>NC_044327.1:6389990-6703279 GCF_007399415.2 Gopherus evgoodei | reverse complement strand
GCACGCCGAATGGAAGTCACTTAAACATATATCTACGAAAAGGGAGTTTAAAGTGCAGAGTTTTGCCCTTGCTATAGCAAGATGGACTGGCCAAAACCCTTGGCTTGCATCCAAATTTGAAAATACATTTCCAGTTTGAAATCTAGATATGACTTTCTCAGCTGTTCTCGTGGGATACTGATAGTCTTTGATGGCCATATTAGAATCTTTTGGAGCTATTCAGATCCTCGACTGATTTAGTTGTATGACAATGACTATCCTGGTATCCCTATAACATCTTAATTTACCACTTGTAAAGCTCATCTTTTTACTTTTTGATGCTAATGGGGCTTTTCATGGTGTCTGTCTTTTTGGCAGCATGCTCAGATCTATATCAGTGTGATGGGTTATATCCTCTATGTACCCCAGTCTGTTAAAACAGCTCACCAAGTTCTTTAAGAACATCTTTTGCATCCCATTCAGCAGGCAAGTTATACCTCCATTTGATTATCTGTATTTGCAGGTTGCTTTCCAACTCAAGAATTCATGGGATTCCCTGTTCCATTACTTCAAACTGGAGACTTGCTAATGTGGCTTTGACACATGGAATGGTGTGGTGACTGCTTTATGGAAGAACCTTAGATTTGGACTTTAATGCTGGGCAGTCACTAACCCTTTTGTACATGCCTGCTGTGATTATTTTACACTCCGCTCCAGTATGTATTCTGAAAGGAGGGTGCAAACAGCCTAACTAGTTTTAAGTTGAGTTTTGTACAATTTATGAAGGGGGTTATATGATGGGGTTGCCTGCCATAGCAGAGGACTGGACTTGATGACCCTGGAGGTCTCGTCAATCCCTATGTTCCTTAATCATCATGGATGAGGTTGAGGTGTTTTGAGGACAGGAAATGAGAGACTCAGTTGGAGAAGAAGCTAGACAGGGAGGAGCCTGGAGGACAATAGGTGACAGCTACAGGAAAAGGGAGAGAGGAGCTGGCTGCAGTATCCTCTGGCAGAAGGGGGATAAGCGCAGCAGGTCAAGGTCTAGGTAACACAGGAACAGTTATTCAGGTCTAACACTCAGAGCAGGAGACTCCTTGCCTCACTCATGTAGGGAAGGGGCTCTGTGTAGGCCCAGAGACAGAGAGAGAGGCTCTCAGAGTGGCATTTGGGCTCAGCTGCCATTTCAGGATGGTGTTTGACTCCCCGGGGCTTTTGATTCAGTTTCATAGAGTCATAGAATATCAGGGTGGGAAGGGACCTCAGGAGGTATCTAGTCCAACCCCCTGCTCAAAGCAGGACCAATCCCCAGACAGATTTTTACCCCAGTTCCCTAAGTGGCTCCCTCAAAGATTGAACTCACAATGCTGGGTTTAGCAGACCAATGCTCAAACCATTGAGCTATCCCTCCCTTTGATCATGCTGTCATTTTGGGAAAAATCTCAGGATGGTCATAGTGAAATGGGTAAATGTAATGGAGCTCTGGGCCTTGCTGCTCTCCCACACCATGCAGGGACCACTTAGAGAAGAGCCAGTAAGAGAGTGGCAGCTCCTGTAATGAAGTTTTGGGGTTGAAGTTTGATCCCCCTGCCAATGCCCACTCATCACCAGAAGAGCCAGAGAAGAATCCAGTTCAATAAACTCCCCCTTTGTCCCAACACCTGCCCCAGGGACATCAATGGTAGCCCCTCAGAATCAGGCTGTTCTGGGCCATTACCAGTCAGGAAAGGACTGGAAAGCACCTCTGGACTAAGTGTAGTTTCCTGGAACCTCTCTCAATTCCACAGCAGTATTTCCAGCTGCCCCCATCAGCTCCTATAGGGACAATGAGGTAAGAGTAGCTTTCCCACCCCACAGCATTTTCAAAGCAGGAGCCCCTTCCTCTTCCCTCAACTCCCTTCCATAGCATGAAGGCACTGTGGGCTACTGTTCAATAGTGTCTCACTGCTGCATTCCCCCCACAGACCCCTCCCTTATCCTCACACACTGTCCCTCCTTCCCATACAAACTATCTCTTCCTTATGCACTCACCCAAGCCTCCAGCTCTGTCTCCTTGTCCCTTCCCAGAGACATCCCATGATCACCATCATAGATTATTAGGGTTGGAAGGGACCTCAGGAGAGCATCTAGCCCAACCCCCTGCTCAAAGCAGGACCAATCCTCAAATCGTGCCCTCAAGGATTGAACTCACAACCCTGGGTTTAGCAGGCCAATGCTCAAACCACTGAGCTATCCTTCTCCCCATCCCTCTCCTTTTTTTCTTTCTCTCCTGACACTGCCATTCTTCCTCCATTATTTTCTGTGTCTCCTTTTCTATTTTCCCTTTCTGTGCCTTCCCTTCCTCCCCTTCCATTTGCTTCTTTGGTCCAGCTGCACCACCACTTGATGGCAGGGTTGGGACACTGCTGGCAGCAGCTCCTGGAGACCAACTGTAGTTGATTTGGGGCATGTCTACACTACAAAATTATGTCAACCTAAGCTACATCTGCATACAGCCAGCACAGTAATTCAATCATTTTTGTCTGTCCACACTACGCTGCTTGTGGCAGCAGTGCCCGTCCTCACTAGCTGCGCTTGCAGTGATGCAAAATGCCATGCACCATGAGTAGCTATCCCACTGTGCAACTTGCTAACATCTAGCGCAGGGTATTTTGGGAAGGTTTTGCAATGTCTCATGGGGCCAAAATGAGTCAACTTCCCATCATGCAGTGTTCTCTATCCCACAATTTCACCTGCATCCCACAATGTTTCGCGCCTCTTTTCAAAAACCCCTGCAAACATGTATGTCCCCCCTCAATGTCCGCAACCTGCATCAGAAGCCTGGACATCTCACAACTATTGTGATGAGCATTGCAAGCCTGGGGGGCCTGATTCTAGAGTATTTGCAGAGCTGTAAGAGGAGCCGTGACCATTCCTTGGAGGCTAAATTGCTGTAGGACACAAACAATTCAAAGCTGCTGGCAGCATTCACAGAGCAGCTGCAGATGGTGAAGCACCGGTTCTGGGCCTGAGAAACGAGCACTAACTGGTGAATCGCATTGTCATGAGGTTTCAGGATGATGAGCAGGGGCTGCAGAACTTTCGGATGTGCAAGGCCACATCCTGAATCTGTGTACAGAGCTCGTCCCAGGCCTCCAGTGCAGCAAGACCAAAATGAGCTCTGCACTGACGGTGGAGAAGAGAGTGGTGATTGCTCTGTGGAAACTGGCAATGCCCGATTGCTACCACTGGGGGCTATTGTGATACAAGTGTGCAGGGCTATTAAATTACGTCCTGCTATGAAGGACAGTGACTCTGCGCAATGTGCAGGACAGAGTGGATTATTTTGTAGCACGTGGGTTCCCAAACTGCAGTGGAGCGATAGACAGCACGAGATCCCCATTTTGGCACCAGACCACCTTGCCATAGAGTACATCAACAGAAAGGGCTACTTTTCAATGATCATGTAAATGCTGATGGATCAATGGGATGCTTCACCAACATCAGTGTGGGGTGGTCTGGGAAGGTGCATGATGCATGCACGTTTGAGAACACAGACCTGTTCAGAAAGCTGCAAGCAGGGACTTTCTTTCCAGACCAGTAGATTACCATTGGGGATGTTAAAATGCCAACAGTGATCCTGGGAGACCCAGCCAACTCTTTGCTCCCAGCTCAACACCACCAAGAAGCACTTCAAGTAAAGGCTCAGCAGATGCTAAATGACAGCTGAATGTGCCTTTGGTCATTTGAAAGGTCGCTGGCGCTGTCTGCTCTTGAGATTGGACCTCAGTGAGAAAAATATCCCAACGGTTATAGCTCTTGCTGTGTCTTGTAACAGTGGAGGTGGAATGACTGTCTGCTGATTTTGAGCAGCCGGAGCTATAAGAAGGGCTCAGTAGAGAGCTATTCAGCTCAGGGAGGCTTTGAAAGACCATTTCAATAGTGAGTCACAGTAATGTGTGTTGCTGCAGTGTGTTCTACCTGACACTGCTCTTTTCCACCCCAGGATGAAGCTTGTAATGAGTGCTGTGTGTAGTAGCAATATAACATTGCAAATGCACCTCTAACTATTACCTGTGAATGATGTCAGCCCCAGCCAGCACACAGTGTGAACTAGTAAGATGAATTAAATTTCCATAACTAGACTTTTCTTCCATATCCATGGAAAAAAACGGTTACTCATCTTCTCGTAACTGTTGTTCTTCAAGATGTGTTGTTCACGTCCATTCCAAATGAGGTGTGTGAGGGTCGAGCCACCACAGGAAGGAGTCAAGGACCAGGTGAGGCAGGGTCACAATCCTGTCCAAGCTGGGTGATACACTGATGTGAGCCATGACTGAAGAGGTTGAAGCCTGAATCTGGCATGTTGCACCATGTAGGTACAGGCAGCCATGTGTCTGATAAGCAGTTCCTCGCTGTGGTGGTGGGAAACTGTCTGAGGCCTCAAATGGTATCAGTCGGGGCCTGAAACCTTGCTTCCAGCAGGCGTGCCCCAGCTTGGGTCAAGTCCAATAATGCCCCTATAAACTCTATCGTCTGGACGAGGGACAGAGTCGATTTTGCTTCGTTTAGAAGAAGACCTAGGTTGTCGAAGGTGGCTCTGATGAACTTGACCTGAGCTTCCACTTGGTTCCTGGAGCAGCCCTGATCAGCCAGTCGTCGAGGTATGGAAACACCTGTACCTGGTGCCTGTGCAAGAACTCAGCAACTACTGCCATGCACTTAGTGGAGACTCGGGGTGCTGCTGACAGGTAGTGGGTACTGTTGATCACATACGGGATGTACTTCCTGTGGGGCTGAGAGATTGTGATTTGAAAATAAGCACCCTTCAAGTCAAGGGCAGCATATCAGTCCCCTGGATCCAAGGAAGGGATGATGGAGGCCAAAGAGACAATGTTGAGTTCTTGTAGGTCCAAGATAGGCCTTAGGCCACCTTTAGCTTTCGGTATTAGGAAATACCGGGAATAAAAGCCCTCACCCCTTTGCTCCTGAGAAACCTCCTCCACTGTCCCTAGAGATAGGAGTGATTGAACCTCCTGGATAAGGAGTTGCTTGTGAGAAGCGTACTTGAAGAAGGACAGGAAAGGAGGGTGGGAGGGCACAGAATTGGATGGAGTATCCTCTCGCTACCATGCGGAGCATCCAGCAGTCCAAAATGATACAGGACCATGCACGGTAGAAGGAGGACAGTTGGGAGGAAAAGGTAAGATGGGGGTAGATCCAGTTTTTGTTCTGGTGCACCATCCTGGACACACCTCAAAAGGCCGGTTTGGGGCTGGAAGGTGGTTTGGGTTGGCCAGAGCCCTGGTCTGAGGATGGGTGTTGTCTTTTCCTGGCACTCCTGTTCCTCCTCCGAGAACCGTCCTGGCAGTTCTGCTGATAAAACCTCAGAGGAGGTTGCGGCCTGAAGTGTTCCTGCTGTGTGGCAGGAGTATGCAGGCCCAAAGACCTGAGGGTGGCTCATAAGTCTTTCAGGCTATGCAGCCTCTTGTCTGTCTTTTCAGAGAAAAGAGTCACACCCTCAAATGAGAGACCCTGAATGGTCTGTTGGACCTCATAAGGGAGCCCTGAGACTTGGAGCCAGGAGCCCCTTCTCATGGCCACCCCAGTAACCATGACACTAATGGCGACATCAGCACTGTCCAACGCAGCCTGGAGGGAAGCCCGGGAGACTAGCTTTCCCTCCTCCAACAGGGCTGAGAACTTGGCTCAGGAGTCTGAAGGGAGGAGCTCTGAAAATTTGGCCATCACTGCACAGGGGTTATAAGAGTACCTGCTGACGATGGCCTGCTGGTTCGAAATATGGAGCTGCAGACACCCTGTAGAGTAGACCTTTCTCCCGACAAGGACGGGTCACTTAGCCTCTGTGGTTTTTGGGGAGGGCGAAGCCAGTGACGAACCAGCTGCCTGAGCCAATGAAGGTGGTGGGGCCATTGTCTGTGCTGCTGTCGGTGCTGCGGTGCCGAAAATGCTGTTGGTACCAGCACAGGAGTCAGTGCCAAGAATGCAATCAGCACCGAGGTTGAAAGAGTTGTTGGTGCCAAGGCCAGTGTCAGCAATGGTGCCCCAGCCAATGGAGTTGGCGTGTGGGTAGGCACCAAGGCAGGCTGTGTGGTTGCCTGCGGGATGAATGTGTCTGAGGCCACCGAAGATGCTGTGGAGCGGTGCCCTTGGATCCCTCCCTGGCTCTGGTGAAAGGCCCAGGGGTTCCAGAATGGCCACTGTGGTGGATTCTGCCACTGCGGTGGCCACGCCTAGGGCTCTCGCCTGTCTTGCCTTGACCTTGATCATCGGCTCCTGATCCCCTGAGAACGGTAGGAGTCAGACTCTGACTCCGAGGTCTCCAAGACTGAAGACCACGGAGGAGTGGAGCTTCGGTGCCTTGAGTGTTAAAAGCTTGGGGAGCGACTAGGCTCTCTGTCCAAGTGAGCCAGTGCCAAAGGATGTGGAGAGGGCGAATGCCTGGACATCATTGCCAACTTCCCTCCTGACTCCACCTGGTTCCTCCCTTGTAGGGGGTGAGAACGGCGCCATAAGGTGCAGCAGATCCTGAGCAGCTTCGAAAGCTTCCAGCATCGAAGGAAGTGGCAGCTGCTAGCCCTTAGGGACCAGTGAACATGGGGGGCCCAGACTCAACTGCCTTGGCTGGGCAGGAGTTGACATGGCGCTAATGGGGATCCCGAGCTGTGGCTCACCTGAGGTCTCCCTTCCTTAGATTTAGCAGGGGGTGACCAACTGTCCAACTTCTTTTTCTTCTGAGACACCGGCGAGTGATACCAGTGCCTGCTCTCCGCTGTGCCTCAGGAGGTGCCGTGCCAGTGCCCAGTGTCCTGGGATAAGTCCTTTCTCAGCACCAAACTCGATGACGGCGCTGGAGTGCTTCACATCAACGAGGAAGTGCTAAGACCCAGGTCTCCTGAGCCAGGGTCCAAATGGGGGTGTACAGCTGCCTCCATGAAGTTCACTTTTAGCCACTCCTCCCTTTTTTAAAGAGTTCTAGGGCGGAACTCACGACAGATCTTACAGCGATCCTTTTGGTGACCCTCCCCTAGGCACGCTAAACACGAGGAGTGCGGTTCGCTCTTTAGCATGCACTTTGCGCAGACCACACCATTTTTAAACCCCAGGGACCACGGCATACCACGGCTCCGGGGACTCGAAAGGGGGGTAGAGACCCCCAACAACTCTAATCACTAACTACTAGGATAAACTAACTATGTACAAACAACTGGAGTAGAACACTCTTACTAAAGCAAGGGCTACGGGAAGTTCCAGCCTATCGTCATTGGCGGTAAGAAGGAACTGAGGGAGTAGCAGGTCGGCCGGGCTCTAAATTAGGCGCCATGAAGGCGTGACTCCAAGGGGCACCCGGACTGACCCGACAGATGCATCTATGGGAAAAATCTTCTGGCTACTAGGCACGTGTGAACGCATGCACCTGATTGGAATCGACATGAACAAACACTCGAAGAACAGATAAGTTTGTAATTGAATAAAACACAATAAATACAGGGTAAAAAACTTTTAAAGGGGAAAGAACAGTTGTTTCCATTTCAGAAACACACCAAGCGTGTCTTTCACAGGTCAGTGTATGAGCAGCTGTGATTTCCTGTACTCTCCCTTGGGGAGGCATGGTAGGGGTAGTGCAGTGGCCCTGGATGCCACATGGAATGTGAGGGGGAAGGGAGGTCCCAGAGGCAGTTCTCTGTGGGTTGCAGAGGGAGGTGAGCACAGGACTGTTGAACTTGAAGGTCACCAAGAGTCTCCAGCATGTCTGTTTGCTGCCTGAGAAATGCTAGAATCTCCTGCAGCACATCCCTTTTCCTGCGCCTTTCTCCTCTCTGCTCTATCCTTCAAGCCTTGTGCTTGGTATCCAGAGCGGCAGAGGGTTGCAGGATCTCTTGGAACACATCATCCCACATCCTCTTCCTTCTCCTTATCTGGCTGAACTGCTCCGCTGGTGTGGCTGGAGAGACCCCCAAGGCCACATTTCCAGCTGCAAAAGATGCAATGCACAAAGGTATTATAGTGAGTGTAGTCACAAGATAAAAGGAAATTTGGCATACTTAACTCACTCCCTTTGATCCACACAAGTTACCAGCACTATATTCTCACTTCTCCTTGGGATTTATAGAGCATAGCGCTAGTGCCAGCCATGATAAGTATGGCCCAGAGGGGAGGAGGTGGCGAGTTAGGACAATAAGGCAGGGGGTAGCTCACACACATGAGGATATGCAGATAGGGCAACTGAACTAAATACTGGCACTGTTTTCCACAGGCGGTGGTGATTTTAGCCAATATCTCACTCTTGAAGGCAATGGAGGTGGAAAGAGAACAGCTTCTTCGGGCTGGACTGCCTCCGACTCGGGTTCCTCCGAAGTATCCAGTAGCCCCCTGGATGTGGTAGTGGTGAGGTCTTCACCTAGGATGGCATGCAGCTCTTTGTAAAAGAAGCAGGTCTGCACCTCTGCACCTGAATGCTTATTAGTCTCCCTTGTCTTCTGGTACACCAGCTGTAGCTCCTTGGCTTTCAAGCAACACTGCTGCTGGTCCCTAGTCTTGCAGCCCTTCTCCCCTGTGCCCTGAGCAATCTGCTTGTAGATGTCAATGTTTCTACGACTGGATCGGAGCTGTGTGTGCACAGCATAGCCTCTTCTCCCCACAGACCCAGGAGATCCAACACCTCCTGTGCTCTCCAGGCAGAAGTGTGTCTGCAGTGTGGAGCTGGCATGGTCAGCTGGGCAGTTGCTAGATGTACTCAAGAGTTCCTAGGTGAGGCTTTAAAGTGGAGGGGTGGCTTCCTGTGTACCTGGCTGCTGGGCAGCAGAGTTCAAAACATTGACCAGAGCAGTCAAGGTGGGGCATTGTGGGACAGCTCCTGGATGCCACTAACAGCCGATGTAAGTAACGCAGTATTTACACTGACACTGCATCAACCTAATTACGTCAGTCTAAACTCTATGCCGCTCATGGAGATGGAGTGTTTATATCAGCATAGCAAGTGAGTTACATCAGTTAGAGTGAAATTTTAGCGTAGACAGTAATATAGTTAGTGCCTTGCATCAACCTAACTCTGCAGTGCAGATCAGGCCTTGATCGTTATAAGATCAGGACACTTTTGCTTAGGAGACTAAGGCCCTGCTTCTGCAAACCTGGATGTGTTTAACTTCCTGCACATGACAGGTCCCATCAACTAAATGTGAATATTCACATGAAGTATAATTTAGGAATCTAACTTGAGGTACCTAGGTTTGAAAATCTGGACCTAGGATGATCATTTTGTGCAACTTTTCCACGTTGCTGATGGATTCCACAAAACCTGTTAAAAATTTATTCCATGGATATCCTCCATTTTGTCAAAGCTTGAGAACTTTGCACAAATGTATGGCCCTGGTTATGTCAGCAATTCCAGCTGTAATGAACAGATTTATCATGTCTTGTATATTGGTGAGAAAAGCAAAGTACTGGACTCTGCAAGGAGGTGAACATGTAAACTATCTCAGCAAGATCTGCAAGGGGAAATGGGGACACCTTGTGGATTTGAGATGAAATTACAGTGACTGTCAAATTATCGTTAACACATTTAAAACGAGATGTTCCTTCAGATTGCTCTATTATTTGCCACATATATAGTATATGATATGGCCCATATTATATGATTATTAAATGAAAGGCTGCATTATAAGGCAGACATGTAGAAGCAGAAATAACTCAAAATTAGTTGACTTCTTGGTGATCAAAAATGTACGGTTGCAGTAGCATTATTTTTACATGGATTATTAAATAACGTACCCCAAAATCACATGTAAATCCAGACCAACATTTTCAAATATGAGACACCAAATTTAGGCACCTACGCTGGGATTTTCAACGAAATTTAATGGTTTTTCATTGTCTTACTCCCTTAATTTCCTTTGAAAATCCCATCCCCAAAATGCTTATATAGGAAGTTACATAAAAGTGGCCTGATTTTCAGAAGTACTGAGTGTACACAGTTCCCAGTGGGCTTAGCACCTCTGAAAATCAGGCCACTTTTCTGTAGGCGTTTAACTTTAGGCCTCCAGGTTTGAAAATTTAGCTTAGATCCTATATTCTCTTTTTAATTCTGATGACATTAGTAAATCACTTAAAGTTCATGTTGATTGAATTATAGCTATAGGGTCTGATTCAAAGGCCTTCCATTGTCTTCTGCTGACTTTGGATCAGGCCTGTATGCCCTTCCCCTCTGAAAAAGTTTACATTTTAAAATGTAATTCAATTTTCCTCAAAAATGGTTGAAATCTGGAAAGAAGCTGCAAAGATTTGTGTGAGTGAGTGGCAGGTCACCCAAAAAATCACTTCTGTTAAGGAGATTTTAAGAGCAGGTTAGACAAACCCCTGTTAGTGATGGTCTAGATCAGCGGGTCTCAAACTTTAGCTACCTGAGAAACCCCATTTTGATTTAAAAATTTTTGCAGACCCCAAAGCCACCCGCTCAGCCTCAGGCCCCACCCCTACTCCAACCCTTCCCCTAAGGCCTCATCCCCACCCCTTTTTACCCCCGCTCCACCCCTGCCCCTCCTCTTCCCTGCCTCTTTCTGCCCCTCCCCTGAGTGCACCCCATCCCCACTCCTCCCTCCCAGCACCTCCTGCATGCCGGGGAACCAAGGGTACTCCAAGGGGTCCACTGGCCCCCCAGTCAATTCCTCCCACTCCTTCCCAGCACCTCCTGAACAGCTGTTGCCTGGCATGCAGGAGGCGCTGGGAGGGAGCAGGAGGAGTTGATCAGTGGGTCCAGCGGACCCCCTGGAGTACCCTCACAGACCCCCAGGTGTCCACAGACCCCAGTCTGAGAAATGCTGCTCTAGGTAATACTTAGTCTTGTCCTCAGTACAGAGCACTGGACTAGATGACCTCTCGAGGTCCCTTCCAGTCCTACCATTCTATGATTCCCTGTTTGTTTATTAAAGAGTTTTACCCCCCAAATCTATCCGGTTTAAATTTTAAAATACATATCTTTAGAGAAAGGTGGGCCTTGGATTCAGGTGACCTGTTTTCACTCCTCGGCTCTGCTACAGACTTAGTGAGTGACCTTGATCAAATCACTTAATCTTTCTGTGCCTTTTCAGGGCTCCAGTCTGTTGGGACCTATAGGTATTACTGTAATAACATCAGCGAGATAACTGTCTAGAAGGCAGTGTAACTGACTCCACTTGGGCTAACAATGGGGCTTGAGCCCACAGACCTTGGAGGCTGGAGCTAAACACATGAGATGCTCTCACTTAAGCTAAAGCACATAGCTAATTAGCTAGAAACAATGATAGATTCATAAGTCTCTGATGTGGGCCAGCCACTAGTTGGGGTTAATGGGAGGGTGTGACAGCTGGCAGTGTCTGAGAAGGAGCAGAGGAATTAGAGACAGATGTAACAAAGAGTCCTGTGGCACCTTATAGACTAACAGACATATTGAAGCATGAGCTTTCATGGGATGCATCTGACGAAGTGGGTATTCACCCACAGCGAAGTGAGTATTCACCCACGAAAGCTCATGCTCCAATATGTCTGTTAGTCTATAAGGTGCCACAGGACTCTTTCTTGCTTTTTACACATCCAGACTAACACGGCTACCACTCTGATACTAGAGAGGGATGCTTTCCTATGATGAAGTGAGCAGATATTTGTCAGGAGATGTAGCAAGAGGGTTCAGCAGCTGGGATGCCAGTTGGGACAACTGGTAGAGGAAATTAGCAGAAGGGAATGGTAGCTTCCCAGAAGTCATTCAACAAACAGCCCTTCACATTCAAAGAAACTCACAGTGTGAGTCAGGTGCCAGCTTTTATTTCCTCTTTACCATTATTAAGAAGGAGTGCTTGGGTTATCTTCCTTCTCCACCATGTGTATCTGAACAATGATTTGAGAAGGCCTTGGATCATGGTGATTTTTGACAGTGTAGAGCCCCTGCATCCCTCTGCTCATGTCTCGGTGATATCCCTGCACTATTTCATTAGGACTGGACACTCGTATGGCGATGGGGGGTCTTCTGGAAGCTGGCACACCCTTCACAACAGTGTATTTGTTAATATTTCTAACAGATGGCACACTGCCCTCTGTATTAGTTCCTTTGCTTTCCTTACTAGGTTCCTCCTTTACAGAGGAGTCCTGTTCAGGTTCCTGCACTGGGTCTTTTTGCTCAGGAGTCGAAGACTGAATTTCTGCAACAGCTCCTGACATTTCTGTTCCTGACATAGGCTCTTTCTCACAGCTCTCAGGACTGTTTTTACAACCATTAGAAAAGGACTGGCTCTCCTCTGCCTTTATCTTAGCTTGCCTTTCTATTTCCCTCATCTGCTTTCTGGTTTGATACCCCCTCCATGCAGCTTGGATTTGAATTGCAGCATGACAGATCCTGTGCTGCTGTGTCCTGCTTTCAAAGACATTTAGTGTAAGTAAGTCACTAGGCAACACAAAACCTTTCCTCTTGGAGTTGAGTGAAGACTCTACTTTCGGGAAGATTGCTATGGGGATAAAGAAGGTGCCTTCTCTTTTGTTAGTCTTATGCTGGCTTCTTAAACTATCATTTTTAGTGATGTTGCTTAGTGTCCTGGAGTCCCAACCCCACCGCTGATCAAACCTTGGAATGAGTGGGAATAGCTTTTTCTTGCTTTCTGCTCTCCTTTTCCTTTTTAATTGTAGGCCTTCGTCCTTGCCATGTGTGTTAAATCCAAGAAGCAATTCCCGTCGTGTCCTGTAGCCTCGAAAAACTGCCTGAATTTTGGCAGCAGCTTTATTCATCCCATTGATCTCCTTTCTGACTTGACAACCTCGCCAGGCGGACTGAATGATTGTTGCGGACTGGTTTTCTTTTTGAAGTTGCTGTTGTGTTTTTCTTTGTCTGATTCTGCGCTGCTGGGATGGCGCCTCGCTTTGGCACACAGCGTTGGAACTGAAAAACTTGGCATAACTTAGAAACTCTTGCTTATGAGCAGAATGGCTAGTTTTACGATCTTCACTTCTCCCTACTGTCAATAGCCTGTGCCTTGGAGCATCTTTATCCGCTTTCTCAAAGATAGCTGAGCTGTGTATGTGCATTTGCACAGTACACCTGCCTGGCAGTTTTGTGTTAATTCCTTGTATCCCAGCAGCTTTTGGAACATTTGCTGTTGTGTATGGAACATATTGCTTAGCTTGTCTGTAATGTGAAAACTTAACATATTTGTTAGAGATGTCTGAAGGCTCAGATTCGGGTGTCTCATCCCTCACTACATGACTGGATGTTTTGTTGGCATTTAGGACTTTTTTCATGATCTTTTAGCAACAAGAAATCCAATGGCTGTTATATCTTTTCCTTTCATGTTCCATGCCCCCTTGCAACCTGCTTGGATTACAGAAAGAGAATCAAGTTCAGCAACGTGCTTTACCCCTACAGAGGAATCTTTTCATCGAGTGCAGTGTGCTCTCCAATGAGTGTATCAGTAACTGCAGCACCTGTGGCTACACAACTGGAGAAGCAATATTTCTGTGCTCGAATCTACATGCATAGCCTAACCCCAAACAGTTCTGCTTTCTGACCGCTACCGCCTTCTGTTTCTTTTGCTAATGTTGCAGTCAATGTGGGCTTCCTTCTCCTGCTACTTAAAAATAACTTCGCCAACAAACTATCTTCTACTTAGGCAAGCAATGAGTATACCCGTACCAGCAGTGCATGCCTCAGGTACATTCAGCATTATGGGCACTAGTGACTATAAACTTCAGAACTTAACTCCACATTCATATGTTTTGATGATTGGTATTTTTCCTACATGAGCTACCATAATTTGACAGTGACATAGGTCCCAACTTAGCAAGGGAGGAACCCCATTGACTTCAATGAGCCTACTCATGTGATTAAGGTAATGCACATGCTTACGTGTGTCACAGCCCCACTTATGTATTTGAGCTCAAAGAGGAGAGTGGAGGGAGCCAGACAACCCTGTGCTTTGTACTCCCTGAGCACAAGAGGGGCCAAGAAAGTGTCAAAACTAGCAGTAGCCCTAGCTCCTCTATCTGACAGAAGTTTTACTGACAAAAGTGCAGTGTAGACATAGCCTCAGACCCTCTCTGGCAACCTGCTGCAGCACCCCTCCATGAACACGGCAACAATTTCTAAAGCCACTACCCATCTCTTATTTTCTAGTTTACTTGGGCTGAAGAACATAACTACAGTAACTCTACAGTTACTTTCAATATAAGCAGCCCATCCAAAACAATTTTTCAATCAACAAATAGATCAGTATTTCAAACAGGCCTGAAGAAGGTTACACCAGGGAACAAGATAAATTCACCCCACAGTTTAATAAATAATCAATCAAACCATAACAACAACAAGTGGGTATTCAATACAGAAAATCCTTTAGCATTAAATTTTGCACTCCTGTGCTGGTAGAGGGATGATCACCTGTTTATCAATATTATTCTATACATTATTTGATTATTTAAATAATCATTTAAAATTATAACTTGGTTTTATTTTACTATAGATCTGTTATGGATACAACTCACCAGAGACTGACATGCGTGTTCTAAAAACTGAGCTCCCATTATGACATCATCTGCTACTATGATTTAGGCAATTGGAGCTGAAAGCACGTATGGTTCCAAGCCCTTGTTACAGGAAAATAAGCATGGTTAGATTAATTTCAAGCGATGCTATTACTCTAATCTTTCCTGTCTTAAGGGCTCATTCTGCACTACTCTGACAAGCGGGGCTGGGAGAACACAAGAACAGTCATATTGGGTCAGATCAAAGGTCCATCAAGCCCAGTATCCTGTCCTCTGACAGTGGTCAACGGCAGGTACCCCAAAGGGAATGAACAGACAGGTTATGATCAAGTGATCCATGCCCTGTCACCCAAACCCAGCTTCTCGCAAACAGAGGCTAGGGACACCATTCCTGCCCATCCTGGCTAATAGCCATTGATGGACCTATCTTCCATAAATCTATCTAGCTCCCTTTTGATAAGGTCTGCTGATGGTGGGATTTGCCATAGCCCTCAGGGGGAAATCCTGGCCCCACTGAAGTCAATAGGAGTTTTGTTATTGACTTCAATGGTATCACAATTTCACCCTTGGTGTTGGCTTAACTCAGCTCCAGGGGAAGTCAACAGGAGTTTTAATCACTGACAGAACTGTGCTTCCATGGAAGTCTATGTTGAAAATTCCACCCTGAGTGCCCTCAACAACCCTTTGATTCCCAATGGGAAGCGAGAATGCTCAGAACCTGACAAGACCCAGCTCTTAATCTGTCCCATTATTTTATACATAAGAACAGCAAGATTCAAGTAGGATACAAAGACTCAAAACCCTGTCTTAGGTTTTTTAGTTACAAGATACACAACCCTGCATTCCCTAAATAGGTATTTTCATTTGTGAAAACAGCAGAAGGTATTCTCATTTCTAAGTCTACCCAGATAATGAAAATATTTCTGTTTTCTTACACAAACATAAGACCAATATGGTAGGAGTAAATATATTGAAATTATAAACAACTTTCTCACCTAGAGTACATTCCTTCAGCATGGTCTGGTTATGTCTGTATGGTCTAAGAAATATAATATTCTCTGGTGAAATCTACATTTTATTTTGTTTCTGTGTTTCACAGTTTTTTTCCCCACCATCTCTGGCACTTTTTAAAACAAATGATACAGCATTAATAGTAATCAGAATACAGCAGATGAAAATTAGTAAATGTGTATTGTCCCTGCATGCACCTCCCAGAGCCAGTACATCTGAAACAAATGCAATTAACTGTGCACAGTTTTGTTTCTAAGTACAGAAGAAGAGAGAGTTTGAGGAGGGGGAAAGGGTAGGTAATTCGGGAGCTTAAGCCCTGACAAATTATTAATTCAATGGGTGAACAGAATTGTGAGGGAAACAAAGGAAAGGCAAGGTATTTTAAAAGGACAAGGCTAAGCACAAAAGGGAAAAGAGAAGAGATCAGAAGCAACATTTAAGCCTAGAAAGGCTATTTGAATAAGCAGAGAAGTCCCCCCATATCTTGTTACATAGAAGATGGCTTCAATAGGTAGCATGTGGTGGAGACTGAATTCTGACCTAAGGACCAGCATATCATCATCTGCTGCAAGTATAAACTGACTGACAAGAATACTGGATGCAGAGATTTGTGTTTCGTACACGAATCCAGCTTGTCAGAAGGTATTTGGAATAACTTGGGAAAAGCACCAATTACAGACAATAATTAAATGTTCTTACGTATTATCATTTTATATACTGATGTCAATTACCTGACAGCTGTTATTTGGTATATGCATGGATCCAAAACGTGAAGTCATCACTTCCTTAATACCAAGGCCATCTGATGAGGGTTCAAGTCATCAGGGAAGCAGAAAAGCCCTACAAGAGTTCTCAGCAAAGAATCAAACCAGAATGTCTATTACCATGTCAAATTTTAGCTCGCTTGCAAATGAAATGTGTGATGCTGAAATTCTTTGGATAAGAATTAGAAACTGGACAAAACTAAAATCTCAGATGCACACAACTTCCTGACTTTCCTCCTCCCACATCAGTTAAAAAAGAGTTTCACTTAGCCTTAGATGCAACCAATCTCATTCAAAGCCAAAACATCTGGAGTGGGGAAGCACTGTTACTTGTGTGGCTTTGGACGGAGACAGATGAAATCCCAGCAAGGTCAGATGATTTCCTGGGATCCTGGCTTAATGAAGTCTGCTGTGATGACAGAAAGGGCCATGCTAATGGCAGCAGCATGAGAGGACAGCAGACTGAGAGCACTGGGCAGGAAAGCAGAAGGAAGGGTAAAGCCAGAGGATTCCCTTCATTCAATGGGATAGTGACCTAGCATTTATCTTATTTTAAAAAGTCCTTTTGTGGTAACTGAGCCGACAAATTTACCCTAATTGTAAGCTCAACTGTGAAAGCTCAGGAGTGAATGCTCCTAAGATGTCACAAAAACCTACAACAATAAATGTTGATGAGAAAAGGCACAAAAAGAGACAGAAACACTGAATTGGTCCAAACAAAAAGACTTAGTGATATAATTCAAGGACTTTATTACAATCACGCCTGCTAAACAAGAACAGTGTGAGACAGGAAATCAATGAACCAAAATGGGTGTGTCAGAAAGTAGGCCTAATTGAAGAGGAAAAAGTCCCATCGCTCCCTTTTGGGGTTCTTAAAAAACTAAGACTTTGTGGAGGAAACGGACAGAGGCAACATGACACTGGCCATAGGTGCTGACTCCGTTGGTGCTCCGGGGCTGGAGTACCCATGGGGGAAAATTGGTGGGTACTCTACACCCACCGGCACCAAGCTCCCCGCCCCTCCACCCCAGCTCACTCTGCCTCTGCCTCCTCCTATGAGCGCACCGCATCCCTGCTTCTCCTCCCAGCACTTGCTGCCACAAAACAGCTGTTTTGTGGTGTAACAAGCTGTGGGAGGGAGGGGGGAGGAATGGGAACACAGCACGCTCAGGGGAGGAGGCGGGGAAGAGGTGGGGCCGGGGCAGGGATTTGGGGAAGGGGTTGGAATAGAGGTAGGGAGGGGGCGGAGACTTTGGAGAAGGGGTTGGAATAGGGGTGGGTTGGGGCGGGAGGGAGTGGGGCAGGGCAGGGGTGGGAGTGGGGGTGGGATCGAGCACCCAAGGCCAACAGCAGAAGTCGGCGCCTACGACACTGGCTGACTGAAAGAAGGGGAAGGTCTGAAAGAAGGGGAAGGCCATCTCAACTAACTTATTCTCTCTTCCCCCAGACAGGCAGTTCTTTCCCTCTGTAATACCATATAGGGGACTGTCAAACCATGGGGGGAGGCTGGAACTTTCTTCTTAAAACTCTCTCCAGCTGAAAGGGAAAAGGGGTGTTGTTACAATGAAAGCCATCTTTAATACCTTACATTTGAAATGCTTTAACTGTTCTCCCTTCTTTTCTGTATCTTTAATAAAAGGTTAAAGGATTTTTAATGATGTGTTTGCTATGGTATTAAGCAGGCTAAGGTCTCTGATACCAAACCTTGTTTAAAACAGTTTAACGCTGGATGGTTTCAGGGTCATGTTAACATCTTTGACTCTTTGAGCCCATATATTCCACCTAGTTAATACAACATTCCCCACCTTCACAGAGTATTTGCAACTGAGGCAGGAAATCCTCTTTATTAAGCCACTACATACCCCAATATGGACTCCTACCACTTCACAGAGCTCTAAGATGAAGTGGGAATTAGCCATTTACACAGGGAATCCTGAACTAAGCTAGAACCTCCTACACTAGCAAAAGAGAAATTGGGGGCAGCAGAAAGACATTTTTTTGTTTAAAGGGGTGACAGTACAACAAGCAAAGCAGTGAAGCCAGTTGTAAAAAGAAAGCTTTAGGAAGTGATCTACAAGTCCAGATTCTCAGCTTTTTATTTTCACTCATTTTTTGCCCATTTTAACAACTCGTACCTTTCCTGAATTGTTTTCTTCAACAAGGTTTTGAATTGCAGCTACATAGATTTGAGCAGAAATCACTTGTTTCATTAGCAATCAGATAAACATCACTATTAAAAGCCTTCTCACAGAGCCTACATTCCCACACTATTTTCAGCCCCAAACATTTTTTCAGGAGGTGTTTGTGGCTGCTGCTACATGCATACAGGAGACCTGTAGCCAGCAAAAACAGGAAGTCACACAGGCTGTTATTTCCAGCAGGCCATGTGAACAGTATGTGCATTCCATTCAAAGCCCCTTTAAAGGAACTTTCCCAGTTTGTTTTACCCAGGTTTTCTATTTTAATGAAAAGATGCTTGGAAAACTAGTCCATATGTTGACTGGTTTTACTTCAAGGTCCAGTAGTGGGCAGCCTCCACCTCTTCACATACTGCATCAACTGCAGCATGCAAGTACCTTGGTGGTGGAGGAAATTCCAGTGGGGCAAGAATCACCTCTAGCAGGACAAGCTATGGTTTCTGAATGTTAGGTTTTACTAAAAGCCTTGCCATTGACATCATTGACAGTTACGGCCTGGCAAAGATCATCATCTACTGCGTTATCTGCTGTAAGGAAGGAATCAAAGCAGGGAGTGAAGAGAAGCTTCCAATGGGAATTAAAATGCTTCAGGAGCATGACAGGCTGCCTCTCTAATGAGAAAACTCATTACCCACTGTGGTAGGAGAGGAAATGAAAGCAGTTGGGGGCACAGTTCCTTCTCTACCTCTGTACTGAAGGTCATATTGCATAAGGCAGCACACAGAGAATAGCAGTCACTGCGTTCTGGATCAAAAAATTCCAGTACTCAATTGGGCCCCAAGTCAGCAAGGTACTTACATGTTTAAAAGTTAGGCACATGCTTGAGTACTTTGCTGAGTTGGGGACTTGAAAAGCAGGAATCTACAGAAAAATTCTTGTAAAAGGAACAAGAACAAGCTGAAGTACTGTACCCACATCCCCATACATGGTATCAGTAGGGGAACATGAACAATTCTTTAGAACTAACTATGCTTTTGTATTAGCCATTTTTTAACCTAAATATTTCCCAGTTTATTTTAAGTACTTATGGGTAATAGCAAAAAAACTCAAATATTGGTTTGCACATTTTTGTTTTATATTTTCCGATGCTTTTTTCCCTGCATCTGAAACCACAAAAACATCCCTTATAAAACAATTAAAATCACAAACAATTTTGCAAGAGGGGGAGGAGGGGAGAACAGAAGTACTCCAAAGCTAAACCAAACTGTTTGCTATGTTTCCACCTGGAAAAGATATTAAGTTGAGACCTTAAAAAATTGAGTTTAACAAAAATGCTCTCAGAGACTTAAATATAGGAACACTACCAAACAGTAATGAAAGCAGATACAGAATGGTTGATGCCAGAGTATCAAACTGTTTCTAAATACTATTTCTCATTTTGAAATGCCATGCTCAAAAGAGCAGTGCTAAGGAGAAAATGAAACATTTATTTTTAAAACCCATCTTGAATTAGAACTTCTAATCAGAGCTAGAATTCACACTGCATAGATGTGGATATAGGAAATCACTCTCCTACTTTCTAATATATTTGAGCCGTGGAGGTGGGGTGGAGGGTGTGTGTGTGAGTGTTTCACTTGCAGTGACTAAATCAAGGTCAGCACCAGCTTCTTCTTATTAAAAACTAAGATGATGAACCTAAAAGATGTGATTTCCAGGTCTTCTTAGACATAATACGAATTCAAAGCTGTTGAACTAAATGGGTCATTCAAAGGGGCCCTCCTACCCCTAATCCTGATTCTGCACTGATTTCAGAAGTCACAGTCAGATGCAATGAAAGTTGTGAGTGCTTAGCACCCTTGAAAACTCAAGCCATTTATTTGGTGCCTGGTGTTAGGCACCTGAGTTTGAAAGTTTTGGTCATAACCTGTCTCAGATTTACCCATTTGTAAAAAGGGGATAACACCTAGCGCTATGCTCCCCTCTGTTTTAGACCATATGGGAGCAAAGCACTTTCCACCTCCACCACAAGAGGCAAGGCTGGCTCTAGGCACCAGCTTGGGGTGGCACTTTTCAAGGGTGTGGCACTCGAGCCTTTTTTTTTTTTGGCTTAGGGCGGCAAAAAACCTGGAGCCAGCCCTGACACGAGGGAATAGAGATAACATGGTATAGTCCCACCTTCCACAAAGCTCTCACACCCCTCTGCACCTGGCTCCCAGCATTAGAGACCGTGGCTTATCAGAAGCAGTGCTGAGAAACAGCCACTCTCAGCAGCATGCTGCCCTTCCTGAGACCATTCTTAGCAGAAACATAGCCTAACATGGGTTTGATGGAACTTCCAATGCAGAACTACACCTGCTTCCTCTGGGGAGTACATCTCCCAAAAGCTACAGCTTCAGAGTTAGATATTTTGACATATTTCCTTCCTCCCATGATGTTTTCCAAAGGAAGATATGTACATACTTGGGGTGCATTTCATGGGGCTAACTATGCACTTTCTCTGTCTCACTGAAGTGATGTTGGATTAATGTTTATACAATGCTCTGACAATATAACATGCAGAGGATCATTAGTTTGAGGTTAGAAAGTTATTCCACCCTACAATACGCACAGAATAAAACAGGTGGGATTTTCAAAAGTGCCCCTGTTCCCACTGAAGACTATGGAAGTGGGAGCAAAGTGAGACAGATGCGAAATGTTTTTGAAAATCTTGCCCCCCAGTAGTCTTCACTCTTGGCTGAGATACTCTTTGCCCATCCAACTCCCAGGCCAAAACTCTGTTATACATTTTATACTTGTTTAACCTGCATCCTCCCCCTGTTAAAAGCATGGCAGATTTTAAAAACCAAATGCAGATTCTAATTGTGAGATGTGTTTGTAAAACGTTTTGCTAGTTTATTAAAACTAGACATGGAAGGATTAGATTTTCATTGCTAAATGTCAGTAAATGACAATTTCATATAAATGAATGGAAAAATATTTCCGTCAATAATCAAAATTACTGCTTGAGAATTTATTAGTGATTTAAGGACATTTACTTTGTATATTTTGACATGTAACGTTGACAATTTGTGTTTTAATAGTTATACTGCAACTCAAAAAAATTAAAGCTTTATCTACTGTCATTAAAGAATTATCTGACCCCGCCCCATAATTTAAATGTTCATTCCTGTGGAAACTTATTAAAGAAAAACCTCTTAAAAATAAAAAAAATGATATTTTCCATCAATATTATTTTAAAAAGTCTAATTCTGCCAAGTCTAATTAAAAGTGTTAAAAGCTGCAATGACAATGAACAAACAAATTGTGCTCTATTGAGTATTTTATACCTTCTTTATTATTTTTAGAATGGTTTTACACACAATTAGAAAGCATTCGTTTTTAAATTGAACTTCTGCGTTAGTCTGAAGAGGCTATTTGGCATTGCCCCTTTAAAATTAACGTCAATGTTTTTATGCAGGTACTTCTACGATTTCAAAATAGTCATTAGGTAGAATCACATAGCCTTTTCCTGCCACTATGTCTTTTTCCTTCTGAAACTGAACAATCTCTCGCAGTTTTTCAATCTGTCTTTCCTGACGTCTGCATCGCTGCTGCGCTGTCTTGAGCTTCTTTCGTAGTTTTTCAACTTGTTCCTCCAGCTGCTGAATTCTCTTTCTTTGATGTACTGTATCCTCTACGGTATAGTTGTGATCACAGAAAACGGCAAGATTATTAGGGGTCTGGAGAGGAGGCATTAATAATCCAATACTTGGATCTACCAATCTTGCATCTATTTGAGACAAAGGAAAGGAAGGTTGCGGTGGGGCAGGTGGTAGCAGAGGAGGAGGTGGTGGAGGGGGTGGTGGTGCTGCAGACAGATCTTCGGGTTGCTCTGTAAATTCTTCAGTCTAAAACAGCAAGACAGAAAGTACATTTTAATCTGTTTTGTGAACAGCATTCTAATTGCCACATTGTAATCTGTATGCAACAGTTGCAGCACCCAGCTGACAATGCAGTACGCATTGCTGAAATTAGTAAATGCAGGTGATAAGTACCCCCCTTTTTAGCATTAATTCTGTTCATGAAGTTCAATGACCTACATTTTCAAAAGTGATTGGGATTTGGGGGAACCTCAGTTTTCAATGCTCCATTTGAGCCACCTTAAAAGCTTTCAGAAATGCTGAGTACCCACCTTCTTAAAAGTCTCAAGCTAGACACCTAGAAATTGAGGCAACCAAAATCTCTAGTCACTTCTGAAGACTTTGTCAAAACACTTATAAAATTATAAACTGTCCAGTCTTTAACTCTGCCACATGGTTGAAGGGTTATCAGCTGCAAGAACACATTCACTCACTTTAATCTAGATACACTTAGTGTACTTATCTAGCCCAAGTCCCCTCAAAACAGGTAATGAACAAAGGGAAGACTTAAATCCTTTCTGCCCCAAAGATATAGAGAGCATTCAGAATTGCATCTGTTTGGACTCATATGAAACAGTGCTCTTGAAACACAACAGTAAGCAAATCCAGTATCTAGCAAAAACAGCTAAGAACTTCTTGGTGAAAGACGCATTGAGCTAGAAGTTAATTTTGTAACTGTCTGCTTTGATGGGCTCAATGCATTTAATGGCATTAACAGTGTCAGAGACAGAACATCAAGGTTGGAAGGGACCTCAGGAGGTCATCTAGTCCAACCCTCTGCTCAAAGCAGGACAATCCCCCTGACAGATTTTTTCCCCAGATCCCTAAATGGCCCCCTTAAGGATTGAACTCACAACCCTGGGTTTAGCAGGCCAATGCTTAAACTATTGAGCCATCCCTCCCTCTCAGATACTTGCAGATTACATAACCTGTTGCCAAATCCTCAGAGCACAAGGTTCTAGGGCTATGTTTATACTATATAAGCTGTGTAGACGCTTCCTACGTCGACAGAAGAGGTTTTGCTATCAATGTAGATAATCCACCCCTCCAAGAAGTAATAGCCACAAAGAATCCTTCTGTCAGCCTAGCTCTGTCTACAGTGAGGATCATATTTACCTAACAGGGTGCAAAATTTTTCACAGCCCTAAGCGATCAAGCTAGATCTAATATATAGGTGTAGAAGACCATGGAAATACAGCACTATCCAAGACATCCGAGCCAAGCAATTTAGTATCTGTTTTTAATTTACTGCCTAGACACTGCTCCAGATAGACTATGATACTAAGCAGAGTGTAACTGAAAAGTCAGTTTTGCTTCTGGTGTTGATTTAAAGTTTCTTGTAGGTGCCCATGTATAATCAATCAGTATACATTAGCACAACCTCAATCTGACAATTCCAGTTGTGTGCCACAGATAAAATAAACCTATGTTTTTGTCACAATGCATCTTTTAGCCTCACACATGAAGATGTCAAGCATTTTGATCAAGTCAAACTTGTACTAGTCAACCGTAATTCTCAGAGCCCTCTTCGTGGGGAAGATTGTAAGGGAAAGAGGAAGGGAAAAGCATGTCTCTCAGTGAGCAATTCACCCTCCTTAGAGCACTTGGGATAGTCTGACAATTGCCAGACAACTAGACTTGCAGAAATTGGTATCCTCCAATTCTAGTCTCCCCTTTTTGGCTGATGGCACATGGCATCTTTCATAAAAGATCTCCCTCCCAGTATACGTGGCCTGCTCCCTTGGTAATCCATCACTGACATATTATGGGTGAATTCAAAGCATTTCTTATACCCAATGAAGTTTTTGTCCCAAAGATCCTACCAGGAAAAATGGCAACAGGTATTAAAATAAACAATATTACACAGCCTTTTACATCAAGATCATCAATCTGAACCCTGCTCTGAGAGTAACAGTTACCAACATCTACGGTCATTTAAAAACCTCTGCAAATGAGCTGGTAATATCACAACAGCTCCGAGTGAACAGCTGTGCACATCGCCAAATCCACCTCCACAACTGACACTAACAGGCATCCTTACTAATGGTACAAAAAGAGGGGGCAAGGAACAAATGAGCAGATAGAGAATTACACTCTGCTCCCTAGAAATGGTCCATCCACATGGGTTGAGGCACAGTGGCCAGATGCAGGAACCTGAACTGCCACTGATCCCGATATATATTTGTCCTGTGGCATGGGCAGCAACTTGGCTAGAATATTCTGCATCTCATCCTTTCTCTTGTGTCTAATTTGGCTCCCACCATACTAATCTTTTCTATCACGAAACACAATTAGAGAAGAAAGTATAAATAAAGTGTATTTACCTGAAAGTTTCTCATCTTTTCTTGCATGCACTGTGTCTGTCTTTCTTTCTTACCAGCTGCCTTCCATTTTCCACTTACATTCCCTCTTTATTACCAGGTTATTTTCTTGATTTGCCTACTCTCCTGTGTGCCACTCTTCCTATGTGCCTCTCTCCCCATCTTTTTGCCCTCTGTCATCCCCTCATATCTCTCTTTGAGCTTTTTTTGCTGTTCTTCTGCTATTCTCACTATCCTCTCTGTTCCCTTCTCAAAGGGGTGAGAGAAAAGAGACTTATTGGTGCATGTTTTATCTCCCTTACAGAAGCTAGGAATCCTCCAAATCACTCCTGTTCCATGCATTCAGTGTGCCAAAGGGGAAGATTAACCCACTCTAGTCCCAAGGGTAGAGCCTGGGTATGTAACTTGGTGGTGCAATGAAGAAAAAATACACCTGCTCTGTCAGGAGGAGCTACATTTGATGTTTGGAGACAATAACACTGTGAATGTAACAGACAAGGTGTGTGAGGGGTGGGGAGTAGGAAATGCAGAGGTAATATTATGTATACTTCCATTACACTCCACTTTTGCTTGCACTTCATTTTACCTCTCTGCTAAAGCACAGGCCAGGGTGTGTAACACTCTTTTCTGAAAAGATAGAAGACTTCAACCTCAGAGCTATGGGATCAAAAACCCTGAATGTAGGAATCAGGGCTGGCTCTACGGTTTTTGCTGCCTCAAGCAAAAGATTTTTTGGCTGCCCCCAACCCCAGCCCTGGGCTCTCACCCCTCCCATCAGTGCCCCCACACCCGCACCCCCTGCCGCCCCAGCCCTGGGCTCTCTCTTCCCACCTCCCCCGACCCGCACCCCCTGCCACCCCAGCCCTGGGCTCTCTCTTCCCACCCCTCCACCCGACCCGCACCCCCTACCGCCCCAGCCCTGGGCTCTCTCTTCCCTCCCCACACCCCCTACCGCCCCAGCCCTGGGCTCTCTCTTCCCTCCCCACACCCCCTACCGCTCCAGCCCTGGGCTCTCTCTTCCCTCCCCACACCCCCTACCGCCCCAGCCCTGGGCTCTCTCTTCCCCCGCTCCCAACCCGGCCAGTACCAGAGCTTCTGGGGGAGTGTACAGAACAGTTAGAGGGATCCATCTCTGTCTTTTCCTCCCTGCTTCTGGCAATCTGAGGGTTAGGGTCATCCCAAGCATGGGGTTGCATCTCCAGCCATCTTGTCTAGTTCTTTTTCAACCCAGTTATACTTTTGGCCATCACAACATCCCATGACGATGAGTTCCACAGGTTAATTATGTGTTGTGTGGAAAAAGTATTTCCTCCTGTTTGTATTAAACCTGCTACCTACTAATTTAATCGAGTAACCCCCAGTTTTTGTATTGTGGGAAAGGGTAAATAAAACCTCTCTATTCATTTTTCCACGCCATTCATGATTATACAGACCTCTGTCACATCACCCCTTAGTCATCTCTTTTCTAAACTGAATAGCCTTAATCTTTTTAGTATCTCCTTGTATGTCAGCTGTTCCATACCCTTGATCATTTTTGTTGCCCTTCTCTGAACCTTTTTCATTCCACTATATCCTTTTTGAGATGGGGAAACCAAAACTGGACACAGAATTCAAGGTGCAGATACACCAGGGATTTATATAGTGGCATCATATTTTCTATCCCCTTCCAAATAGTTACTAACATACTGTTACCCTTTTTGACTGCTGCTGCACGTTGAGCTGAAGTTTTCAGAGACCTATCCAAGGTGATTCCAAGATCTCTTTCTCCAGTGCTAACAGCTCAATTAGATATTTCATTATATATGTGTAGATGGAATTATTCTTCTAGTGTGCATTACTTTGCACTTATCAGTGTTGAATTTCATCTGCCAGTTTGTTGTTCAGTTTTGTGAGATCCCTTTGTAACTCTGCAGTCAGCTTTGGACTTAGCTATTTTGAATAAATATGTAGCAATTACTGCCATTTCACTGTTCACTCCATTTTCCAGATCATTAATGAATATGTTGAACAGGACAGCTCCTTGACAGAACCTCTCACCATTGTGAAAATGGACCATTTATCCCTACCCTTTATTTCTTATCTTTTAACCAGTTATTGATCCATAAGAGTCTTGCTATTCCAGGACTATTTTGTTTCCTTAAGAGCCTTTCATGAGGGACCTCGTCAAAGACTTTCTGAAAATCCAAGTACTTTACATCACCTGCATCACCCTCAAACAACTTTAATATATTGGTGAAGCATAGCTTCCCTTTACAAAAGCCATATTGACTGTTCCCCAACAAAACCTGTTTATCTGTGCACCTGATAATTCTGTTCTTTACTATATTTTCTACCAATTTGCCTGTTACTGAAGTTAGGCTCACCAGCCTATAATTGCCAGGATTGTCTCTGGAATGTGTTTTAAAAATTGGTGTTATATTAGCTATCCTCCGGTCATCTGGTACAGATGCTTGTTTCAACAATCAGTTACACACTATAGTTAGGAGTTCTGCAATTTTGTATTTGAATTCCTTCAGAACTTTTGGGTGAATGCCATCTGGTCCTGGTGACGTATTACAATTTATCAATTTGTTCTAAAATTCTATTGATGCATCGATGTGGGACAGTACTTCAGATCTGTCATCCAAAAAGGATACCTATTGAGAGTTAGCTCCCCCACACCTTGGTTTCTTTACATACATTTCAGTGTAAGTCTGCAACAGAACACACACTCTTGTACACTTTAACACATATACACACTGCCTTCACATCTTCTCATTTTTTAATATGGCTTCAAAATATGCCTGTGTCACCTGGATTCACCAGAGCGTGAGAAGGGCAGCCTCTCTCAGTTCCCTCCAAAACACATGAGAATCTCCTAAGTAAAAACAGCAGTTCAAAGATTTTTGCAGTCAGCAGCTAATTCTAGTCCCTGAGCTAATAGCTGACTGCTTAATTGGTATCTATGCAGTGTTGTTGTAGCCACATTGGTCCCAGGATATTAGAGAGACAAGGTGGGTGAGGTAGTATCTTTTATTGGAGCTACTTCAGTAGATGAAAGAGACTAGCTTTTGAGATTACACGGAGCTCTTCTTCAGGTCTGGGAAATGTACTCAGTCCCTGTCACAGCTAAATACAAGGTGGAACAGATCGTTTAGCATAAGTATTAACACATACACCTCTATCCCAATATAACGCTGTCCTCGGCAGCCAAAAGATCTTACCATGTTATAGGTGAAACCGCATTATATCGAACTTGCCAGAGTGCGCAGCCCCGCCCAAAGCATTGCTTTACCGTGTTATATTGGGTTATGTTAGATCAGGGTAGAGGTGTATTTTCAAGGGACCATTGAGGATGAGGACTGAGAGGTCAGATATAAAGTGATTGCTTTGTGAAAAGTGTTACAGGTGATATGGTGTTTTTGTCATGTATCAGTTTTCTGTGTGGGTTCATTCAAGCGTGTACTGATTGTCTCATTTCAGCCACATAGTTGTTATTGGGACATTTAGAGCACTGGAGACAGGCTACTTCACCTTAAATGGTCTCTTGAAATATAGGTTAACTACTTATGCTAAACTATCTATTCCACCTTGAAAACTTGTCTCTCTCACCAACTGTTGGTCCAATAAAAGATATTACCTCACCCACCTTGACTCACTGATTTCCAGCAAGATAGGGAACCTATACCTGTATCCAAAGTGAGACAAGTCTTGGAACACAGCCTTCATGTCAGAAGCATCTCTTTGGCCCTGCATCGATCAGCTGATGACTCCAATTCACATATTTATAACCCTTTCCCGAGTGCCAACTGGCTCAGCTCTCAGGTGGTGATTGTGTGAAACCACAAGATCGCTTGCTCTTAATGGAACTTTTCCATAAAGCTTCACAAAAACAGCAGAGCATTTCTAGTTGTTACCATCTCTCTCTTCTACATGTCTCGGGACCCTTCTAAGTTCTCCTGCTCTCTGCACATGTGCAGAAATAGACTATCAGACTTAAATCCATATCTCCTTAACACTGCTTCTCTCCCTTCTTTGCATTTTAAAATATATATATACACTTATACTGCAGTATTTGACTATATATACATAAATTAAAGTATGTATTATAAGAAAGAGTTTTGGTGTTTACCTTTACCTTCTCACTGGGTTCAGTGTAACAAAATATTGTGGGCACGGCATTTTCTTTCAGTAGCTTGTTGTTGCACTCCCTTTTAAAGCAATCTGGAGTAAAGTGTTCTGAACAAATGCTGCTATACTTTGTTGGTTTGAAGTTTTTCCTTTTAACAGCAGCTTCCCATTTTTTGCAGAGATCAGGTCTCGTGAGAGGAAACCTGCAAATGAAATGGACCTTCAGCTCCATTTCAAGGTTTTCTAAAAAAAGCAATAGCACTGTAGACATACATAAGACACTTAAGACAAGATATTGGCGTAGCATCTAGAAATACTAATCATGGATCAGGACCCCCATTGTTAGCTGCTGTATAACCAAGGAACAAAAAGCCCCCGATACTGTTACATTCAGCACCACTGCTTAGAGCCTGATTTTGCAAGCTGATAAACACAGCCATCCCCTTGCTGGGCATAAGGGCGCAATGGAGAGGCACAAGGGATCACCTTCATGGATCAGCTGACAGGCCAGAGCCCAGGGGCAGGTTTTCGCATTATTCAGGGGAACTGAAAGAGCCAGGCCACCCAAAGAACAAGTGGCAATGAGGATTTCAATACAGAGCGCAAGGCCTCAAACAAGCATGTTCACAGGACACCTGCGAAGTGTGAAGAAACCTCAGGCTCCTTTGCAAGCTCTCCTACAACGCTCAAACCAAGCAGCACATATGCATGGAGCCAGACCCAGTGACAGGCGGGCTGGCGCAGCCCCTCATTTGCTCAGTGTTTACATCCCCCTGCAGGCTAGGGCCGTGCCAGGCCAGACAAGGTTGCTGCCAGCTCCGGGCACTGAACAGGCATGTGACCCGGGGTGCCAGGGCAGGTTCGTCCCATTCTCCAGGAGGGATGGGGCAGACTCTCACCAGCTGTCTGTACAGCGCCGGGCACACCGGGGCCCCACCTCAGAAACCCCTTCCCCCACGCGAGAGGAGCCAGGGGGACAGGCCCCACTTGGGCAGGCCTCCCCCTGGCTGAGCGCGCGCCACAGCAGCCGGGGCGCTCGCGCTCTGGGCTCCTCGCCAATGACAGTTACTCCCCGCGCCCCCAGCGCGCACCCGCGGGCATGGCTCCTCCCCCGGCCGTGGCGCGCTCCCGCCCCGCGCACGCGCGCTCCTGCCCCGTCCTCACTTGTGGAAGGAGATAGGCTTCTCTTTGTCGTATCGGTTCCGGCAGCGGTAGGCGGAGCAGGACTGCACCATTCTCCCCCGCCGGCGGCCGCCGGCTCCGCTCCGGCACCCACAGAAGAGGAGCGCAAAGACCCAGCTAACTCAGTCACTGCCCGGCCCCCATCCCCTGCTCTGTTAGCCCCTAGGAGCAGAAAAGGGACACGGCCTCTCCCGACTTCAAGATGGCGCTGCCAGCTTCAGCTCAACTCTCGCGATAACAACATGTCGCTCTCCTCTATTGGCCGTTCCCCTACGCGTGGGTGGAGTCTTCCGTTCAGCCCACCAATAGGCGCAGAGACTCCAAGCGCGGCGCGGGCCCAATCTCCCCGCCCCCTCCCTGTTCTTTGCCCTTGCTCCGCCCTCTTTGCTCGCACATCTGGACAGGAGCTGGGCAGTACCTCTCTGCACGCGCTCCAGCTTGAGGCCCGCACCCTGACTCATTTGCTGATAGGGTGGCCAGACCGCAAGAGTGAAAAATGAGGACATGGTGGGGGATAATAGGAGCCTATATAAGAAAAAGACCCAAAAATTGGGACTGTCCCTGTAAAACAGGGACATCTGGTCGCCTGTTTCCTAAGTCCCACTCTCTTGCCTTTGGTCAGCAATTCTGTCCCCTCTAGCAGCTAATGGCTGCTCCTCTGGGTGAGGTGGGAAATCTCAGGCAGGCCAGGGTTCCTTCCCTCTTGGAGCTGCTTCCTGCCTCCTAGCTTCTCTCCCACCTGCTGTTTTTCGGGACAAAACAGTGAGAGGGAAGGTGCAGCAGCATAGGCCACTGCCAGAGCGGAGAGCCACCTGGAAGTGTAACTAAGGCTTGTGTCTGCACTGTAGGGTGACCAGATAGCAAGTGTGAAAAATCGGGACAAGGGGTGGGGGGTAATTGGAGTCCATATTATAAAAAGCTCCAAATATTGGAACTTTCCCTATGAAATCAAGACATCTAGTCACCCTACTACACTTCCACTTTCAGCGTTAAAAGTTTAGTTGTTAAGGGGTGTGAAAACTCACACACCCGAGCGACAAAAGTTTTAGCGCTGAAAAGCACCAGTATAGACAGCACTTGATAAAGCTACCACCACTCATTTGGGGTGAGGGAGGTATCACTGGGAGAGCTCTTCCCCAGCAATAAAGCATGTCTACACTGCCCACATCACAGCACGGCTGTGGCCGCACTGTAACATGGGCAGTGTAGCCATATCCTAAGCCATGTGGATAGGGAGAAGCTGAATAGGCCAGCATCCTGTAGAGGCCCTGGAGGAAAAGGAGCTTGGTTTGGAGGTGCAGGGACAGAAGCACTGAAATGTGCCAGGAAGTCAGCTGAGTAGATGAAATGTGATGGGGAGCAGAGACGAAGGAATTCCTTGGCGTGGCGGATGACTAGTGGATAATAGGGGCAGAGGGAGAATTGATATATTAATGGATCGGTCACTAAGGCCTGAGGTTCATTCATTCAGCAAGCTGAAGATGACAAGCACTGAGTAGCTCAAAAGGAGCTATCATCAGCTTGGTCAGGGCCATATTAATACCCCTGAACCAAGGAATTTTAAATAGAGATTTTTAAAAATTGTAAATCCCCCCCATTCTGTTAATCTATGACACAGTGCTCTTACAGCTCAAAAATACAATACATAATTTCCCCCCTATAACCTTGAACCCATTTAGCATTTTCTACTATTTTGTTGTTGTGATGCTCTGTACCTCGAGGGGAACACCCTACACCCCCATCTTCATTTTTATAAAATGATTGTGTGGTATCCAATGCAAAGTTTGTCATGTTGGGTGTCTTCAGAAGGCTCATGATGCACTGGGCATGGCTGTTTTAATGATGTTATAGTAATTGTCACGTTATAGGTTATAATTTCATGTATATAGTTATGAGACTGAAAATGTATCCTCATGGCTTAAAGCAAGCCCATGCAAATACTCTCCAAGAAGAGAGAGGCAATTTACATCTCATCAGGGCATGGATGGGACAAACCCAGCGCAGCCTCACAGGAATATGAACACTGGCTTAGGCAGCAACAAAATAATCTGTTAGACCATCGAGGGAGTCACCCCCTTTCTTTGGGCAGTTTGGGACTGTGATGAGGTAATGTTCACCTGACTGAGGAGGGGGGCAAAGCCAACAGGGAAGAAAGAACATGATAAAAGGGAGAGAGGTTTGCCATGCTCTCTCTTCAGCCTACATCTACAGACACCAACACCAAGCAACTGAAACGCTGATCAAAGGGGAGAGCCTGACTGAAAAGTAACCAGCCAGCCTGTTACTTTTGCATCTAAGTTTGTAAGGACATTGAGAGTGTTAAGATCAGCTTAGAATGCATTTTGCTTTTATTTCATTTGACCAAATCTGACTTGTTATGTTTTGACTTATAATCACTTAAAATCTACCTTTATAGTTAATACATCTGTTTGTTTATTCTACCTGAAGCAGTGTGTTTGGTTTGAAGCATGTCAGAGGCTCCCCTTGGTATAACAAACCTGGTATATATCAATTTCATTGTTAAATTGACAAACATATATAAGCTTTCAGTGTCCAGCGGGCATAACTGGACACTGCAAGACAGAGGTTCCTAGGGTTGCGTCTGGGACCGGCGATATTGGCTAGTGTCATTCACTTGCAAGTAGTTGGGAGCAACTTACATGCCAGAGGCTGTGCGTGAACAGCCCAGGAGTCGGGGTTCTCACAACAGAGCAGTGTAAGTCTGGCTCCCAGAATCAAGGATTGGAGAGACCTAGCAGATCACCAGTCCAGACACCACCAGAGGGAAACTTCACAGTTGTACCCGGTGTATAGTAGATAAAGAATTCATGAGTCAGTTGTATACAAGGTAGACATTGACTAAGGCAAGGTATTCTGCAAAGCCCTAGCCCAGAGGTTTTCAAACTGTGGTCTGCGAGATCCATTCAAGTGGTCCACTGATAGTTCCCTCTAAGGCAGGGGTCGGCAACCTTTCAGCAGTGCTGTGCCAAGTCTTCATTTATTCACTCTAATTTAAGGTTTCACGTGCCAGTAATACATTTTAACGTTTTCAGAAGATCTCTTTCTATAAGTCTATAATACTAAACTATTGTATGTAAAGGTTTTTAAAATGTTTAAGAAGCTTCATTTAAAATTAAATTAAAATGCGGAGCCCCTCAGACTAGTGGCCAGGACCTGGGCAGTGTGAGTGCCACTGAAAATCAGTGCCATAGGTTGCCTACACCTGCTCTAAGGCAATGGTTTTAAAACTTTTTTTTTAGGGCTCAGTTGAAGAAAATTGTTGATGCCCACAATCCAACAGAGCTGGGGATGAGAGGCTTGGGGTGTAGGAGGGGCTCAGGGCTGGGGCAGAGGGTTGGGGTGCAGGGTGAGGGCTGTGGGGTGGGGCCAGGAATGAGGGGTTCAGGGGGGGGGCTGTGGGCTGGGGCATGGGATTGGGGTGCAGAATGGGGTCAGGGCTCGGCTGAGGGGGCTAAGAATCGGGTTCAGGGTGTGGAAGAGGGCTCTGGGCTGGGGCAGGGGTACAGGAGGGGGGCTGGGCTCAGGGATGCAGGCTCGAAATGGGGGTGCATGGCACTCAGCCACAGGCACTGCCCCCCCCCAGCTCCCATTCGCCAGGAACCAGCCAATGGGAATGTGGAGCCAGTGCTCAGGGCGGGCCAGTGTATGGAGCCCTATGGCCCCCCGACCTGCTGCTACCCTCTTCCAGGGCACAGCACGGTATCAGGACAGGTAAGCACTAGGCTACCTTAGCCAGGCAGCACTGCCGATGGGATTTTTAACAGCGCAGTCAGCGGTGCTGGCCAGAGCTACCGTGACTCAGTACTGGGTGCGACCCATGGTTTGAAAACCACCGTTCTAAGGTGCACACCTGGGCAGCCGCACATGAGAGATTGAAGGGCCACCCACCTAATTAGTGGAGCCATGCAGGACCTGGAGAGAGATGCATATGTAAGAGGAAGTGGTGGCCTTCGGGGGGAGAATAAGGGGCAGGTGGGAGGAGGCAGTGTGGTGAAAAGAGGGAATGGGGGGAATTTGGGATGTGCAGGGCTGGAGTAGCCAGAGAAAAAGGCAACTTTCCCCAGCTCCAGGGCTGTGGTTGATGGGGAGAGACCCCCCTGTCCTTCCCAGCCCAAGCTCAGTGGCTACCATCCCAGGGGAGACCCAGAGGACCCCCCACCTTCCCAGCCCCAGTTCAGGGGCTGCCGCGGCCGGGGAGAGAGGAGACATCCATCTCATTAGCAAAGTAAGACTACTGATATTAAAATATGAATTATGTGCTTTTATTTGTAGAACAAAATACTTTAATTTATATATGTATTGCTTTTAGCCAAAGCACTTTACAATACTTAGCTAACAGTACAAACAACATTTGGAAAGATCATTAAGTGATCCACTGAGGCCCTCAGCAATTGAGAAAAAGTTTGAGAACCACTGCCCTAGCCTATGTTACTGTACACCGAATACTAGGGGAGGGCAGCTTCACAGCACTGCCTCGTTCACCGCACACTTTGCAAGATGCCCTTTACAAGGTCATTAGAAAACGGTAAGGCTATTCTGCTGTGTTATCTGAGACACAATAAACCAGGCAACTAAAGATGGTGTCAGAAGGCAGGCTAATGAGGCACAGTTAGGGTCGCAGGTGGAACTTTCAATTCGGTACTTCCTGATTTGTCACTGCTTAATTAGGCAACCTGCGCATTCCCTTTGCAGACTTCTAGGCAGAAAGTATGCTAAGAGAGTCAGCTTACTGGGTGATGATTTCATCCCTTGTCCTCCCCCCTAAACGCTGCACTGCATACAATCCCCTCCGCTGCGTTACTGGGTCAGTCTGTTCCCCGTGCCTCTCCCTAGCAGTCTAGAGGGATGCAAACAGGTCAAGCTACAGACTAGTTGGGGAAGCTGTGCGTTACGGCCAGTGGGAGAACTCGAGGAGCAGCACAAGCCCCTGCTTCTGTGTGCAAGGAAGGAGCTGAAGAGCGATCGTTAATAATCACCCCCCTCCCCACACACACACGCCCACAGCGCCCACCAAGGGGCAGCGCGCTGCCAACCTCCCTTTCCCAGCTGGCAGAACTGATCAGCCCGCAGCAAGGGAGCGTGTGTGGGCGGATGTGTGGGCAGCTGCCGGCGCGGAGCTGTGTGCGCTCCCATGCCCAGGCGGGAGGGAGAGAGCCGCGGCCGCCGGAGGGGCGGAGAGAGCGGGCGCGAAGGCGGCGCTGCTGCTGGGAGGGGGTTTGACATCAGTTCCCCTGTAGGAGTTTCAGTAAATGCCACAAGCCGAAGACGCGGAGCCCTGGGCGGCGGAGGAGGCTGCAGCTGCCCCCGGTGGGAGCCGACCCGCCTGCCAGGGGTGAGGCCGCCCCCGCCCCCCATCGCGGACACCGCGCCGAGCAGAGCCTGGGCGCCCCGGGCGCAGGCAGCCCACCTCCCTGCCGTGCATGCGGCTCTGGATCTCCTTCCCCTGGGTGCCGGGCTGAGGCGGGCGGGGGCCCCCCGATCTCCCAGGCGAGCGACCAGGCCCCGCGGGGGGTCCCCTTGCGCCCGCTCCGGCCGGAGGCGGGGCGGCCCCCCTGGCCGGCCGGGAGGGCAGGATGAGCGGCGGCCGCAGCGGCCGGGCGGCGGTGAAGATGGAGGCCCCGTTCTACCCCGAGGAGGGGCTGGAGCTGCTGCCCGACTTCGTGCCGCTCCCCGGCTTCGGCAGCGGTCCCGGGGCTGGGGCGGAGGCGGCGGGGCACAAACTGCTGCTCGGGGCCGGTAAGAAGCGGGAGATGGCGGCGGGGGCGGCCGCCTCCCCCTCGGCGCTGCCGGGGTCCTACACACTGCGGCCGCCCGGCGGCACCCGGAGCGGCGCAGCGCTCAGGCTCATCCCCGCCGCGGCGCCCCCGGGCTCGGCAGCGGGGGGAGGAGCCGGCGGCAGGGGCGGCCCGGAGGCGGCTCTGTTGGCGGCCGGGTCCCCTGCGGAGCTGCCGCTGCTGAAGCTGCCGCCCGCGGCGGACCTGGAGCAGCTGCTGATCCAAGGCAGCCCCGGCCTGGGCCCCGCCAGCCCCTGCCCCGCCGCCGCCCCGCCCCCCGCGGCCGGGCCCTTCCTCTACCGCCAGCAGGTGACGCAGGAGCAGGAGGGATTCGCCGACGGCTTCGTCAAGGCCCTGGCCGACCTGCACAAGCAGAACCAGCTGCTGGGGGCGCCGCTGTCCCCGGGGCCCTGCCGGCCCGCCGCCGCCGACCCGCCCGCCGTCTACACCAACCTCGGCAGCTTCCACCCGGCCGGGCCGCTCAGCCCCGCGGGCAGCAGCGCCTACTCCGCCGCCTCGCCGGGCCTGCCCTTCCCCGCCCCCGCCCCGCCGGGGCTGGGCAGCGGCCGCCTCCCCGCTCCCGGCGCCGCCAGGGCCCTGGAGGAGCCGCAGACTGTGCCCGAGGCGCCTCCGCCGGGCGAGGCGGGCAGCAGCGCCCCGACGCCGCCCTCGCTGTCGCCGCTGGACGCGGAGAGCCAGGAGCGGCTGAAGGCCGAGCGGAAGCGGCTGCGGAACCGCATCGCGGCCTCCAAGTGCCGGCGGCGGAAACTGGAGCGGATCGCGCGGCTGGAGGAGAAGGTGAAGGCACTGAAGGGGCAGAACGCCGAGCTGGCCGCCACCGCCAGCCTCCTGCGGGCCCAGGTCAGCCAGCTGCAGGGCCGCGTCCGCAGCCACCTCTCCAGCGGCTGCCACATCAGCGCCGCGGGCGCGCCCGCCCCGCCGCCGCCGCCGCCAGAGGGCGCCGCCGAGCCCGCCGCGCCGGAGACCAGCGCCTGCTGAAGCCGCGGGCCGGAGTGGGACCGAGACTGCCCGGGAGACGGGGGCCCCGCGCAATCGTCGCTGCCCGGAGACTGAAAGCGGAGCCGGGGACTGGAGCGGCCCCGACAACACGTGCGAGTCTCGCGTGCCCCCCTGCCGGGGAGGAGCCAGAGGCCGCCGGCCCCAGGCGCTGCCGCGGCGGCGAATGAAAGATCGTCGAGTTTCTAGAGTCGTGTTCAAATATTCCGGAGTCGGCTGGGGATTTGATTGTGGGGGTAGCACTAGAACATTGCAGGGAAAGATAAGGATTCAAAGGTTAGAGATTATTGACCAATAGAGCATTTTAAGTACCTAGATTGAAGGTCCGTCTTTATTTATTGGTGCCTGGAAAGGAAGCAGAGTACAGAAGTCGGGTAGTAAATGGCGTGTAAGGTATATTTATGTTGCACTGACTACAAAAGAGTTTTATATTGGGTATTTAACTTTTAAAGCTGACTTCCGGAGAAATTCCTACACTTCAAAATGTAGGGTGTTTGGGGGTTGTTTGTCAAAGTTCCAGTGAAGAGCTTGACAGATCTGTAAAGAGTTCAGAACTAAAATAACCTGTTTACAGAAAGTCAACTTTATTTCCCTGCAAAAGGCGTAATTCCTAATACACCTTAATATAGTGTGTAGTGATGGTTCAATATGTTTATTCAGAGCTTGAAAAGAAGCTAAAATTATACATTTTTAAAAAAACTGTGTGTGTATAAAACAAAGTGTGGCTATGGTATTGGCTGGTATTGAGAGGAATTTTTTTAAAAGATTGTTTTGCTGCAGAGTAGCTTTTGACTTGCAGCTGGCAGTTAAGACATGCAAGTAAAGCACTTGAATGGGTCTGGTTTTAAAATCTAGCCTTAGCTGATAGAGATTCTGCCAGGTGATAGGTTAGAATGAACCATATTTAATTACAGATTCAACTGTAAGAAAATACTCTTATAGATCATAAGCTCCATATTATTTCTTGTGCTAGTGCAAACTTGGAGCATTGGTATATGTATTTATTTATTGAAACTTTGAAACTTTTTGGATGTCACCTAAACTTTATTTTTATAGCAAACACATACTAGTGGAAGAAATTAATTTGGCAGAAGAGTGTCATTTATGCCTTTTCTTTCACTGTGCACATTCCAGTTCTGCTTGTTCTCTATGGGGTATAGTAACAATTCAATGCTACCCAGAAAAGGGCTCAGATTGTTTTTTAGCTCTAACAATTATTATGGTAACTCCATTATATTATGTTTGAATAAATCATAAAAACATAATGGAGAACTAGATTTATTTTTTCAGAAGAAATATGTAAATAATATTTTCTTGTTCTATTTTATTCTAGAGACATTTTTCTAGTTGTTTAGGGAGGGGAAGAGTCAAAAGTCAGAATGTGAGATGAGTTTCTGGGTGGAAGAGTCTGTTGTGATTTATTTATTTTTGCCTAGATTTTACTAATAAGGGATAGAAAAGGAATGGTTTTCTCTGCTTAGACTTAATCCTTGCTTTTTGGGATTCTCTGGATAAATAGCAAAGACCGTGTTATGGGCAGATTTTGCTTTTTTTACTACCCTTTGATATGCATGTTTTGAGCACTTCTGCAAATCAAGGTTTATTCAGTCTTGTGGCTTGGTGCAATTACATTTTCACTTTCAGCATGAACTCTAAAGGTTCACTCAACAAGAAACCCTGTCTTCGCTTAGGCCCCGATCCTGGATCTGCCCATACTGCAAACCACTGAAGTCAATGGAGCTCAGCATGAGCAGATCCAGTTGCAGGATGGGGCCCAACATAGTCTTTGAAAATATCTTAATTAATATAGTTTGTTTTATAAGCATGATCAATTAAACGAATTCCGTAACTGTTTTTATATCATCCATGTCCTCTTCTGAAAGCTACTTAAGCTATGTTTTCAAATCCATGAAGGGGAATTGATATGCGTACAATGTTTTTTACTTGTGAGCGGGTTAATTTAAAATAGCATAGCTGTAAATGTAAACTGTGTGAGGCTTCCCCTTGTCAGGCCTGGGACACACTTGGCACAGGTGACTTCAATGAGTAGTGGAGATGCAAACCACGTTAATCATTTAAAAACTGAGTAAAGTTGTAGCATAGCCAGAGCCAAAATGAATGATTTCAACAATAGCCTAAAACTCCCTTCTTCTGTCATAAGAATTGTGTATTAGAAATACTAGCGAACAAATGCAATGCCGCTTAATTCTTACGAAGTAAATACAACGTAAAGATGTTTTGCTAAGCTTTCAGTTTCACCACACTAATAGAATTCAACCAGTAATAATGTGCCAAATCTGGCAAATGTGTTTAAAAATGAACCAGTGCTTAGTACATGGAAAAACTGTGCATGTATTTGCAAAGGTGATGGCGTGGAAGTAGAGAATTGATTAATTTTTCACACTTAAACACAAGCTTTATAGAATGAAGGAAGGAAGTAATCCTACTTAGTAAACAAACGTGCATTGAGTGCTCTGCGCTAGCAATGTTCCTACTTCAGTAATGGAAAATATACTAAGTATTTTGATGATACAGCACAGTGGTCAACTCCTGTAGTTGCAAATGGAAGTGGGGGAGGTGGGTGAAGACCTTCTAGCAGTACCCGAGGAAAAGGTTGAAAAATACCTGACCCTGCAATCTGAGCGAGGGGGGGAGGGATGGCTCAGTGGTTTGAGCATTGGCCTGCTAAACCCAAGGTTGGGAGTTCAGTCCTTAAGGGGGCCACTTAAGGATCTGGGGCAAAAATCAGTACTTGGTCCTGCTAGTGAAGGCAGAGGGCTGGACTCAATGACCTTTCAAGGTCCCTTACCCATCTCCTAGAACTGAATCTCTCCAATTATTATTAACCTAGTCCATTTGCTCCTCAGAAGTATTTAAAGATACAGCTTTAAATAAAGGCACTGTCTATCATTTCCAATAGGGATTCTTAACCAATATCTAGAGAAGGGGATGAGCTCCACAAAGAGAAATCACAACCTTGCTTCCAAAATGGTGGCAGAATTATAATATGGGACCAGTGAAGAGCACCCTCCAGCGTAGCACTACTAGAGCTACAAAACATCACTTGGTTTCTCCAGTGATACCTGCACAATTTGTGGAGCTACATGGCACGTTATTCTCACCAAAGTCTTACCAACCTCATCTTGAATATCTGCAGTGTTGGTTTTATGACTACCTCCGTAAGTCTGTTCTTCTACCATTCTTTTTAGCTTGTAATATTGAGCCTAAGCTTTCTTTGCTTCAGTCCATTGTTGCTTGTCGGACCAGCTTTTAAAATGTTATAATACCCTAGTTATTTCCCCAAGCGTTCTTCTTAGATTATATATAGCTTCTTCAGTCTTTCATGTTGTCTGATCCTTGTATCATTTTGGTTGCTTTTTGTATTGTTCCTGAATTTTCAGAACCAATAAAGTATCAGAGGGGTGCCAGTGTTAGTCTGGTTCTGTAAAAGCAGCAGAGAGTCCTGTGGCACTTTACAGACTAACAAACGTTTTGGAGCATGAGCTCTTGTGGGTGAATACCCACAGACTAACAAACATTTTACAGACTAACAAACGTTTTGGAGCATGAGCTCTTGTGGGTGAATACCCACTTCGAAGTGGGTATTCACCCACAAGAGCTCATGCTCCAAAACGTTTGTTAGTCTGTAAAGTGCCACAGGACTCTCTGCTGCTTTTACAGAACCAATAAAGTGCACAACAGATGCACCAAGTATGGTCTCATTAGGCCATTTTAGACCCTAATTTTAATATCTGGTAAAATTTTCAAAACCACTTAAGTGACTTGGGTGCTTACATCCTGTTTTCAAAAGTGACAGGCACTTAGAAGCCTAATTCTCTTTAAAAGTCAGTACAATATTGACTTTTAATGAGACTTCAGCACTTTGAAAATGTTACCCATCCTCCTAGACTTATATTTGATCTCTTCTCACTCATTCCGGATACAGACTGTTCAAGCAAAAGATTCTCATATCTGCAATTTATCATCACTACCAGTCAGTCTTGCACTGTTTTCCAGACAGGTCCAATCTCTCATGGTCGCTCTACCTGTGTGTTACTATTTTGTGTTTCTCATTAGTAAATTTGATTGCAGATGAAACCTTCCTTTAGATCTAGAATATAAAAATATTACTCTGCACTAAAAAGCATTGGTCCATGGTATTTAATTAGTACTTATGTTTGAAATGTCTTTGTGTCTAGGTGCTACAGGAAGGTGGTGGTGGTTCACTAGATGACATTTATTCTTCTGATTTAGTGTTAAACCCAACATCCCATGGATGGTGGGAGGAGTACTTGTTAGAAATTCCTATTCAATCCTCCTTTCCTCAGGCAGGGGGTGGGAGCTATGGGCAACTGATCTACTGCCCATGCTGACTTGGAGTATGGAAAACCTGTTCCGCTGCTAGTAATTTGTGGTTCCATTCCTAGAAGAGCTGTTTAATTCACTCCTCGCTCAGACTGTGTAGTGACATCACCCAGTTTCATCAGCTGACCTGACCCATCAGCATGGTTGTTACAGGATTCCTGTAATGGGTTTTCCCCCTCTGCTTCTGGATATAAACTGCGTCACGCTCAGATGTGGAATCCAAACACCATTGGTATTCTAATAAATGTGTTTTGTTCTAGTTCTGTTTCCCCTGTTCTTTAGTTAAAAAGGAAATGAGTGAAAAGACTAACTGAATTGTGATGTTGGTAAATAAGTAGGTGGCACTCTTCTCTCTTAGTTCAGTACTGCACTAATGTCACAGTGCATTGTTGGGATGCGCTGTTCTGTTGGAGGTCCTATCTGCCAGAAGACACATAAAGACAATGTTCTGAGTGGTACTTAAAATTTAGGTGGCATGGGTATAGTGCTCATAGTTAAGCCAACCAAACCTCTGGTGTAGATGCAACTAGGCTAATGGAAGAATCCTTCTGTCAGCCTAGCTTCTGTCACTCAGGGAGGTAGAGTTCTGACCTAGAGCACCAGGAAAAACCCCTTTCAGTGCTGTAGGCTCCATCCACAGTATGGGTTATGCCAGCATAGCTTCAGGGCCATAACTATGCTGCACTGTGGTCCCTCTTGTGTAGCTATGGCTATGTCAGTAAAGATCTCATGGCACTTTCCCCAGAGTATGGGGTGTCTTGTTAAGACACAGGTGTTGAATTACAGCTTGACCAATTACATTCTGCATACCTAAAATTCCTGCTCCATTTTCAATGATACAGACTATCCTGTCATATACCAACATTCACTAGAGACGAGCAATCTACAGCAGCTCTCATTTCACCTCCATGGTGGCTGCATTTCAGTGTTTGGGTGGAGTAGTCTCTAAATATCGCTTTTATATCTTGGATTAAATGATCCTGTCTCATTGTAAAATGTTGTTTGAGTAGGTCCCAATATTAAACCTTGAATTATCCCATATGATATGATTGTCAACATAGCAATCTTGCTATGAACGGCTACTTCTCTTGTCTGGCAACCAATTTCTAATCTGTGGTATGGGATTTTTAACTAATGGTATTTATTCAGTTATCCTATATGATTATTCTAGGCGTTGATATTCAAATATACATTACATCTCCTTTATGTCCTAATCATTAGTCACACAGCAGATTGCCATGACATAACTAAATTTTATAAACTGATTCCTGCCTGAATGTATTCCTTGTATGGATGCCTGCCTGATAAGCCAACAGTTTCTTGGTTTTCCCCTCATATTCTTAATGTTAAATGACAAATTAACTTTTTCTTGAAGGTTATTTTCAGAGTTCTTGAAACTTCCTCTGTTGTTTCATCAGTGCATTTTGTCAGGGCCTCCAGACTTATATGTATTGATCGGGCGGGGGAGAGGCAGGGGCGGCTCTAGGTATTTTGCTGCCCCAAGTACGGCAGGCAGGCTGCCTTCGGCGGCTTGCCTGTGGGAGGTCCCCAGTCCTGCGGATTCGGCAGCAGCCTGCGGGAGCTCTGCCGAAGCCGCGGGACCAGCGGACCCTCCGCAAGCATGCTGCCAAAAGCAACCTGCTTGCCGACCTTGCGGCGACCAGCAGAGCGCCCCCTGCGGCTTGCCGCCCCAAGCACACACTTGGCGTGCTGGTTCCCGGAGCCGCCTCGGGGAGGAGGGGAAGTATCACAAAAAATAATTACATAATACCTTTTCATCATTGTTTACACCTCCAACTACTGTCTCTAGCAATTTCAGTGTTTCCTTCACGGGATTTTTTTTATTTCCTTCCTCTTACCCCTTTTTCATTGATGTGAAGTACACATTAGACAAATACTCAATTTGTGCACTAGCATTGCCATTTTCCCAAGTATTTTTATTTGGTTAAATAGTGATGTGACCAAGAACAAAATCACCTGGCTATTACTCTCCTCTTTGGTGCTCAGATTATGTTTGTCATCAGCGTTGAGCACAGTGACTTGATAGGCTATTCAAATATACAGAATGGCAAGCAGCCTCCTTTTCAAAAACATGTAGGAAGATGAGCAAGGGAAAGTGAAATCTTGACTGGGCAGCTGTCAGTGTGTGAAGATAATCCTGCAGATGCTGATTGCAAAGCCCCAATCTCTTGCTGCAATGCAGCCTTGGGTACAGTAAGTCCTAACTGTGGTACTAATTACATGACAACTACTCCTGTGATTCACTGAAGAAACTTCTTGAGTTGAATTAAATCTTCTCGAAACTACAGTATTTCAGCAAACTTTGTTCCAATTGCCTCTTCAAAGAAGATTGTCAACAAAGTCAGTTTATGGAGAGTCTCAATGCTCTGGGTGAGAAATGTTGCATTTAATATGGAAACCATATTCTATTGTGGAGGGTGAAGTGTGTGAAACTGCTAAGCAATCTTGTGCCACACCTGTGTTTTCTATCATGCCATGCATCCCTTTGTGAAGTGACTTGCAACCTCTTCATGTTGTTAGACTTATCAGACATAAAGAACAGAGAGATGTTGGCTCAGAGCAGGAACATAATTTACTTTTGCACTGTGGGATCTTCGATGGCAAGTGCTGGTAATACAGGTTTCAGAAAACAGGAGGAAGAAAGAGCGTGAAAAAGATCCTGTGTAGTGTGTACTAATGGGACAAACATCCAAATAGCTTTAACTGAAATTTTACGGTTTGGACTGCCTTCCAATACAACTTGTTTAGCCACTGGCTCCTGTTTGACATTATGGCTACTGGCTAGATGCTCTTTCTTAACTGCTTCTGAAGTTCATTGCATACAGAAAAGAGGCCTAAGATGGATCTCCACGTATATGTTGAAACAACTCATACAAACAGGGCATGCATGTCAAGGAATCAAAATCCCCAATGGCTTTACAGTGGGCTAGTGCTAATGAGAAGTGGTACACCTGAATCACTCGAAGCAAGCCAAGCTGGCATCTATGTTTTGTTATTATATATGGTCTTTGAAAATGGACCTATACTTAAGTCAGTGATTCTCAACTGGTATACACAGAGGTCTTCCAGGGCCTCCATAAACTCATCTAGATCAGTTTCTCAACCTGGGGGTTGTGAGACAGGTTTAGAATGGTCGCAAGTGCAGGGCCTGCATTGGGAGTAGCAAGCGGGGCAATTGCTCACCCCCCCCAGGGGGTCCTGTGAAGCTACGATAGGTGCTTAACCCCCAGGCACTGAGGCTTGGACTTCAGCTAAGGCTTGCAAGTGAAAAACAGGCACAAATATCACACTACAATGTAAATCCAATATGTATATTCCAATCAATTTTATTATATGATAAAAATGAGAAAGTCAGCAATTTGTCAGTAGCTGTGACACTTTTGTAGTTTTAGGTCTGATTTTGTACCAAGTAGTTTTTAAGTGAGGTGAATTTTTGGGGGGAGGGGGGGGACACAAGACAAATCAGACTCTTGAAAGGGGTACAGTAGTCGGGAAAGGTTGAGAACCACTGCACCAAGTTGTTGACAAAAGCATAAGTATTACTAATGCAGAAATACCGGATTTTGTCTCTTTGAGGTTCCAGCCATAACTAATTCTAAAGTCAGGTCATTTCTTGTGCCAGACATGTGCATTTAAGTATTATCACTTTAGCTCAGATATCATCTATGAATGCCAGAGTAGCCAATAAATCAAAGCTTTGCTGAACAAATTTGATTAAAGCATGCAAATATCTATGAATTCAAAGCAAGAACTAAATACTTCCCTTTATCTAATCTACCCATCCAGGAATACAAAATTAAAGGAGCTGCAGTTTCTTCAACTGTAATGAACGTGACAGCAAAGTATGTAACAGAACTGTACATTCCATATTCCAGCAATCAAATAGTAGGGTGGAAGCCTGCATAATTATGCTAAATCTTGTTGTGATGCAAGGTCACTTTCAGAAGTTCTGCCAAACAGCATTTCTACCAAGAGGCAGTTCAGAACTGATGATGCAGAGAACATGCTTATTTTATAATACCATTTATCACTGATACATTTTAAGCATTACAGGTCATGGCTGCAAACTGAATGGAAGGTCACCGTAAATAGTAGCTGCTCTGAATTAGCATTGAAATTATTGCCTCACAGTGTTTTGCTTTTTTAAATACAATGAAAAAAATCCATATTCACAGCATGCATGGTTGTGAATTCAGTTGAATAGCTATTTCTGTCAGGTACTAATACTGCATGTTACACCTGTAAAGTAGCTAATAAAATAACCTAATTAGTACATACGCTTCTGGAGAAATCATAATGGTTGCTATAGATATGCTTTGGCATGGTTCACTCTGTGGCTCTGATAAAAAACAGTCTGTAAAAGATTGAGAATTTTACACAGCCAGCCTGCCTGTGCAAAATGGATTGTTAACTGTTTGCACTCTCTGATACCTGGCTGAATGGCTGTTTGTCAGATCTCTAAAGCTGAACAAACAATAACTGTAGTATTTTAAGATTGTCTCTTTAGAGTTCTTGATTATCTTGCTCATCCTTCCCTAATTTGAGTGTATTTAAGTTAATGACTATTTTTTTATATATAATATATAAGCTTCTCAATACAACTGTGAGGTAGGCACTGGCTTTCAAATGAAGAAAGCTGGAAGATGCTAAATGCCAGATTTTTTTCAATAGAGCTCATGTCAGCACCAAAATGGAGTGGCCCAATTTTTCAGATATTCAGCAATCAGCAGTTGAGACTTTGCAGAACTATGTGGAATTCCTGCCCCGTCTTCCCCCTACCCCCAAATCACCTTTAGCCTTGAGGCCCAGCATGGGCAATATCCAGTCTGGAAACGGGTAATTTTTGTATACATCAAAATAGTATGACTGTAAAGTCCACTTATCTTGCAACACTGTAGAGCTAGAAATAGAAGTTTACCTGTGGTAAGAGGAGATTCCCTAATGGGGAACACAGCACTCCTGTCTGACCTGTGAAAGCCAGAGATATTGAACCTTAAGCTTGGGGCTTTTAGGTACAAAGTAGATTTCATGGCTGTTACTAAGCCCTGTAGAGTTAGTCTAAGGAGCCTGGTTTCCCAGGTAAAAGGATATGAAAGTCCTGGTTTAAAAAACCACTCCCTTTTTCGGTAGCAGAGAATATATAGAACATATGATGGTATGGTATGCAGTAAATACTTACTGGCACGTAGCTGGGATAGCCTACTTAATTCACACAAGTAATAGCTCAGAATCATGCTGATCACTAGGGCACTCTGGGCAGAAAGAACTGAAACAGAGGTTCTGGATTCTCACTGTGCCACATTTTCTGTTTAATATCCATCACAAGAAGAAGACTCTCTAAAATGGTGGGTAGGTAATGACTCTGGTAGGGTTATTTAACACTACCAGAGTCATTACCTACCCACCATTCTAGAGCCAATGTCATGAAATCTCATGACCACAAGCAGACAGGACTTCTGTCTTACATACACTCTGCAAGATTGCAGCTGTACAGTGCCCTCAAACACTCCTGGGGCATTAGATTGTTACTAACTCAGATCATTTTGTGCTAGTTCCTGAATCATTACTACTTCTACAGCACCCAGGATACTTTCTGGGCTCCCAAAACTTGACCTGGCCCAGCTTCTGAGACAGCAACAGAAGCCTATATGCAATATGGTGCCATTTGTCCTCGCAGGTTGAGAAAATATAATGCAACCATTTTTTAAAATCACTTTGGGGAAGGAAGTCTGTAAAACAATAGCCTTGAAATCTTTTTGACCAGTTTTGTCGTCTTTCCACAGATACATTTGACAATCACATTTAGTAAAAGTTTTCTATATTGAATACAAACGTTCCAGAAATATTTAGTCAAGACTAGATTGTGCTAATCATTTAAATGTTTCCCAAACTTGTTCTCTGGAAATTCTGCCCCTCCCAGCCTTGTGACTGGTAACTTCACAATCTTTTTAGCTATAGCCATGGTAACCGCACAAATGTGCTCAAGTAAGGTCCCTGAGTTTTTTGAATATGACCCAGATGATGCAGAGCTTTGATCTGTAGAAATCTGCCGTAAGGACAAACTCCAAAAGGCAGCTACTTCCCTGACTTAAAAAAAAAAAAAAAAAAAAGGCAAATCTCTAGTTCAGTGGTTCTTAAGCAGGGGTCCAGGGCCCACTAGGGGGCCTCGAACAGGTTTCAGGTGAGTCTCCAAGCAGGGCCAGCGTTAGACTCGCTGGGGCCCAGGGCAGAAAGCCGAAGCCCGGATCTCTGAGCCCCGCCACCCAGGGCTGAAGCTGAAGCCTGAGCAGTGTAGCTCATGGGGGAGCCCTGTGGCATGGGACCCCAGGCAGTTGCCCTGATTGCTACCCCCTAATGCCGGCCCTGGCTTTTATATGCAGAAAACCAGTTGTGGCACAGGTGGGCCATGGAGTTCTTATAGCATGTGGGAGGAGGCCTCAGAAAGAGAGAGGTTGAGAGCCCCTGCTCTAGTTGAAGGTTGGCTCTAGAAGAAAACAAGTTTTTGCTGGTCCCTTGGGTGTTGCCTTGTATTTAAAAGATGACAGGTATTTGGCTTATTAATCCCGCCCATTGAAAAATCAGCTCTGGGGAACAGTGCTACTTAGTTGCAAATACTGTGTATTATGAAGACATGTTTAGGGTAGTTCTGGCATATGAACAACCAGTTTCAAAGTACTAAGTACTGTATTTACACTGGAATAGCTTTACCACTCTCACATTTTTGAACTACTTTGGTGGGGGGGGGGGGGGAATAACTTAGTGTTGTTTTTTTGTTTTGTTTTTTTAAGATGCCAGTGTAGGGTTAGTGAAGTTACTGGCTTTCATGTGCTGTTTAAAAGTGAGCTAGTTTGCAGAGTGTGACATGAGAGATGAAATGTAAGGGCACTATTCAGCTGAAATTCTGTGCCTCCCATCACACCCTGTATTCCGAATGCACAGTTGACTCAATTGAGAAACAGGCCCACCAGCTTTGAGGCCAAAAAGGGAGGGGAGAAATAATTCCATACCAGGCAGGTATAGGGCTGTGTGGGGTTGCGGAGCTGATGTGACTGAACATTTTGCTCAGTTATAGCTGCATGGGAACTCTCTGTGTTGGGTCTGAGCATTTCCACAGCTCCAGCTTTCTGAATTACGACAACTGTGAGCTTGCAGTAACTCTCCATACAGGTTCAGCAGGGGAGTGACAAAGTTCGTTGGAGTGGGAACTCTCCCACCTCTGCAGGTATTTTGGGCTGTGATGGGAAGCAGGGGGAGGAAGGAATCGGCTGCTTCTCCTGGACAAGCTCTGTTTTTGGAGGTGTCCATCCAAGGTTGGTTGGTGTGCACTCTCTGAAATTTCTTCCTGGGCTGACAAAGCTTCCTGTGTTAGAATGTGGTGTCCTGCTGTCATCCCAAGAGTCATTACTACTGCTGCTGTGCTGGGTGGAGTCTGTGTCTCTATACAGAAGGGAACAGGTTTGGGCAGGCACAGACCAACCACACTAATGTATAATGCCAGTTTCTTCAAGGGAAGAGGCGGTACTTTGGGGGTGTGTGTGTGGCTGCCTATGCCTTGTAGAATGGCCCAGCTGCTACAGAAATGATGGGAGGCTGGATAGAGTCCTGAAATTCTCACCTATAGTTGTCATCATTCTTAGTTCTCATTAAGTTTATTACATTTCTTTATAATATGGAAAAAAATCTATTCTTAGCCTCAAACTTTTCAACATGGAGCTCTGTTAGCCACCACTTGAGTTCTATGGGTCCTATTCTCCATTCCAAGGAGCAGTATCGCTTTACCTGCAAGCAGAGGGGATCAAAGGGCTCTCTCAAAAGGGAGAGGTAACTGCTGTCATTCTCTCTTCCCTCCCCCCAGCCACTTGTAGCCCCACCACCACAATGTTGCTCAAAAGAGGAATTGTGTACAAAAATCAGTCATTTAGAAACTAGAATCCCACGTTATATTCCTCCAGGGGTTTCAGACGTAACTAGAATGACCAGGCATTCAAGACCTAATGTAAAGAAGAGTAGCTAGTAAACCTAAGTAGCTCATCCCAGATTCCACTTTGCTGCTGCAAAAATGGTGATAGATTTTATCCCAATTATTCTAAATTGTGTTTTTTGTCCCTACTTGCCTCATTAACAGGTTGAGAAGAAGCAACCCTTCCTGAACCTCCCCAGCAGGAGGGATTTTGAAATTTGAGCAGGTACTTTTTGGAGTTGGTTGAATGAGAAATTTGGGATTTATCCCTACAAACAGAGCCTGCTCACATTGTAAAAACGAATTTGCTTGGATTCAGTATTACTTCAGGGTTTCTGTTTCTAGTGGAGTTTTGGAATTGTGTGTGTGTGTGTGTGTGTGTGTGTGTGTGTGTGTGTGTGTGTGTGTGTGTGTGTGTGTGTGTGTAAATTTCCGTTCTGGCTAGTGTATCGTACTCAGACAGAGCTAACTGATTAATTCTGTTACTTCCTGACTCCAAATTCTCTATTTTTGTCAGAACTGCCTTTCCAAGATAATTTTCGACAGATTGGCTTTCAGACATGGTAACATTCTATACTTAAACTGGAGACTACAGGGCTTAATACAAATGCAGCTGTGGATTATGTCTATTGGATTTTTTTTTACATTGCTATTACAGACTGTAATATTAGAATCAAAATAATTAGTCCAAAGTGGAAAATATTGGTTGATAACTTGCACTTGATTAAATGTAAAACAGTTGATCTTCATTTAGTGGTGTGTAGGAGATACTGTATCTTTTTTTAATTGACTTGAGTGGAAAATCCATGTTTACAAGTATACTCCTGATTCCTACCAATTAATGGTAGCCACATTTAAAAAAACAACAAAAACTGGAGGTTAAAACATACTGCAATCTGCTTTCTTGGCATAGTGGTCTCACTCCTGCAGCCACTGATGGCACTGGGGGTCTTGTTAGGGACTCAAACAGGAGCAAGATTGGATTCTAAGTCTGTTTTACATGCTTAAGAGAGAAAGGCGACTTGCCTTGTGCTCTGTTTTGTGCTCCTGTGTGTCGTATATAATTTAGAAACACACTGATCAATTTGCAATACTAGCACCTCTATGGGGATTGCAGTTTGTTTGGGTTTTTTTCATGGAGAGTTAGACATTTTGGAATGTATAACATTCATCCCTGTGCTGGAATTGTTTACATGCAAAGAGATTACGTGTTTCATTTTTGTAATCTACAATGTGCAATTTTGTACATGCGTTTTAAACTAAAAGAAGAGTTTATAAGAAAGATACGGTCTCTACTGGACTTGGCCATGAGTATTATTGCTTTGATATAAACATCTGAAAAAATAAAATTTCTTTATATTCATCTTTGGTTTTTTGAAAATTCAGAAACTTAAACAAGTTAAATTGTTTAGCTAAACACATTTGGCATTGCCTACATAGTCTGTATTCCTAACACAAAAGCCTAGCTTGAACTCTTGTATTAAATAAGTTGTACTCCTGTTTGGTACTTGCTAGTTGTTCCTTCTTCCAGTGCTAGCCACTTCCTTTGTTCTTCGTCTCTTAGCAGTCCAAGTTAGTGATGATTGGGAAAAGTCACTTGTAAAAACATTGTGGAATTCCGTCTCTCTGAATAACTTCCCACTGACCACTCAGTTCACAACCCAAAATGTAATAAGTCTTCTGAAAAAGCTCTAGCCCTTACTTAACTTTGATTGTTCTGTCTCTTACCACTAGCTTGGAATCTGAACAAGTTTTTGTGAATCAGTCTCAGACTAGGACTGACAATAGCTGACTGGAATCTAGCTCACTATTAAGGTTCATATTGTCTCCGAGCTAACTAGTAAAAACTTGTTTTGTCACAGGCTAGTCTGACCTGGAGATGACCATGGAGCAGATCTGTTGAATAAAGCACTTTTTCCCTTCATAGTCACTCTGACCATAATTAAATTTTAATATTGGGCCGTATGTAATAGTTTAGAAGTGTCCTATTGCATAGTACATTTGCCAAATAGGAGAGCTGGGCACAACCGTTTTCCCACCCTCTGAAAATCTGAGAAATTCCCATTGCGCATTGAGGTGAAAGGTACAAACCAACACACCCTGGGCTTGCTAATAACCCCGGGGTTAGAGCTCTCGCCTGGGATGTGGGGAATCTTTGTTCAAGTCCCCGCTCTGCCATATTTGAAAGAGGGCCTTGAAGCTGAAGTTTCCCAGTCCCAGAATGGGCTCTATCCACCAGGCTTGACTAATTCAGGGGGATTTTTCTCTGTCTGGTTTTGAACAGAAATTCCACCTTGGACCAGAAAACTTCCTATGAAAAGTTTGTTTTGTTTCAGCTAATCTGCATTTTCTGATAAAACAGTTTTGAAAAATTCCCAGCCAGCTCTGCCCAGTAGTGACCAGCTATGGCACAACTGACCAGCGTCACTCAGCCATTGCTTCAGTTGTTTGCGTACTAGTTGTAAGCACTTGGAGAGAACCCAGTGCTTGCTCTCTAGAAGAAAGCTGTTCAATGAAGACAGACAGAAGTCCCACTTAGAGAACGTCTTTCGTAACCAATCCTACCCTACTGTCAGGCTCCCCCTGGAATTAAGATGGTAGGAGAATAATAAAACGTCAAAGCCATTAAGAATACTAATAACATGCCTTTAAGGCAAATATAGATGCCTCATGTATTGGGGCTTTAGACTCTCAGGTCCCTGGAGGATTCCCAAGAAAGTCACACATGCGTGTAACTGAACGGAGGTCTTCAGTAGGTCTGTCAGAGAAAGTGTAAATACTCTCCACACACTGATTTCTCACGTGTGTATATGAGCTTTAAGAACTATTCAACATCAAAGTTGCAAAGTCGAGCACTCTAAAGGTAGAAAATGCCACAATTAAGGTTTAGTGTAGCCTTAATTCAGCCCTCTTGTGCATCTGTATTATGATAGTCTTTAATTACATGATCAAACGTTTTCCCCCTCTACTGGACCCTCTGCATTGCCAATGGGCAAGCTTTATTGTGGGATTTCCTAAACTGAGTGCTTGACTTTGCAACCTTCAGTTCATTTGAGAGAGGGTGTAAAACAAAATGAAGGAACAAATGTTCCATCATAGAGAACCATGTTGATCCTCTAAGGTGGGTGATGAGCAGGGTTCAGATCTTTAGAGAGAATCATAGAATATCAGGGTTGGATGGGACCTCAGGAGGTCATCCAGCCCAACCCCCTGCTCAGAGCAGGACCAATTCCCAACTAAATCCTCCCAGCCAGGCAGGCCTGCCCGGGGCTGGGAGGAGGGCAAATGGGGCAATTTGCCCTGGGCCCCACAGGGGCCCCGCGGCAGTCCGGGTCTTTGGCAGCATTTTGGTGGTGGGGGGCCCTTCAGTGCTGCTGAAGACACAGAGCGACTGAAGGGCCCCCCGCTGCCAAAATACCACTGAAGACCCAGACTGCTGCCAGGTGAGTACAAGTGCCACAGCTCCCCCACTTTGCCCCAGGCCCCTGAATCCTCTGGGAAGCCCTGCAGCCAGGGCTTTGTCAGCACGCATGTTTACCACTTAAAATTGCTATCAATTACACAGTTACCTTCTCTTTGAACCTGCGAGGGGGGAGGGGAGAGAGCTTGAAAACCCACTGGCAAAGTATATTAGGTGACAGCAGAGGAATGTAGACACAGTACTTCCAGTTTCAATTCCAGGCTCTGGAGGGAAGTGTTTAGTCCCCTGCCCCTAGCCTGTTTGTCCCCCCCTCTTGACATCAGCTCCTGTTCCCTTCCCCTTCTGCTGCCCCTCACCCTCTGGTAGCTGCAGACCCCCTCTTTCCCCTCCTTCTCCCAAACACGCACCGTTCCCTGCTTTGCATTCCAGTGTGGCTGCAGCTTCCTCACTGCCTCGACACCAGCAGACAGCCTCCTTGCTCTCAGGTTTGGTGCCCAGCACCATAGCATCCCCTAGGTGGCCAGGCGCAATAACTGCATTGAAAGCCCTTCTCTGTCCAGTGATGGAGTATGCTCAGCACCCATGGAGTCTCCAGAGAATTTAGCTTCAGAATAAGTCTATTGAGCATGGGTGGTTTGAGGGGCTTTTTTGGAAGCTTATAACAGTCAAATTTGGGCAAGTTTTCACATGGATGCCAAAAGACACATCCCTAACACCAGAAGTTCCTGCTCTAAAGCACGAGAGCCCAAGAGCTACTCAACTAAGCAGTTATAAGAATTAATGGGCAAAATATTTCCCTAATCTTGTTTCTAAAAGCAGCTCAACCATTTTAGCTACAACTTTATCCAGAAATTCAGCCTGAAGGGGTCACCTGCCATGGGAACTTTTTGCTCAAATGGTTAAAGTTTTGCAAAATTATAAGCAACTGAAAACAATGTCTAATTCAAAATGTTGGGCAACCTTACCTATAGGTGTTGCTACCAGTTCCACCTATAATGGGTGAGCATACATACAGTTGTAACCCTTCTGCCCCTCTGAGTTGGCAGCAACAAGGGCCAGGTTCAGTATCCAGGGGTTCTGTTTCAATAACTCAATGCAAAACCAGCTCGAGCCCTCACCCAGTGACTTGGGACAATTATGTCCCTGCCCCCCGAGTGCCTCTAGGAGGCAAAACTTCCCCTCTCACAAGCACAGAATCTTAATGTAGCAAAATCCTTTTAATAAAGGAGGGAAACGATGCGGCATTATGTTGGGGAAACACCACAAACAGGATTATAACACAAACCATGAGCAAAAGACCCACCTCCAAGTAAGTTTGGCAATGTCCTTTTCCCCTCAGGATCTTAAGTCCAAATCACCCCAAAGTCCAACAACCCAAAAGTCTCTATCCTTGATCAGTGCCTCCTCAGAGTTCAAAAGTTTATCAGAAGAGTCTTACCCTCTAGCCTGGGTTGAATTGGGGGGAGGGACAAACAGGGTGTTAAGGGGCACCTTATGTGGACCGAGGCCAACTGCCCCATCTCTCCATGGAGTTCTGCTGCAGCCTTCACCACGAACAGCTCTGCTCCTCCAGCCGTCCCTGCAAACTGTTCCGCTCTGCTCCACTCACTGTTCCGTGGGCCACTCCAACCATCCCACAAGCTGCTCCGCTCTGCCAGCTGCTCCAACCATCCTGCAAACTGCACTGTTCGCCACTTAGCAATATATCTTCAGGCTCCCACACTCGTTAACACAGCACTCAATGACCTCAGCTCAGTAATTTTAGCTCTTTTAGGGATTTCAGCTTGTGGTAGAGAAGCCCCAGTGCTGGTGCACCATTGGACCAAAGTGAATTCAGCTCAGCAGCATCTAGCTAGACTCCTTGTGAAATCAAAATTAGCTCTGCTCTTCAACAGTGGAGAGAGAGAAGATGCAATTGGTATTCCAAGCCTTCAAAAGGGGCCCATATCATCAAATACACATACCTGTCCACAACCTCTCTCAATTCACTGGGTTTTGGAACCCATGTCCCTTGTCTAGCGAGTGCTATCTAGTTGATGGTGAGACCCTCTGTCATAAAACAGTCTCATAGTCCTTCATTCACATAATCAGAGTAACAACACTTTATTCCTCCTACCCCAATAAGTGACCATTCTTGGCTGCCGTGGGCTCATGCTAGGTGGAGTGGGTGTGCCTATGCAAACAAGATCAGCCCCCTAAGTTCTTCTCCACACTTGCCATAATTCACCACCAGATGTCATGGTAGAGCTTATCCTGACTCTGCTTACATAGGTGTACTATACAGTTACCATTAAAGGTCATTAGAAGGCATTTAGTTGAGAAGGGTAATTATCTTCTGGGCAAACTAAGGTTTATCATCTACATATGTCTCTTTAGGTTTGTCAGATTCTTTCTGCCAACTTCCTTATGTTTACTTTTGAGGGTTGACTACCTGTCCCAACAGATGTCAAATGGGTCTTGTTGCACTCCTTCAGAATCTCTTCCAACCCCCAAGGCTCATTCATGTCAGTGGTCACACAGGTTCTGCATCAGGTATCTTCCTGGAAGGGTGACAGCCCGCATGTTCTTCTTGGCCTAATCCCTACCAGTTCACATCATGGTGGGTGATCCATCTCTCATTCCCACCCTAAACTGGAGATTGTTTCCTAAAGGACAGACATTTCCCCAGCTGCAGCCTCTTTAAAAATGCCTCTCCTTCCCTCAGCATGAGTCAACCACATGTAACCCTTCTGCCCCTCTGAGTTGGCAGCAACAAGGGCCGGGTTCAGTATCCAGGGGTTCCGTTTCAATAACACAATGCAAAACCAGCTTGAGCCCCCACCCAGTGACCTGGGACAATTACATACCACCCCCTCGGGCGCCTCTAGGAGGCAATACTTCCCCACTCACAAGCATGGAGTCTGAGTATAGCAAAATCCTTTTAATAAAGGAGGGAAACAATGCGGCATCACGTTGGAGAAACACCACAAACAGGATTATAACACAAACTATAAGCAAAAAACCCACCTTCAAGTACGTTTGGCAATGTCCTTTCCCCCTTAGGGTCTTAAGTCCAATCACCCCAAAGTCCATCAACCCGAAAGTCTCTGGTCAGTGTCACCCCAGAGTTCAAAAGTTTATCTGCAGAGTTTTACCCCCTCAGCTTGGGTGGAGAGGGGTGGGGCACACACAGGGTGTTAAGGGGTAAAACTGCTCCACCTCTCCATGGAGTCCTGCTGCAGCCTTCACTACGACCAGCTCCACTCCACCAGCCAACCCGTGAGCCGCTCCAGCCATCCCCACAAACCACTCTACCCCACTCACTGTTCTGTGGGCTGCTCCAACATGCTGCAAACTGCTCTGCTCTGCCAGCTGCTTAGCGATAGATCTTCAGGCTCCCCCACTAGTTAACACAGCACTCAGTGATTTCAGATCAGCAAGCTTAGCTCTTTTAGTGATTTCAGCTCATAGTAGGGGAGCCCCAGTGCTGGTGCACCATTGGCCCAACATGAATTCAGCTCAGCAGCCTCTAGATGGACTCCTAATGGAATCAAAATTAGCTCTGCCCTTCAACAGTGGAGAGAGGAGGCTGTGCAACTGGTGTTCTGAACCCTCAAACAGGCGCCCATACAATCAAGCATACACACTAGTCCCCAACCTCTCTCATTTCACTAGCTTTTGGAACCCATATCCCTTGTCTAGCAAGTGCTACTTAATTGATGTTGAGACATCTCTGTCATAAAGCAGTCTCATAGTTCCTCATTCACATAATCAGGGTGACAACACTTTATTCCTCCTGTCCCAATAACAAAGAAATCGGGGATCCCAGAGCTGTCAAAATAACCATCCCAGGCTGCCTTGGGCTATGCTAGGTGGGGTGGGTGTGCCAATGCAAATACCTGAAATTCCTTTCCACATTCCCCATAATTCACCACCAGATGTCAGGGTAGTGCTCATCCTAACTCTGCTTACACACATATTACCAAGCTGAGCTTTCTCCCTTACTTGTGCTCCTGGTGGATTCCCAAGTTCTGGGCCACTACTTTGAGAAATAGTACTGGCTGCTAGCACTCATTTGTCAAACAAGGTCGACAGCTCTTGTCTGAGAGTAGCATTTCACTAGCTTGCAACATGAGGCTAGTGCTTAGCTTGCTTAGGTACATTTCATAGAGCTGTTGCTTTCACTGCGGGTAGGGAAGAGAGGATGGTAAAAGGAATTCTCTAGCCCCCCGACCCCACTCCCCCAGGAGCTCAATACTATTCCCACTATGTGAACAGATCTGTCTTATGCTCAGGGAGTGTTGGGTGAGAGCCTTCTCACAGGTTAGCTGGGGAGGAGATGGCCATTGTGCAATGGTGCTCTAGGTCTGGCAATAGGTCAGTTAGATAAACTGAACAGATTAATTCCCAACTTGAGGATGTGTATAAAGCCTGTTCTGAGGAGCATGTACTTGTGTTCTGGCTTGGGTTAGTTACCTTCCCAAAGGTATCTATGTGGGAGAGAAAAGATACCTTGGAACTAAACTGCCAGCCATGTCAATGTTGTTTTTGTTTGTTTGTTTGTTTGTTTGTTTGTTTGTTTGTTTAAAAAAAGCTTCTCTATTCCACAAGGTGGTGTCCAGAATACAATGCTGAAGCTGTAATGGTGTTCTCCATACCACACACATGAAGTGGGGAAGTACACGACATCAGTCTCATCAAGAGATCAGAGCTACCTGAGACAAACTGCTCAAATTCCTTTTTCCCCTCCTCACAGTTAGAAAATCTTAAATTTCAGTCCTAGAGAGACCGTGGCAAAGACCAGACTTTTTTCTGTTAATGGATTGCCACTCTAATTTCAGGGAAGTGTCAGCACGAAGTGTGGGGATTACCCCCATATCAAATCTGGCCAATCCTGATTAGTACCAGACTTCAGTTTGCAAGGCTCACATTTTAATGCTTGAGACCTACCCTGCTGAGCATGCGCACTCCCCCTTTGTCAAAAATCAGAGGGACTGAACATTTACAGAAAATGGGACTATCCAGTTATAACAATTCTGGAAGGGATATAAAAGCTTCGGGTCTCAGCCATTTTAACGATCAGAGAGCAAGATGGAACCATGTTTGAGAGTAAATTACCCCACAGCTGGCTGCTGGCAGAGACCACATATTGGACCTTTGGTTCGATCTGCTCTGGCAGTTCTAATCAAACACAGAACAACATGATTACGAGTGTTGCAAACTGTGAAAAATCTCTTACCGCTAATCATGGCACTGGACAGTCATACCTTGCTGAGTTTGATCTTTAGAAACAAGCTGCTTTCGGTTAGTTTCTGTAGCACTTGTCACTTAGGTATCCAAAGTGCACTAAATGCTAATTTGTAGAAGACTTTACATTCTGCATAACTGTATCTTACTCAAACTTAAGCAAATAGCAGGGTTACAAGTACAACACAGTAGAATGAAACACTGCAAAGCAGTGGCTGTTGCAACCCCCTTGGGCTGGGGGAGGATGGCTGGGAGCAGTCATGTAATTGTACCCCAAAAGCTTGGGGGGGGGAGCTAGTTCCACACATCAGCTCTGCCTCCTCACCCCCCAGGCCTCTAGTAGCACCTTGCCCTACTCTTAAGCTACACGTGATAAAGAGGTACAAACCCAGCAATGTGTATTTCACTGTAACACAATTTTAAATATTAACTTGCTATCTCCCTTGGGTTGTTTCTCTACCTTTCTCTCCCCTGCTCCTTTTATTCTGTTTTTTCTTTCTTTCACTCCTTCCTGCTGCGATCTGCAGCTCACCATTCTCCTGACCCTAATGCGGCTCCCTTCCTCCCTCCCCAATTGGTGCATCTTCCTTACCGGGTATGGGGGTCCCCTTCTTTACCTTCTAGCTCCAGCTCCCAGTGTCCACATCCCTCTGCTCTCCCCTTTTCTGAGTCCAGGCTCCCAAATCATGGGGGGCAGAAGAGGGGGAGACTTTCCAGCCTCATAGCACATCCCCTTTTTCTTAAATTATAATTTAAAAATTACCATGAACCCTAGATATCTGAGCCAGTAAGTCAGGGACAGATTGGTCAGGTTCAGCAGTAAGGCTCTGCTAGTTAGCATTCCCCTGGCCATGCAAAGCAAGTGTAAATCTAGTTGAGCTGTTCGATGCATCCTGGCCCCCGCCACTGCCCAAGCATGGTATAAGGCAGCCAGAGCCTACTGATGAATATGGCTGCTAAAACTTGGGTTTGAAATCATCTAAGGCCAATGCTACGGCTGTTCGGAGAGATCACACGGCAACACTTGTTTAGCGTTTGGGAATGAAACTTTTAATAAGTATAAAAAACGAAGGATGTTCCCAGCCAGAAAGCTACATTCAGCTGGGTCTAAATCGGAGTGTATATCTCAGTTGTTTAAGGGGAAAACCACATACTGTGAGAGAGAGTTGTAATTGTCCCCAAAACATGCATTACAAATCCAGACATTTCAGAGTGAAGGTTAAATTTAAGAAATCCAGATGGATTAGGATATGGAAATTCACAGTTTGGGCACTTAAACTACCTTCACTCTGCCCTGTGGCAGTGTCAGACAATAACCATATTAAGACATTTTGGTGTTTGTGGTCCTTGAGTAAACTATTTTTAAAAAAAGACAAAGGAGAGGTCTTCATTTATCTTCATTGCATTAGCCCAGGGAACAAGATGGAGACTCCAGGAATGAGACCTGGAATCTCTCAAGCCCTCAGGTTTTGGTGCGGGTTGTCCCTAGTAGGTGGCAGCCATTACTTTGAAATCTTTGCCTTACCAAACACACCCAAGGTTATTACTGCACTACAGAGGTGAACTCAGGTTTGCCAGTCTGACAGAGCACCCGCTGGGAATGGCAAAGTCTGCTCCAGCAAGTAGCTCTGCAGGAGACGGATCAAACTCTGCAGATGCTGATGGACAATAAACCTGCTTCTTAAACAGTTCTTATGTCTTGTTTGTATCTCTTCAAGTGACTCACGCTAAGCTTCTCCCAAACGCTTAAAGAATTCAGTGTGTAAACAAGGCAAATGGGACTCGCTTTCATTTCCAGAAACGAGAAGGTAAGTGGTGAGACCTGCTCCCACTGTCAAACCGAAAGGTTCTGGGGTGGCAGAAGAGCACAAGGTGTGCGTGAAACCTCCCCATGTGTACCCTACTGGTGTGACCGCAAGGAGGAAATAGCTGGGGTGGATTTGAACTATGTCTGTTCTGGTTGATTACATGTGTATGAGGTCTGGGCACTGCAAGAATCTTGGAATTGGCTGGTAGCTCACTAATAAGAGCAATGGAGGAATTTGCCTGGACATGTATTGCTGACCTTTGTGTTGTCATTATAGGATGCAGCCCAGTGGGTCTGCCCTAAGCAGCACTGAAGGGGTAAATATGCAGCTTTCTTTGGCTGAAACCCTGCACATCTCTTTATCCTCTACTTTTAAAATGCACTGTCATAAATACCCCTGTACTGCTGAAACCCCTTCTGATTTTCTTAGGGCTTGGCTACACTTGCAAGTTAGCACACATTGAATCAGCCCTGGGCACCCTAACTCCTGAGGTGTTCACTCTGAGAAGGCAGGTAGACACCTGGACTCTGCAGCCGGAGGGCTCCTGGTTCTTCACCTCCAGGAGAAGCATAAAGCTTGCTGCACCCTGGCTGAAACACCTGGGTGTCAGTGTGGATGACGTGTGGTGTTACTGCACTGTGATTGGCCTCTGGAAATGTCCCAAAATCCCCTTAAGTCAAGTGGCCACTCTTTTGTCATTGTTTTGAACTCAGCTGTAGGCATGCGGATGTCCCCTTTCAAAGCTCCGTTTCTGACAGCTGACTGCTTATCTGCTCCAGGACAAAGCAAACCATTAGTGTGGAATGCTGCTGCTGTGAGTGTGTGTGAGAGAAAGGTGGGCGTGGGGGGTCTGCTGCTGTCTGAACTTACAAGACAGCATGCTGATACACTCTCTGCCCCCCAAAACACACTGTTTCTCCCCCCACATAGACACAAGACAAACCTTGTCACACTCCACCCGCCTCCATTTGAAAAGCATGTTGCAGCCACTTGCATGCTGGGATAGCTACCACAATGCACTGCTCTCTGTGGCCATTGCAAGAGCTGCTAATGTGGCCATGCCAGTGCGCCTGCAGCTGACAGTGTGAACACATGGCAGCGCTTTCCCTGCTGCTGTCTCCAAAGGCTGGTTTCACTCCCAGAGCTCTACATCTGCAAGCGTAGCCAAGCCCTTCGTGGCTGCACTGCCCCAAAGGAGAGGGGCTAGAAAGAAAGACGACTGACGTGTTGTAGTAACACCTCACTTAAACACATGCTGGCTCTGCTTTGTTAAACCATGTAGCTTAATCCCCCACCTGCAGCACTCCACCCACATGCCTTGCCAGCAACCCTGCGAGATGCACGGCCCGCCTTCACAGACACAGCCCTTGTTGATATAGCTGGGTTTGCGCCTTCATGGAAGCTGATGTCAAACTCCTGCCTGGGGGCTTTTGCCTAATGTTTACTGCTGTGTGCGGATGCCTGGCCCAGAGTTCTTTTCAGCCCCCGTGCTGGTTTCCCCTGAGAGGGGGACTGTGCACCACACCCTGTTCCTAGTGAAGTCTTGTCACTGAAAGCAATGTTAATGTAGCTGGAGCGTAGCTTTTTGGTGACTCTGCTCTTCTCCGCAGGCAAGTGCCATTCTCTGAAAATGCACACAGAGAACTGGGACCAATCTCCAGTTAAAAGGGAAAAAATAAGTTTTCATTGGCTACCAGCAGCATGAAGCCCTGGGAAGTTGGACTGAAGCAATTTAAGGTTTCCATTCAGTGATGTATCCACACAGAGACCCACTATAAGTAGGTTCCTGTGTATCCATCTTCAGCAGAAGCAGCTCAGTGCTGTATTTCCTGCTGTTTAGTTGTTGGAATTTTTCAGACAAGGCTGCACTTATTAGAAAAAAAAATATCAAAACTCTGTTAGACAGTAGTACCTCAGAACCTAGCCAGGGCAAATGGCTCAGCCATCGCCTGCCCCTTCCCGCCCCTCATTCCCCTTCTTTGCAAAGACTGCTAGAGGTAAGAACATGAACCAAATATATAGACAGAGAGGTCTGTAGCTTTATTTCCACCTCAGGGTGAGGTGGAATGGGATAAGCACAATATTCAAAGTACTAAATTAAGAGACTGTTCAAACAGGCATGAGGTAGCGTCTGAGACCACAGGACAAATATTTGTCTACCACGCACTCTGGCAGATAACCGAAAGGCAGCCAAAGAAGGGTGGGGAAGGAGTCCACCGGAGACAAGGCGCAGCGTGTTTACTCATCTCAGTGGAGAGAATTAACCCAGTACTGCAAGAGTCCTTTGCTAGACAGAGTTCCTTCAGAACCTGACAGAACCATCCCACTTAGATAATCCGAGCCCTAGGTGCAGACCTGCTTAGTGATATCCTACTTGTGTGTAAGTCACCCTAAGAATACAGGTGACCCTCTCACAGCAGGTGTCCTTACGTCATCTGCCTGTGATCAACATACTTTGGAAGACTTAGAATATTGTAAGATTGTGGCAGCAAAGGAGGCTCCTTGTTTCTCCTTATCCCCTTCCTGTTGCTACACAAACCACATTGCCGAGTGATGAGATTGTGACATCAGCTACAAGTCATGCTCCCTGCTTCTTTCCTCATCCCCAAAATCAGCTATTTGCACAGTGCAGTCCTATTGGCTGAAATGAATCATGTCAGTGGATTCCTGTGCTTAAGGTGACTGAGTTAGACCAGTGGGTCTCCATATTTTCCCATCCTGTCTAACTGGTATGGGAAGGGCAGGCAGGTTGTGACCTGCAAGTCGAGAACCCCTTTATTAGATGGATCAAGTCAGACATGGTGTCACTTTAGGAGGGCACAGACCAAGTGAGATGGCAATTTACTATTCTTGTCCCTTTGCTGAGATATAGCAGAATTTGGTGCCCTATATGTCAGGTTCCCATTTGCATTAGAAATCCGGGATGTGGACTCTAGTATTTTCTTAGTGTAATTTGTCCTTTTATGAAAGCTGCACACATGCTGTGTCCTAGAACAGGGGTGGTGACGAAGAGCATGCATATATCTCCCTCTTACAGAAACCTCAGCTTAGGCACTGCTGCCCTGTCTGCAGAAGCAACTACCTTGTGCCTCTGTCTCTCTCCAGGGCTTCATGCAAATCTCATTGCTTAAACTCTGCCTCTTTTTCTCCCTCAGCCCCTGCACTTTTCCGCTGGGAAAACTCTAACCTAAGGCTGAGGCCACATGGCCTGGCTAGATAATCCCAGTCACGCCCTCCCTCCCCTTTTGTTCCACACAAGAAGCAGCTTGGAAAAGGCTAGCGGCCTGAACAAGGAAGAGTGCTCCCCCACCAGACCCTTCAGACCCTGGCTGTCTTTAGTAGAATTCCATCCTAGGGTCTTATATGTCAATGACCAAATAATGGACAAGCCATTAGCTCCTTATGATATTATACGTATCTATTCCCTCTCCCAGAAACATCTTAACATAGAGAGAAGATTGAGAGCACATACCAGTAAGGCAAGGATCACACCTGTTCCAGGGATGTTGTAATTATCTCTTCCCCTTTCCCCTACCCTATAAAACCAGCTCTACAAACTGAGAAATTTCATAGCTAAAGGTGAAAATCAAAAGGAAGGAAGCCATGTTAGAGAATGGAGCACACAGTTTGGCACAGATACACCCATCTGCAGGACAATCATACTTCCAGAGAGAAAACTGGGACACATGACAGCAAAGGGCCATGTGCAACAACACAATATTTATCCTTCTAGGACCCTTTCAGTATTTTCTCCTGGGCCAAGCCTCTCGCTTCTGAGATGCTCTTGCCCGGCTTGTTTTGAGAGATGACGACAGCATCCCTGTGATGTTTTTATCCTGATGTTTCTGATGTGCAATTTAAACCCTGACTGCATCTTAACATGATTCTTACACATGGGAAGACCTAAGGCACTGAATGGTTGAATACCTGCTTCACGTGCAAGACTCAGCCTACCTATGGAGTCATCTCCATAACAAACGACACAGGTTAAAACAAAGGCACGGAAGGGTGGGCCTTGGTTGGCACTAGTAGAACAATATTCCTCCCACCCTGCAAGCTAGTTGTCTAATGGTAAAGCTAGTATTTCTCATCCTGAATCCCTCAACACCACTGGGGCCTCTTGCTCCCCAGCCTCCCTGAGAGATACTTCAAAGCAGCTCACCCAATGCCCTGGCCACACTCCATCAGGCCCTTCTCTCTCCTTCCATCGTATTGTTCTGCATCACCCCCATACGACTCTCACATTGTGGTCCTCTCTGACACCAACAGCAGCATTCTCCTTCCGTCCTCACACTCCCTCCCTCATGGTCCTAGGAAAGCCTAAAGCCTGGCTCTCTCTATTAGATCTAGGCAAATTTAGTGTTCAGACATAAATATAGAAATGTGGCTGGGTAAGATCTTGACTTTCAGGTGCTTCCTTCTAGATTTTTCTGCACCATCTAGAAATAGAGCCACACCAAACTCTTAACACCCTGTTCCTTTGGAACTGCAAAATCTTCCAGTTGGCAAAAACTCACAGTCCCATAGAACAGGGGCAGGTCTGGTTACTGCATCTAAAACTGTATCGCCAGGCTGCCATGCTCAGAAACAGGTGTGATTTCTTCAGTATGAATGATAAGCCAGCGTGGATGCAGAATACAGCTGGCAATGGTTCCTATCCAGGATCGCATGTAGGCACCTGCTTATAGTTAATCACATAGCTAAGTCCTCTTGAAATCAATGGGACTTAAGCATATGCTTAAATGCTTTCCTGAATTAGTGCCCAAGTGAGGTGTCCCCCCTTTATAATATGGCTCAGGCACAAGGACGATGCCCATCCATCTGAACCCACCATTTGGAATGAGGGGTGCTTCCAGTATGGTCTCTATACTGGACACTACATTGTTATAGAATAATTACCACCTCAGACAGAGATTTAACTGCAAATAACGTACTTGGGTCCTTTCAACAGCTTCACACACAACATGGCCTTCCTGATAAAGTAGCTTACAAATGAGAATTGCAAAGCTGTCTGCCATGCCAGGATCCCCACTAACCCCCACACCAAGACTACACTCGTCAGAACACTCCTACAGGGCCAGGTTTTGCTCTCAGTCACACCAGTGTAAATGCAGAGCGTCTCCTTTAAAACACAAAGAATTACTCTAACATTGTGCCAGTGGAACAGTGCAGAATTTGGACCACTAGCGCTGGTTATCGAGCTCCAGCACTGGGCTTGGACGCCAGTCCTGCACACGCTGGTGCGCAGACCAACTGAGGACTGTGCCGAAGCCGAGGCCTGCTGACATCAATAGCAGTCTGCCTATGTGCCACCAGTGGCAAGATTGGAGGTTTAATACTTAGAGACACTGCCATCCTTTACTGCCCCTAATGTCGGAACATTAGAGATTATTCACTGCAATATATACAGAGAGAAAGCCCCCCAACCCCCCAGATTTTTGGACAACTCAAAAATTCCTAGACATAAACCCACACAAATTAAAATAAGCCCCCCAAACAGAGGCCCGAATTATGTTGTACTGACACCTGGGCACAGCCCCTGGACAGAAATCCATACAAATCTTCACCCAGCATACTCCTATGCATTAGAGGAGCTGGTGCAGGGCTCAGAGTGCAGTGCAGTGCTGTGCAAGGCAGTGGGGAGCTCCCATGCCACTGCAGCAGAGAGTGTGCACAGGCTGCATTTCACGAGACTCTGCAATGGGCTTCCTTCTCTGTTCTGCTGGCTTCTGGAGCAGGAGGAAATGGCCCCTCTTCTGCTTCCCCCCTTAGCATGGGTTCTGTCCCCAGGAGTGCTAGGAGGGAGCAATCTCTGTGCCCAAGAGAGTTTAGAGACAGAAACTATACTCAATAACAGGAGGGAAGTTTCTTGCACCCTCCAGTCCCCTGCACTAGCTAGGGCTGCCAGTTTTGGTTGGACATATTCCTGGAGGTTTCACTACATGACAATTTTTAATTAAAAAGAGTAATCTTTAATTCCTGGAGACTCCAGGACAACCCTAGCACTAGCCCTGTGGTAAGCCAGTCTGGTCACTTGCTTTGAACTGAAGTGGTCTCTTTCCACACACCCCCAAAGACATAACCCTCCCTCTTCCCCCAGTTCCTTAGTTCAGTCAACCTTTCCAGTCTATGATACCCCTTGAGGGAGTCTGATTTGTCTTGTGTACTCCCAAGTTTCACCTCACTTAAAAACAACTGACTTACAAAATCAGACATAGAAATGCAAGTGTCACAGCCACACTGGTACTGAACAATGTTTGACTTTCTCATTTTTACCATATCATTATAAAATAAATCACAACCCTCAGGTTGAGAAACCTCAGAGCAGTATAAACAAGTCACTATAAGAATTTTTAGTTTGTACTGACTTTGCTAGTGCTTATTATGTAGCCTGTTGTAAAACTAGGCAAATCTCTAGATGGGTAGATGTATTCCCAGAAGATCTCTGCATGCCCCTGGTTGAGAACCACTGCCTTAGTCCACCAGTTGGGATCCTTTAAACTACTTACCTTTGTTACGAGAGGCTGAATTGGGAGCTGAGGACCAAGCCAGCTCCCTAGTCCATATATTTCAGGTAAATTCAGTCCAGCTCCTTCTCAGCTGTTCTGTGAGATGACTTTCAAAGGTATTCAAGGAATGGCATGTGTCCCTTTTTTCTGATTTATGTTTTGTAAAGAAAGCCTGAAATGATTTTAACCACTTTTTTCCTGCTTAACTTTTACTGTAGGGCTTGTCTATGTATGGGGCTACTCAGAAATAGCTACTGTGCTTTAAATTCACACCCACTTCATCCAAATTAATTTTTAACTACAGACAAGCTCTTAGAAATACTATATTAGAAACATTAAATCGGGTCTCACTTTGTTTTGCTGGAGAAGCTCTGGGAGGGGCCAGAGATGCATATTGAGCTCTGAAATCTTAATGGAAAGGCTTTAACAAAAGCTTCACTTATCCAATGTGTTAGTTAACCTTGGAGTTAAATCAATATCAGCAAAAAAATCAGAGATTTAAGCATCATTCCTCAATATCCCTTCTCCTCACACTTGTTCGGGTTTTTTCCCAGTCTCTTGTGAGGTCCCCATTTCACTAGTTCTCCAGACACTTAAGGACTTGTCTGCACGACAAAAATGACCCACTGCTGACAACAGGTGCCAGCTTGGGGTGTAGCTGAACACATGTTAGCTGCAAATAGTGTAGGCAAGGATGAATCATGTTTGGCACAGTTTCAGAAACAGGGTTTAAAACTGGAACAGGTTTTAACTAAGGTTCCTTAAACAGCACTGAACACGGTTTGTCCTGGTCTACCCTTGCAGAGGAACTGTGTTTTCTCTTTGCCAGCAATGGGTAGGTTTTTCATGGTGTGAATCAGGCTAGAGAGGATTTTGACAGATCCTGAATTTCAAATGTAAAGAAAAAGCAGAACTTATGCACTTTTCTGCTTTAACCTTCTCAGTCCTTCTTTATACACAAAATGAAGGAGCAACACAGGACACAAACCTCAGCTTTATTCCCTCTCCAACTTGCCAGGTTGTCTTTAGCACTAAGGCCAGTCAAGGACAAGTGCCAACTTCCTTTTGCAAGCACTGACATGAACACTACTCCAGGCAGTGCATCAAAGAAAAAGGCCCCTTCAGTGCACCTCAACAATATTCAGTCATCCTAACTGAACTGGGCAGAGTTGGCAGTTGGTTGTGAGCCTTTCCAAAGATAAGGACCCTGGCTGCCCTCAAAAGAGGTAGCTTGAAGGTGAGGAGGGGAAGATAGAGGATAAAAGGCAGCTGGAGAAGGAGGAGGAGCAGCAGTTTGGAGGTCCCCCATGAATTTGCGGCAGTTTGTGGCCTGCTGGCTTCTTTCAATTCTCACTCTCTTTTATAAAGTCAGCTTGAGGATTTACTCCATTGTAAGTCACCCATTACCCCAGCTGATTGCCATAGACCTCACCACAATGTAGCACCTCATCCTTCTACTGTGAAAGTCCATATTTAGATGCCAGGCCAGGCTGGGCAATGGCAGGCACTGAGCCAGGCCAGGTTGACAACATAGGCTCCCGAGGTCTTTATGGGGCAACTGTCACTGCTCAGAAGGGGCACATTAGTAGCCTACGATTGGCACCCTAGCTGGCTTGTTAAAGTAACACAGTCATGACCAACATTATGTTCAATCCATGGGGCCTTCTCCACAGCTAGTGGTGTAGTCCCCAAATTGTAATTCTCATGCCCAGGCAGTGGAGGACCCCGCTTGCCTTCCACCTGGCCCAAACCCCTTGGTTCCCTTCCACAACTGTCCGAGTCCCCACCACTCACCTGTACAGAGTGACCTGACCTAGAGCCCATACAACCTCCAGCCCTGAGTCCCAAAGCTCACCCTTTGCAACGAGTGATGGTGGTTGGGTGGGGTGCGAGCTTGGAGTGATGAATCCCACTTTCTGCTGCATTTCCAGGTCCTGGTGGTAACCTGCCCATGCCCCAGCCTGCTTCCTGGCCTTCCTGAGCCCCAAGTCTGGGCTGCATTTCAAGCTGCTTCTCACAGCAGCAGCAACAGGTGTCCTCTGGAGTGACATTCTCTTCCTCCAGTGGAAGGCAGGCTGGCAGCGGGTAGCCAGGGTGGGATATCCTCCCTGGCTTCTGGGGACCACTCCCCTTTCTGTCCCAACCCTAATGAATCAGGGCTTGCGGGGGTAGAGATACCTCCATGGGCATGTGGAGTTCGGGCTCCCCACCAGCCATTTCCTAAATGGAGCAGAACATCATATTTTGTGATGTGGGACATGGGCTTCCAACGGGTTCAGAGGGACACTTGGGTGTCTCTTTAATACCACACTCAGGTGCATCCTTCAGTCTATACCAGTGTCTCTAAACAGGGTATGCGGAGGACGAAGGAGGGAAAGCAGACAGGCTTCTCAATTGTTCCCCAGAGTCTCAGCTTTCAGCAAATTAAAAAAAAGGAAATGTGTAGCTGATAGGTTTGCAAAGAAAAGCTTGAATACACAACTTGAGTGTAACCACTTCAGCCATGTCTGCCTGACTTTGAAGAGAGCCTGAAACAAGAGCTGAGATATGAATTGCCTTTGTGCATCTCATTGGGGGCTAAGTATCAACACGGTTAACTATTTCCCTGCTCTTCAAAACAGGTCAGAAAAGAGAGGATGCATCATCATGTGGAAATCTGTACCACTGATTCTGCATGGCCACTCATTTGGGGGCAGCTCCTTAACAGCACAGGGTAGGGGGGTAGAGGGGGCACCAAAGTGAGGCATGACTGGTTACATTTTCCAGAAGTGGTGCTCAGCATTACCAAGAGTCTTGGGCATGCTGCTCTGTACCATAGAGCACTCCTCAGTCTCCAGCATTGTTGCTGAAGAATGTTGACATTCCCCATGGCAGATGGAGGGCTCATGTGACATACTGTACACTGTGCATCATCTATTTACATCTTTTTTTACATTAGTCACAGATGGCTTGGCATAATTACTTTTTTAAAATAAAAACAAGAAGATATCCAGACTTTAACATTATTTTCCTGAACCCACAGTTATACTCTTGTGGGACCATATGCTGATGTGTGCGCACTCGCGCACGCGCGCGCGCGCACACACACACACACTTACGTACTTACTTCAGGGGAAAGGCTGCCTGAGTAAGGACTGAAGAGAACAGAATTTTGGCAATCAAACAAAAATACTCTGTCTCAGGGCGCACGACTCACTGCTGTACTGGTGCCTCCTCCTGGTCACTCTGGGGAGTAGCTATTTAGGCCAACACCTCTGCCTGCAGTGCACACGCTGGTTCTCTGACTCTAGTCTGCAGCCCCTCTCACTCCAGGACTGCAGAGTCCTCTTTGTGACTTCTCCTTCTAGCTAGGACAGTCAGTTTTCCCTCTTCCACGGTTCAGTCTGCCAACAGTCCTAGGCAGTCTGCCCATTCACTGCCCCAGTGCTCCTGGGGCCAGGAGGGGAACCCAAACCCACTGTCTATTCCAGGTTCCAGGGCAGGGATCCTCAGCTCAACAGTCCTGGGCTAGACAACTGGTACCTCCCCGTACTGGGAGGACACATGACCATTCCACATCTCCCCTGCCCAGTGACCCCCCACACCCAGCTCAAGGCCACAACGCCCTCCACGCCCCATGTTATCTGCAGGGAGGGACTCTATCCTTCTCTCCATGGCCCCTTCCCCATTTCATAGACTCATAGAAGATTACGGTTGGAATAGACCTCAGGAGGTCATCTAGTCCAATCCCCTGCTCAAAGCTGGACCAACCCCAACTAAATCATCCCAACCAGGGCTTTGTCAAGCCGGGTCTTAAAAACCTCTAAGGAAGGAGATTCCACCACCTCCCTAGGGAACCCATTCCAATGCTTCACCACCCTCCTAGTGAAATAGTGTTTCCTAATATCCAACCTAGACCTCCCCCACTGCAACTTGAGACCATTACTCCTTGTTCTGTCATCTGCCACCACTGAGAACAGCCGAACTCCATCCTCTTTGGAACCCCCCTTCAGGTAGTTGAAGGCGGCTATCAAATCCCCCCTCATTCTTCTCTTCTGCAAACTAAATAAGCCCTGTTCCTTCAGCCTCTCCTCATAAGTCATGTGCCCCAGCCCCCTGATCATTTTCATTGACCTCCACTGGACTCTCTCCAATTTGTCCACATCCCTTCTGTAGTGGAGGAACTCACAGGAAAATATAGGCTCACAGGAAAATATAAGCAAAGACAACACTAAAGCAAAATTATGTGCTGCTAGTGAAAGGGGCTACAGAGAATAACAAGGGCATATATATAATCAGAAGAGGAGGGAGGGAGGGAGGGAAAGAAATGGGCTAGTACTGGCAACACCAAATTTTCAAAAATTGTGAGTCAGGTCCCACATATTTTGAGTCTGGCTTAAAACCATGAGACTTAACAAATAATAATAAATGTTGGTTTCTTTTTCTTTTCCTTCTGCTTTCTGAGCCTTTTCAGTCACACTGATGTCACAGTGTCAAGCTTTTTCCATAGCCACAAGGGGCACTTGCTCTATTTTAAATAAAATCTGAGATTCTTAGATTATCACATGACTCCAGGTGCTGGGATTTCATGTAAGAAATCAGATAATGTGAGATTTGCAATAAGATCATAAGACTGATGTACTAAGAAGAAATTTAGGTCCTTTCGTAAAGGGGAGGGGACGAAATTAATGATGGCTCAAGACCCTTCTTCAGTCTGTCCTCTTCAAGAAAGCTAAAGATATTTGAACAATAAGGGCGCGAAGAAGAGGCGATGTTACACCCCATATTCTTCATAGAAATATTATGATATGAATATGGCATAAGTGGGATATGTTTTATGCAAGATAGGTCATGTGAGATATCACTGGAAAGGTTATGATTTACTGAATGTCTTTATCCAATTTGTATTCATGTATCGTTTCTGTATCTGAAGTTAGGAATATTGTCTATGTAACAATTACAACTGTGTGGGTACGTCCTTGGGAAATGCCCATCAGATAGTAAGTAATCAGCCTTAATGGGCCAATTGGAAAAGACAACGAGTCTTCGAAGATGTGGATCCCCCATCTTCCCAGGATTTCCTTCCTGTGGGCCTTGCAAATAAACCTTGTCTCATTGTTGCCCTACACTGCAAAGTCATGTGATAATGTCACCTGGTACAAAATGCCACGTTGGACACTGCTGGTACTTTTCCACTGGAAACAAAGGCTTCCCACCTTATGTACATTCTATTTAAGGCTGGGAAGGAAGACAGTCAGGAATTTTCTCCATTGCCTGCCCAGCAAGGAAGACTGCTAAAAACACCTGAAGGGAAAGGCAGGGTTGAGTCCAGGCTGAGACAGGAGTCCAGTCTGTAAAGAGAAATAACTGAAATTCTGAGGTACAGAAACTCTGCAACTTGTCTAAAACAACATTGAGCTTAATTTGCATGTTGTGTTTTATTTGCTCAGTAATCTGCTTTGTTCTGTTTGCTATCCCTTATAATCACTGAAAATTTGCCTTTTGTAGTTGTTAAACTTATTTCTTGTTTATTTCAAACCCAGTTTATGCAATTCATATCGGGGGGGGGGGAACAAGCTGTGCGTATTTCTCTCCACATTGAGGGAGAGGGCGAATTTCAATGAGCTTGCACTGTGCAGACCTTTCTATACAGCACAAGACAATATTATTTTGGGTTTACTCCCCAAAGGGGGTGTGCACATGAGTGCTGGGTGAATCCCTGAGCTGATTCCTCCCACACAGAGCTGATCTCCGTGTCTCTGTGTCCATCGGCAGTTGAGTGTGTCCCTACTTGTGTGTGTATATGTGTATGCTGGAGAAAGCTTGAGGGCCTGGCACAGCATAACAGGGTGAGGAAACCAAGGCTGGTGGAACAGGCAGGACAAGTGGGACCCCAGCACATCTGGTGCTATCCCAGATGGAGGGGGTCCAACCCATCACGGAGGCACAAACAGCTAAAGGCAAAAGTTGCCCTTGTGCAGAGGAGAAATGCAAGACCTCTGCACTCCTGAATGAAGATGGTGAGGATGGGGACCAGACCTGGGGTGTAGGGGTGGCATGATGGGGGAGTAAGTGAGAAGGGACTTCCAGTTGGTGAACTAAGAATGTTCTGAGCTGAGGGAGCCGTCAGGTCTGCCCACTGTCCAGGGTGACAGTGCATCAGCTGTGTCAGTGCACTGCATCCACTCTAGTGCACCATCTACTGAGCCTGAGCTGGTTCAGGTTAGCCCTGTCCTTACTCTATTCAGTGGTGGGGGATACTGGGACGATTGCTGCCACTCTCAACCATCAATGGAAGCATCTTTGGGCAGAGATGCAAGATGCTTTTCAACTGAGTGAAGGAAACTGGGCATCATCCCTGTAAAGGAGACAAGGCCACATCTGGGTTAGAGAGGATGGGAAGCCCCAAGCAGAGAGAGCAGCAAAGAGTCCTGTGACATCTTGTAGACTAACAGATGTTTTGGAGCATGAGCTTTCGTGGGTGAATACCCACTTCGTCAGACGCATTCACCCACGAAAGCTCATGGGGAAAAGACAAGGCTGGGATTCAAAGAAATGCAGGGGGAACCTGGAGAAGGGAGGCCAACATGCCTCCAGGGCGAGACAGAGGAAGAGAAGAGAATATGACAGTAGACAGCAAACGGGGGGAATTAAAGTGGGAAATTAAACAAACTGAGGAGAAAAATAAAGCTCCAGGAAGTGTCTCACCTTGGAGAAGGTTGATTTGTGTTTCTCTGGTATGGCCCAGGTTTTAGGGCCAGCTCCTAAGGGTATATATTTACAGATTAATTAAAAAGCCCTCCAAACCAGTTCATTTCTGACATGACTTTCCCCTTGCCACTTGGGCTACAGCACCAAAAGCTCCTTCTTCTAAACAGCCAGGCTTCTGAAGGCATGAACAGGAAGGAAGAGAGGCAGCGAGGCCCCAGTGTACAAGGCACTGGGCTGGAATTCAGGAGAACTGAGTCTCCCATCTCTGACACTGACCATCTGAGAGACCCAATGCAGGACTTTTCACCTCTCTGCCTAGGATTCCCCTTCATCTTGTTCATTTAAATGGAAAGCTCTTCTGATCAGGGACTTTCTCTCACTACATGTACATCTTCGCAGCAGAGCTAACCCAGATAATTGGGGAGCAGCCATGAGGCAAAGCCCTGTCCACGTTGCTGTCTCCTCCCTGGCACTGCACTCCCCCATGTGTGTCGCTAGGACATTCCAACATCCTTTGTGCTGCAGTAACCCAAGCATCCTGTCATTCCCTCCCAAGGAACCTGCCCGTTCTTCCGGTATATGAGGACTTGTGGGAAGGTATTGGAGGACGCTCTGCACTTGAGTGATTTAGCTGCATCCTAACTGCAGGGGGAACATTAGAGCAGCAACCAGCTTCTAACCCAAGCCCCCCAGCTGGGTCAGCTAGTCTGGGTTGAAAACTCTGCCATACTTGGGTATGAGCTTTTTGTGTGTGGATGTGAGGCGAGATTAGGGATAACACCTGAGTAGGCTCCTGAGTTACCTCTGCAGACATACCTTATGTGTATGTACAGTGCCTAGCACCCTGGGGGTCCTGCTTCTGACTGGAGAATCCGGGTGTTACTGTAATACAAATAAATAATAATAATGAAATAATAATAATAGATGAAATAGTTACAGAGGTGCAAGAATGTATGCACTGGAATACAGGGATGAAATGAAGGGTATATTTTTAGGCTATCAGGAAAATATTTCTGACTGTGAGCTATTAGACTGTGGAATAATCACCCAAGGGAATGTGCATACACCCTATCCTTTGTGATATATAACATTACACTGGACCAAACATTATATAACGTAGTGGCTGGTGGACCAGTGAAAGCCTGGGTATTTAATAAGTTTTCCCCAGCTCAAACTGGTATGATGTGAAGGCTGAGAATCCATATTCACATTAATTAGATAAATCTAACCTGTTGACCTTCTCTGCAGTAAATCTGGTGATTTGCCTATTGGTTATTGCTTTCTTTCTAGCAAGCAAACATCTCTCTTTACTGATGGCATGGTGGGTGGATGGAAAGCTAGTTTACATTTTCACATTGGTTTTACTCCTCTGTAAAGCCTACTCAGCGGTGACTAATCCCGAATTGATTCACCTTTCCCATTTGGAGCATTTTATTTTCACCAGATTTTAGTATTTAATTCAGATTAACCATTTGCAGACTATGTGCTGGGCATATAATATATTGTATATACATTGGCTGGCTCTAAGATGGTGCCAAAAATATTGCCCAAATGTGAAAACAATTCCTGAGGTTCTGGTCTATTGCCCAAGGCATGGGGCAATATAACACAAATGAAGGAATTATTTTTATCTTGATAGTCAGATTTGTATTATCATTGCTCTCAAAGACAAATGATTTTGTTATAATGACCCTAGACAGATGAAACTCACACAAACATAATGCATAAAAGAAAATAGAAAATGCAGAAGAAATGATAGGCAACATCTGAATAAGAAGGAAAATAACCTACAGTAGGTACATTATGCACTGCAGACTGATGAGGTAACTCTCCTTGTTTCATTGTACACTAGGTTCATTTTGTGAAGCTTCCAGAAGTGGCAGTGCATCGTGTAGGGCAAAGTAAATGTCCACAAGCAGGTTGTGATATAAAAAAATCTTCACACCTAGGAATGATTCTGCCAAGGAGAACCCAGTATGGAATGATCCAGAAAGCTTGGCCGTCTGAGAGGAACTTCATCAACCTAATTTCAAACATCATTTGCAGTACGAGGAGCTACCAGCTCCCTCTTGGCCAAGATAGGCTTGGGCCCAGACAGCACAGAAATGTGGGAAAGGGGGTAGATGGGGCACCTGCCCCAAAATCCTGTAGGCAAACATGGAGGGTGTCCAGCTGTCAGTGGGTCCCTTGGAGAATGGCACTCAGAGACAAGGCTCACAGCCTGAGAAGGTCCTTCTCTCAAATTCTGGACAACTTCGCTGGCAGGTGAGAATGTGGGATACTTCACTTAAGTACCACTCATGCAACTAGCAGATCTAATCCTGCACCTCCTCACCAATGCTCTCAACGAGCTGTGATCCCGACCTGCCTGCTTTCCCATCCTGTGGTGATGCCATGTGGGATTCCAAAGCCCCCAGGTCTCATCTGGGCAGGCAGCCATCTCTTCACTGTGGTCCAGGTCATTCCAACTCCCTGCTCTCAGGCTGCTGGCAATTGGATCCCTCTCTAGGTTGGACTCATTCCCCTGGCTGCAGCTTCACGGCTTGGACTCCCCAAGCCATCCTGAACCCAAGCCCTGTCCCAGCTCCTTAGCCACCTCTGGCCCTTAGCAGGATTCCCCAGAGATGTCCTTGGAGCACTCCCTTTCAGGCTCTTTCTCCCAGGCTCGCTCTTAGTGCCTGTCCCAAGGCCAGGACTCCTTAACTCAGGACTATTTATTCAGGCCTCTCCTGACCTGGGCTGGATTCCCGTGGCCTCCCTTTCTCCTCCCACGGCTAGAGAACTTCTCTCCTGCCCATAGGAGATGGCCACTTCCCATTTCCAATAGTTTCATCCTCAGAGCAATCCAATTGACTAAGAGGAAGAGGTTCAGTTGAGCACTGTGGCATTCATAGATTCTAGGACTGGAAGGAACCTTGAGAGGTCATCGAGTCTGGTCTCCTGCCCTCATGGCAGGACCAAATACTGTCTAGACCATCCCTGATAGACATTTATCTAACCTATTCTTAAATATCTCCAGAGATGGAGATTCCACAACCTCCCTAGGCAATTTATTCCAGTGTTTAACCACCCTGACAGTTAGGAACTTTTTCCTGATGTCCAACCTAAACCTCCCTTGCTGCAGTTTAACCCCATTGCTTCTTGTTCTATCCTTAAAGGCTAAGATGAACAAGTTTTCTCCCTCCTCCTTATGACACCCTTTTAGATATCTGAAAACTGCTATCATGTCCTCTCTCAGTCTTCTCTTTTCCAAACTAAACAAACCCAATTCTTTCAGCCTTCCTTCATAGGTCACATTCTCTAGACCTTTAATCATTCTTGTTGCTCTTCTCTGGACCCTCTCCAATTTCTCCACATCTTTCTTGAAATATGGTGCCCAGAACTGGGCATAATACTCCAGTTAAGGCCTAACCAGCACAGAGTAAAGTGGAAGAATGACTTCTCGTGTCTTGCTCACAACACACCTGTTAATGCATCCCAGAATCATGTTTGCTTTTTTTGCAATAGCATCACACTGTTGACTCATATTTAGCTTGTGTAACCCCTTTCTGCTGTACTCCTTCCTAGACAGTCTCTCCCATTCTGTATGTGTGAAACTGATTGTTCCTTCCTAAGTGGAGTACTTTGCATTTGTCTGATCAAAGTTATTGAACAGAGCCGGTCCCAAAACAGACCCCTGCAGAACCCCACTCATTATACCTTTTCATCAGGCTTGGCAACCATTAATAACTACTCTCTGAGCACAGTTATCCAGCCAGTTATGCACCCACCTTATAGTAGCTCCATCTAAGTTGTATTTGCCTAGTTTACTGATAATATCATATGAGAGCGTATCAAATGCCTTACTAAAGTCTAGGCATACCACATCCACCGCTTCTCCCTTATTCACAAGACTTGTTAGCCTATCAAAGAAAGCTATCAGATTGGTTTGACATGATTTGTTCTTTACAAATCCATGCTAGCTATTCCCTATCACTTTCCAAGTGTTTGCAGATGATTTCCTTAATTACTTGCTCCATTATCTTCCCTGGCACAGAAGTTAAACTAACTGGTCTGTAGTTTCCTGGGTTGTTTTTATTTCCTTTTTTATATATGGGCACTATATTTGCCCTTTTCCAGTCTTTTGGAATCTCTCCTGTCTCCCATGATTTTCCAAAGATAATAGCTAGAGGCTCAGATACCTCCTCTATTAGCTCCTTGAGTATTTTAGGATGCATTTCATCAGTCCCTGGGGACTTGCAGGCATCTAACTTTTCTAAGTGATTTTTAATTTTATCTTCTAAACCTACCCCCTTCCCATTAGCATTCACTATGTTAGGCATTCCTTCAGACTTCTCAGTGAAGACCAAAACAGAGAAGTCATTAAGCATCTCTGCTATTTCTAAGTTTCCTGTTACTGTTTCTCCCTCCTCACTGTGCAGTGGGCCTACCCTGTCCTTGGTCTCCCTCTTGCTTCTAATGTATTGATAAAAAGTCTTCTGTTTCCCTTTATTCCCGTAGCTAGTTTGAGCTCATTTTGTGCCTTTGCCTTTCTAATCTTGCCCCTGCATTCCTGTGTTGTTTGCTTATATTCATCCTTCGTAATTTGTCCTAGTTTCCATTTTTTATGAGACTCCTTTTTATTTTTTAGATCATGCAAGAGCTCGTGGTTAAGCCAAGGTGGTCTTGTGCCACAATTTCTCTTTCCTACTGTACAAGAGTTCGCCGGGGCTTGACCCTCTCTGGGGCATTGCGGAGCCACACTGGCTCACTACACCCCATTGCTTCCAGGGAATTAGTCCAGCCCGGCGGTCTCCCCTCGGTTGCCCTTGCTGTAGCTGGCCAAAATACGGTTAGCCCGGTCCTGGCTCAGGGTGGGGCAACACCGCTAAGTCTGCGTTCGGCCCCCTTCAGTCAGGGCTGATCAATCTTCGTACACAGTTTTAAGCCCCAGCCCTAGGTCAGGGCAGGGCAGGGCAACAAATGCTGAGTCAGGGGGCTCAGGCCCTCAGCCAGGACTAAGCAGTAACCATAGGCTCCAGCCTCCTCAGGCCAGGGAGAGGGGAGTCTGCCACCCAGGAGTTGGGTGGCAGGGGGGACGCAGGCCCTCCCACTCCACTGCATCCCAGCCTGGGGCCCTAGCAGCAGCCAAAGATCCGCTGCTTAGTCAGTGGGGATCCTGGCCACAACACACCGACATAGGCTCTGGTAGTGCTGCAGCCACTCTGAGGTCGGCTGCCCCGGGCTACTTCCACACTCCCCTTCGGGCGCTACTTGGGTCCTGGTGTTGGCCTCTGGGGGATCCAGAGGCATGGGTTCTTCGGGGCAAGGGTTGATTGGCAGGCCCGGCAGCTGCTCCAGACAGCGGGTGCAGGGCAGGCCCGGACAATCTGGGTGGCTGCCTGGGACCACAAGGGTTTCCCAGTCACGGGCTCCACTAGGGATGTCTGCTCACTCCGGCGCCTGGGCTCCTACTGAGCTCTGAGAGCCGGCCTTTATAGTTCCAGGTCGCAGCCTGACCCTCTGAGGGGCAGGCTCAGAGCTCCCTAGCTCCACCCACTCCAGCCTCCAGACAGGCTCTTTCCCCTCCGGGGCGGCAGGGAGCCACACCAGCTCACTACACCTACCCAGCGGAATAGCTTGCTTTTGGGCCCTTAATAATGTCCCTTTGAAAAATGGCCAACTCTCCTCAGTTGTTTTTCCCCTCAGTCTTGATTCCCATGGGACCTTACCTATCAGGTCTCTTAGCTTACCAAATCCACCTTCCTGAAATCTATTTTGCTGTACTCTCTTCTACCTTTCCTTAGAATTGTGAACTCTGTGATTTCATGGATCACTTTCACCCAAGCTGTCTTTCACTTTCAAATTCTCAGTGAGTTCCTCCCTATTTGTTAAAATCAAATCTAGAACAGCTTCCCCCCAGTAGCTTTTTCAACCTTCTGAAATAAAAAGTTGTCTGCAATGCAACTTATTGGATAGTCTGTGCCCCGCTGTGTTATTTTCCCCAACATATATCTGGATAGTTGAAGTCCCTCATCACCACCAAATCTTGGGCTTTGGATGATTTTGTTAGTTGTTTAAAAAAAAAGCCTCATCCACCTATTCCACCTTCTTAGGTGGTCTGCAGTAGACCCCTAGCATGACATCACCCTTGTTTTTTGTTTTTTTTTACCCCTTTTAGCCTAACCCAGAGACTCTCAACACTTCTGTCTCCTATGTCCATCTCCACCTCAGTCTAAGTGCGTACATTTTTAATATAGAAGGCAACACCTCCTCCCCTTGTCCCCTTCTATCCTTCCTGAGCAAGCTGTACCCATCCATACCAACATTCCAATCGCGTATTATCCCACCATGTTTAGGTGATGCTAACACTGTCATAGTTGTATTTATTTATTCATTCTCTTCGAGTTTCAAAGCTGCAGCAGCACTGGAGAGGTCACACTGCCTGTTTGGGTTCAGTATGCTAGTTTTCTTTTTCTAATGATACATAGAACTGGCTGAAAAACTGAGATTTTTCCCATTTGAATTTTCATGGGAAAAATCCCCCTTTGAATTTTTATTGTTGGAAAATGAAATTTACCATGGGAAAATTTGGCAAAACTGTGGGAAAGTAGGTTCCCCTTCCCCATGTTTCACTGTTAAATGTAACTTTCAAGTATTAATGTTATTTTCTCCCTTAAAGTTATACTATCAATACTTTCTTCCTGTTTCCCAACTGGAAAGAGAGAGTCAGGAAATTGGAAAAAAGTAGATTTGGCCACACTTTCTCCCAATTATCCAACTTTTGCCAGTTGAGAAACAGTCATCAGATAGTGGGAGGGAAACCCACAGATTTTAAATGAAAATTTTCAAATATTCTGAACATTTTCAGGCTCCCCCATAAATGTTTACATTTAGAAAAAAAACGGTTACTACCCCCAAAATTCAAAAAGATCTGGGAAATGGCAGTCAAAAACTATTTTTCCACAAAAATATTCATTTTCAACTCAATCCTATTTTCCAACTAAAACTTTCATCAGACAATGTTTGACCAGCTCTAGCTATTAGTTATTATCATTACAGAGGGGCAGTTGTCCATAGATTACTCAGAATTATCCTTGTTGATAAACTACTAGGAGTGCAACAGACATTATCAAGGAAATTTCAATTAATTTCTTATTACTCTGGTACTTATCCTGAACAAATTCTGTTCTGAGATACACCAATGTCACTCAGGAGTAACAGCTCTGAAATAAATAGATTTATTCCAGATTTACACTGGTGGGTCTCAGAGCAGAGTCTGACCAGGAGTAAGGCAAGACATTTAAGGATCTGTAGTGTTGAGTCTTGGCTCCTTTGTTCCAACACAGCTCCCCTCTCATGCACCTCTGCCTCATATTCATAAGAGTGGCCATATGAAGTCAGACAAGTGGTCCATCTAGCCCAGTATCCTGTCTTCGATAGTGGTCAATGCCAGGTGCTTCAGAGGGAATGAACAGAACAGGGAAATCATTAAGTGATCCAGCCTGTTGTCCAGTCCCAGCTCCTGGCTGTCAGAGGTTTAAGGACACCCAGAGCATGGGGTTGCATCCCTGTCCATGTTGGCTAATAACCATTGATGGACTGATCCTCCAGGACCTCATCACCTGTTACTATTAGAAATGGCTTGTATGGCACTCAGAAGTGCCAGATTTTTAAAATAGCTCAGCACCCTGCAAAGACAAAGACTTTTGAAAATCAGGTTCTTGCAGTACAAAAAGAAAGACACCATCCACACCCCACATTGTCCACTTGCTAAAGGAGCAGGAGTTAAACAGCAGAGGAGCATGAGGTCAGGCAGGACAAGGGTTACAGAAATAAACCCATGAGGTTACTCACTTTTTGTGTGCGCACTTCTAGCTGCTGACATGGAAAGCATCATTATTATTGACTCACTTGCTTCTTGTGAGTCCTGAGGATGAAGTGAGTCATCAGGAGAGATTTCAGGCCAGAGCAGGGTTTGCCAGAATCTGAAGACTATCCTGACTGGGATTTTCCAAGTCTGAGTATCAGTGACTTAGGATTGCCAACTCGGGTGGTTTTATTGCAGGTCTCATGATATTTGGTGGTGTTTTTGAATCGCTGGCTCATGGACTCACGTAAGGATCTCAGATTTCATTTTTTTAAAAGGATGTTTCTTGCCCTAGGGGTTGTGAAGGAAAGCTTGAGAACATGAACCTTAAAGGCTCAAAAAGCAAGGAGCCAAATGAAACAGAACCCAACACTGATGATTTTAAAAGTTCCAGGGTTTTTGAGATGATGCTTGTGGCTGGCACTTCTGGTGACACTGATTAGCTTCTCCAGGTGTGGCTCCAGCCTCATGTAAATAGACTATGGTGTGAATATAACTTGGCGTGGATATAACCATGGCTTTTGTAGCCCAGTGCATCAGGTTGTGCCACTTGAATTCCATGCCTGGTATATATAAACAATTATCAAACCAAAAGACACTAGCTTCAAGGAAGCCAATACCCTACACCAAAGCACTGTTTGCCCCCACTCACATGGGATGCAGGACCAGGGGAAGGAGAGGAACAAAGCCACTGAAGGGTTTTTCCAGTTTGCTGTGCATAGGAACTACTTATCATCAGTGGGTTAACAACTCCAAGACTTGATAATTTAGCTGAACTGCCAATTCTCTTTACAGGCACTTCCGGCTCATGTATTTATCCAGGGCAATTGGATTTACTGGAAAAGACATTCCCTTAAAATCAGGGTGCAAATTTCAGAAAGATGTAAATCTTCAACTATCCTATCAAAGTTGTGATTTTTATTCATTTTTCTTTTGGTCCTCAGCATTGTACTCAGGCAGGGAAGGGGCAAGGGAAAAAGCAGAATAGGAAGATCCCTAGAGAAAACATCGAAGCAGGGAACTGAAAGATTTCAGGTTGATTGTTTAAAAAAAAAAAAAGCAGTATTAAAAAAAACAAACATCCACTTGATTTAAAGCAACTCATTAGTGACACATACTTTGCTAAAAGAATGAGGAGTCCTTGTGGCACCTTAGAGACTAACAAATTGATTTGGGTTTTAGCCCACGAAAACTTATGCCTAAATAAATTTGTTAGTCTCTAAGGTGCCACAAGGACTCCTTGTTCTTTTTTGCTGATACTAACAAGGCTGCCACTCTGATACTTTGCTAAAGAGTTTATTGCGTGTTTTTCATATGTATTTTGAGTAAACTGACATTAAAATCTCACAAATTTTCTATATGATTTGGGGAACAAATGCAACAGATTTTGACCAAGTGTCCTAATTCCCAGTGCCCAAGCTGGAGGCATGATTTTGAACTAAAACAACTAGGAATGTATCCTCGGGGTACGCAGGAGCCACTTCCGCAGCCAAAAGCTGTTTACTCAAGAGGGCTTGCAATAAGTGGTTGTTACTTTCCAGTATAAAATGTGACAATGTACAAGTAGCAAGTACATTTCCAGAAGGGGGGAGGGGGAGATAAGATTTTGAATATGAAGCAGAACATATGTCAGTGTGAAGCTGAACAGCCTTCTGCACCACATATTCTAGCCAAATGATTAGTAACACCTGATATACCCACTGCTCCTCATTAGTCACCTGCCAGCAATGAGCAATTGGCTTCATATTAGCACTTGCTACTCTCTTTCCTCCCACCAATTAAGCATCTGTTAATCATGAGAAACAAATCATCCTCTTGGAAAACAACAAACATTGAGGTTTTGTAATAAAATGGAACATTGTAAATAATCAGTAAGATGCCCTGAAAAAGTTAGTAGGTTTTTTTTTTTTTTTTTAAAAGTTTAGCTATCTATTAAAAATGCTGGGGAGAGGGAAACAAGTCAGCAATAATGACCGGTACATAACATTAACATGGATTAGAAATATAAGACACAGACTGGATCAGACCAAGCCCATTCGCCCAGTATTACGTCTCCGACAGTAGCCAGCACTGGATGCTTTGGAGGAAGATGTAAAAAACCCTGAGTAGCAGCTGAGAGAGAATTGGCTTCAGGGAGTTTCTTTCCACTCCCCCAATAGCCAGAGGTTGGCTTATACCTGAAGTTTGAGGATTTACACAACCTTGTTACATTTTACCACCTACTATTATACTCTTGATTATTTTTTGTTCTCCATGTAAATTTTCAGTCCTTTTCTGAATCCTGCTGAGATCTTGGCCTCAGTAATATCTTGTGGCAATGAGCTTCACTGGCTAATTGGTTCATCTGCCAAGTGACAGAATGAAACAATGGTTGCATTAGTCAGTATTAGTAAAGTGCTTTTTGGCAGGACCAAATTTGTAACTTATTAGCCTTGATAAAAGGGGACAATGGATCTGTACATCAGACCACTGCTCAAATCCCTCCAGCAGCCTCCTGCCTCCTTCTGTCAAGCTCATGCTCTTTATGCTGATCTACAAAGCTCTGGGAAGAGCTGCCTCTTTATTTGCTTTGTAAACTATGGGTTAGATTCACAAAGGAATCAGGATGCCTGCATCCAAAATATAGATCCTCAAAACCCCAACTGCCACTGGAGGGACTTAAAGTGCTTATATTTCTACTTTTAAAGTTCTTTAGGTGGCTAAACGTCTGCCGGTGGGCATCCACACAGCTTCAACAGGAAAGATTGAGAGCCCCACTTCACATTACCACATAGCTCAGTGGATTTGAACCTGTCTCCCGCATCCTGGATGAGTGCTGTACCAGGGCACCTGACTCTGTCGCAGCCCAGGAGCTCCTGACAGGGTGCAGTCATAGGCCTGGTATCTCTCAGCAGGTGGTTCATGTCTTCCTAGAATCTCAGAAACCATCCAGCATGACTTAAGTCCAAATGGAAATGGGTTGCAGTGTGGTACAATCACACCCAGGGGGTCGTCTTTGCTTGACTCCCTACAAAAACTATGATGCTACCTTCTTCAACTTGTCTGAGTCACTCAATAAGATTCTCACTCACCTGCCTGCCTGCCAATTTTGGGGATTTTCTTCTTTTAAAATATGTAGGGCTAGCACCTTTTCCTATTTTACTTTGGCCTTTTTTTTTTTTTTTTAAACGAAAATTGACCATCTGTATTGGCTTATTCTGGGAGCTTTGCTTCCTGTCTGACTGAAGGAACTGGTTAGAACACACAGAGGGCAGTGTTTATGCTCAGTGAGGGTAACCTGGTCCACATTTCACCCTACTGCTACTGCCCTCCAAGGTTAAAAAACCACAAAACCACCCCTAAGAGCAAGCTCCAGCTGTCTTGCCCTAAGGAGCTAACACCCAGTAAGAACAACTCTGGAAGACTGTATTTTTAAAGAAAAGTGTCTGTAACCAAGTTTGAGGGGAGAAAGCAGAAGAGTGTCGAACCCACGAAACCAATAAAAAAAAATCAGCAAGGAGACTTTTTTTTTTTAACAGTGATTTATTATCAGTAAAAAACAGAGTTTAGAATTGTGCGCGCTTTAGAGGCTTTATTTAGTGCAGCGCACAGACCCTAGCCCCGAACAGCTGTTGGGAGACCTTTGGCTATATTCTTATCCCAACTTCTAGCCCAGTCCCTTGTTACCAATGACATCAATGCTGCAAGTCACAACCAACTCGGCAACAGGCAATTCTATACAGTACTTGTGATGAGGGTCATTGTGAGGCCTACGGATGCTGCAGGATATTTTATGGGAGCTAGGACATGCTGTTTTGGCTGCTCCCTTGTTAATGTTCATGGCTTACTGGAAAGCTATGAAAATCTTTCAGGGCTTGTCATTTTTTCCATTGGCACTTTGCTGCTGCCAGTCTTTCAAATTTTTATCTACATGGGCCCAGGACTTTTTGGGAGAAAAATCCCTATGAATAATGTTAACAGTGCATCCCTTTCTTTGGGGGTGAGGGCTCTGTTCATGCTGGGGTCCTTCACAAAAAGACTCACCTCTACTGATGGCCTACTGGTTGTTGTTTTGAAAAAAACTGTAATGGTGGCTCTTCAAATTGAGATGCAGCTATGTATTCCACTAGGGGTGCACGCCTGGTGCGCCAGAACCGGAGACTTGTCTAGCATTGCCTGTAGAGGAGCGGTACTTGTGCTTCATGGCTGCGGCCCCTCCCCTGGCTATATGAGGCAATAGCACCGTGACCCCCCTCAGTTCCTTTGCACTGGAAGCTCCTGAGAGGAGAGACTGATGCTGAGGGAGGGTGGGCTGTGGAATACATGTCTGCATCACATCCCAAGGAACCACAGTTACAGTCAGTAACCGTTTCTTTGAGTAGATGCAGCTGTGTATATTCCACTTAGGTGACTCGCAAGCAGTACCCCAATCCGGAGGTGGGGCTCAGTCTACTTTCTAAGGCCTGCATCTGCTCTGGAAGAGGCGATAATAGCATAGTGGTCCCTAAACTAAGTATGGATGTCCACGTGGCAGCCCTGCAAATATCCAGTATGGAAATGTCCCTGAGGAACACCGCTGAAGTCACTTGTGCTCTCATGGAGTGAGCCTGTATCTGCTGGGGAGGTGTGACTGAAGCTCTCTCATATGCAGTCTTGACACAGGGTATTGCCCATCTAGAGATGATCTGTGCAGAGAGGACTGCCCCTTCATGCAGCCCACATGACCTGAACAGGCGAGGTGAAACATGCAATGGTTTAGTCCTGTCTAGAAAAAGGCTACACATCGCCAGACATCCAAAGTGTGGAGGCACAGTTCTTCCAGAGAAGAGAGCGGTTTAGGGAAAAAATACAGGTAAATACACTGCCTGATTTAGATAAATCAGAGAGACCCCCTTGAATAAAAACTGTGTGTGGGGTCACAGTGTTACCTTGTCTTTGAAGAACTGAGTGTAAGACAGCTCTGCCATTAGGGTCTGCAACTCTCACACCTTCTTGCTGAAGTGTGGCTATCAGGAACGCGGTTTTCCAAGACAGGAGAGGCAGCAGACAGGACACAAGGGGGTTCAAACGGCGGGTCCATCAGAGCAGTCAGAACTGAGTTTAGGTCCCACCAGGGAACCGATTCTCAGACAGGAGGATGTAAGGGGAGATGCCCCTTCAGAAATCTCATCACCGTGGCAGTGGGAAAAATTAACTTCCCTTGAATCAGGGGATGGAACCCTGATATCGCTGCCAAATGTGCTCTCAGTGAACTGAGCACAAGGTCTGGTTTCTGAAGATGTTGCAGGTAACTCCCAAGATGTTCTGGATGGAAGCCTCTTTTGGTTGAGTCCCGCGAACCATGGACCAGATCGAACCTCTTCCATTTTGCTAAGTAGATCATCTGAGTGGAGAACTTCTTACAGCTGAGTACGACTTGTTGGACAGCCTCTGAGCACCACTATTCCTCTTCATTAGGCATGCAGCAGACATGCTGTGAGGTGCAGGGAACTGACTGCAGGATGGAAGATTTGGCTGTGGCTCAGCGTGAGCAGGTCAGGATGGAGAGGAAGGGAAATGGAAGGTTGAATTGACAGAGCAAGGAGATCTGAGAACCAGCAATGTCTCGCAGGAGCAACGAGGATGAACTTGGCTCGATCAGCTTTGAGCTTGAGGATGACTTGTGGAATGACCGGAATAGGTGGACAGGCATACAGAGGAGTCAACTGCCAGGTGCAGTGGAAGGTGCTAGAGAGGGAGCTCAGGCTGAGGCCCCCTCGAGAACAGACTAGTTGACATTTCCTGTTCTCCCTCATTGAACAGGTTAATTGCAGGGATGCCCCATGTTGCAAAGACGACCCAGAGAACATTCCCCTTCAGGGACCACTTGTGGCTCTGGGAGAAAACTCTGCTGGAATGGTCCATGAGATGATTTTGCATACCCAGTAAATGGACTACTATGGGAGTGATGTCTTCTTCGATGCAAAATTGCCATAGGTTGATCATCTCCAGGAAGAGTAACCTAGAATGTGCCCCTCCTTGCTTATTCTCACAGTACATCGTGGTGGTATCGTCTGTGAGTATGTGAAACACTGAGTGTCTGGATGCGGTCTTGGAAGGCATGACATGCACTGTGGATGGTCTGAAGTTCCAACACATTGATATACAGTGAGGCTTCCTGTTCCAACCCCAGGCCCTGCACCCTCAACAAGTCCAGATGTGCTCTCCAACCCAGAAGGGAAGTGTCAGTAACCACTGACTTGGTCGGAGAGGGCCGAGCGAAGGGGATTCCTTGGCACACAGTGTGTGGGGACTCCCACTAGCACAAGGAATCTAGGACTGGTGAAGAAAGATGCACCAACCTGTCCAGAGAATTCAGGGTGGTACGCTCTTCTGAACCACATTTGAAGAGGGAGAAGGCACAACCTGGTGAAGTGGACCACCTGCATGCAAGCAGACGTGGCTCAACAGGCTCAGACACACATGATGGTCATGGAGGGCTGAGACTGCAGACTGAGACATCTGTTGAACTGCCTCAAAGTCCTCGACCTCATTGAATCTAACAGGGCACCAAAGGACTCAATTTTCAGAGTGGGAGACAAGGTTGACTTTGTAGTATTTAAAATGAGTCCCAGATGGTCGAGCAAACAACACTGTACCCATGTGGTCGAGAACCTCCTCTCTGGAGCCACCCTTCAGCAACCAGTCACTGAGGCACAGAAAGGTGTGGATTCCCTTCTTCCAGAAATATGCCAAGACCATTGCCATGCATTTGGTGAAGATCAGTGGGCAGAAGAGATGCCGAATGGGAGAACCATACACTGAAAGTGGTGTTCTCCTACCACAAAATGTGGAAACTTCCTAAGGCCCAGAAGAATCACCACTTGAAAGTAAGCATTCTGAAGGTCCAGAGCAGCAAACCAGTCATTTTGAGACAGCATGGGGAGGATTGCCGATAGAGTGACAATTTGGAATCTCATGTACTTGATGGAATTTATTGAGGCCACAAAGGTCAAGAAAGGGTCTCATCCTGCCCTGGGATTTAGGAATCAGGAAGTACCGGGAGTCAAAGCCATCGCCTCAATGTTCTTGTGGAACTTTCTCCACCACTCCCAACTTCAACAGAGAGCTGACCAGCTTGGTGAGCAGTGTCTTGTGAGACGGATCCTCAAGGAGGTACGGGGAAGAGAGGTGGGAACAGGGCGTGGAGAAGAACTGGATTGTGTAGCCCGATCTGATAGTATCTAGGACTCAGCTGTCAGAGGTAATTGAGTCCCAAGCATTGCAAAAGTGGATCAGCCAACACCCAAAGGGACAGGGAGACAGAGGGAGTGGAGCAAAGACTCCAGCAACTGGTGGTGAGAAAGAACTGAGGGGACTCAGATTGACCCCACCTTATATCACCAGAGGAGGAGCCAGTGCCACAAGTGCCACTTCTCTACTGGGACTGCTAGGCAAAAGTCTCTGGTTCCAGTGCACTGGGCATGCACACACCTAAGTGGAACACAGGTCTGCATCTAGTCAAAGGCCATGTCTACATCTAAAATTTTGCAGCGCTGGTTGTTACAGCTGTATTAGTACAGCTGTATAGGGCCAGCGCTGCAGAGTGGCCACACTTACAGCAACCAGCGCTGCAAGTGGTGTTAGATGTGGCCACACTGCAGCGCTGTTGGGCGGCTTCAAGGGGGGTTCGGGGAACGCGAGAGCAAACCGGGGAAGGAGACCAGCTTCGCCGCGGTTTGCTCTCGCGTTCCCCGAACCACCCTGCAAACCGCAGGGAAGGAGACCTGCTTGCTCGGGGGTTCGGGGAACGCGAGAGCAAACCGGGAAAGGAGACCAGCTTCGCCGCGGTTTGCTCTCGCGTTCCCCGAACCACCCTGCAAACCGCAGGGAAGGAGACCTGCTTGTTCGGGGAACGCGAGAGCAAACCGCGGCGAAGCTGGTCTCCTTTCCCGGTTTGCTCTCTCGTTCCCCGAACCCCCGAGCAAGCAGGTCTCCTTCCCTGCGGTTTGCAGGGTGGTTCGGGGTACGCGAGAGCAAACCGCGGCGAAGCTGGTCTCCTTTCCCGGTTTGCTCTCGCGTTCCCCGAACCACCCTGCAAACCGCAGGGAAGGAGACCTGCTTGCTCGGGGTTCCGGGAACGCGAGAGCAAGCCGGGGAAGGAGACAAGCTTGATTACCAGAGGATTCCTCCTTCCACGGAGGTCAAGAAAAGCGCTGGTAAGTGTCTACATTGGATTACCAGCGCTGGATCACCAGCGCTGGATCCTCTACACCCGAGACAAAACGGGAGTACGGCCAGCGCTGCAAACAGGGAGTTGCAGCGCTGGTGATGCCCTGCAGATGTGTACACCTTCAAAGTTGCAGCGCTGTAACTCCCTCACCAGCGCTGCAACTTTCTGATGTAGACAAGCCCAAAGGAGGAGGATTGTTAAGCATTGTTTTGTAAGTGCAATTTACATTTACTGTGAAGAATTACAGGAGCATCCATACAGGTGCTCAGATACCACAGCACTGAGTGCATGAAAAATATATTGCTTCTATATACACACATTGTCAAACAACAACAGAATCATATGAAATAAGGGCAGCATGATCCAGTCATTCTTTCCATAAATTCTGATAATCGGTGGTTTGGTGAAGAATTTTCTCCTCAACAAGGAAGATATCTATGCAGGAATGCATGGATGCAAAGTAAATGAGCAAATTCAGCATACTGGCCTCATCCTTTGCTCCTGTATAACCGAGCTGAGCACAGCACTTGCTTCCTTAACCATACAGAGCACTGAAAACTGTCAGTCAAACTACATATAATGTTCATACTACACATGAGATCATCATCAATTGGCCTAGTTTTTACAGGAAGAATAGGCAGCCCCAATTCAGCCAAGCACTTACACACACATCCTTAAGTGCTGTGCTGTACTGAAGCCTATATTATTTCTATCGGCACTCAAAGGTGAGCTGACTGCCTCCCTCTCAGAAAGATGACAGGATCCTTGGCCCCAGAGAGCTTAAAATTAGGCATGGCCTGGCAAGACAGAAAGGAAGGGTAGGGGAGGAAACAGAGTAACGTCATTAAGATTATGCACTTACTCAGTGACAGCTTGTGCATGAGCTCACATACTAAAGAGAGTGTTTATGAACAGACTCCTTAGCTGGCTAATTTTGCATAGGCATCATGGCAGAAGTGGGTCTAAGGAGGGCTTTGAATGAGGAGATTTAGGGAGTGTCTTGTGGATCAGAGGAGGGAGGACATTCCAGGTGTAAAGAGTGGCATGGGCAAAAATGTGAAGACATCTGTGGGAGAAACAGAGAAATGGGATATCAAGGTCAGAAAGGATGACGTTTTTACCAGAATGACTAGTGTGGACCGTTCTCTTGGGAGATAAAGAGGAAGTTATTTGTGACCACAGGACTCATGATGGCCAAGCCCCAAAAGATGCATGAGGATAAGTTTATCAGTCCTACAATCATCTTTTCAATATTGCCACCAGCTAAAAAGAGCAGGTGGGACCTCTTGGAGAGCTCTGCCTACAGCAGCAATGCGCAGATCTGTGCACCTGACTCTCTATAATACCTTGATTTGTCATCTTAAATGTGCATATATCAGCCAGGATTTAAGTTCCTTGAATATCAAGCAAGATTCACATACTGTAGTATCATCAGCATGTTGACATTTAACTGAGGTAGACAGCAAGTTGTCATCATATATTAGTGATGACAAAATGAAGGGAAAAGATGAGGTGCTAAAAAGCACTAAAGGCAGCCAAAGCCAATAGCAAACACCATGTCTTTTTCTTTTTTAATTTTTTTGTTTTTATCGCCTCCATTTTCTCTTTTCACCCATCTCAAATAGAAGATGCGTGCAAAGAAAGGTTCAACAATCCATTTAAATCATAACATGATTTTGGATATTCAAGAGCAAATTTAAAAAAAGCCAACCCCCGCATCCCCGCCTCCCCCCCAAAAAACCCCACAAAACCCAACTCTATCTTATATTTATAAAGGCAAAACCAGTGATGTGCACTTTAAGCACTGATACAACAACACAAAACTGACAGACTCTGCAAAACCCATTAACCAAAAGCATTCAAATGAAAAAATCCCATCGTCTTCCTACACATGTATAAGCACTCAAAATTGTATGCACATATATTTGCATGATCAGAAAATGGAGACTATATTAATGGAGGCCATTTCAAAATATGTCCCAATACACATTATGTAAACATACGAAGGAACGCTTTTTCTATTAATTTTATTTTCAAGTATTCAGAAAGTTAGAATGTTTGCTATTTTGCTTCAAAAATATTTCTTTCCTCCAGCTAGAAAGTACTGAATTCCCACAGAATGGCTTGAGGATTTTGAGTTTTCTAGCAGCACTAATTTCATACAATGAAAATATTTTCAAACAATTCACCTTGTAGCTTGTGATATCCGGTGTTAAAAATACTCACAAATTCCAAACATTTGGGGTAAAAAAAAAATTGTACAGATTTTTATGGCCCCATGCTACTGTTTTGTTTTGTCTTAAACTTAATGGTACAAACTTGTGAGAAAGAATAGTTACTGCTTTCATCTAAATACTTGAATTACCATCCATATTCAGGTAAAATTTTAAGTGTAAAAATTATCCAGTTATGACATACACTTTGGATTTCCACTTTTAAACAAATTGCTACTGAAAACCTAAGGGTTTTTTTTGCAGTGGTAAATTACTTTGATGTAGCTGCACTGATGCAAACCCTGTTTAAATGTGTTGCACGGGTACATAAAGTAGGGCTTACAACAGTGCAACTTACCCGACGTTCAAATACTGCTATGTACACAAAACCTACGTGAAAAAACATTACTCAGTGCTGGTCACCCAAGTGTTGACTATTCCTGGTTTCTTCATCTTGACCCTAATGGAAAGCCTTTTTTCCCAAAACTGAAAAGTAAAATAGTTGGAAATATATATCATTATACATAGTGCAGTTAAAGCAATACTGAAGTGTTTTTTCCTCTATTTGTGCAATATGAATTGTGCACAGCAGTAAAATTCACTGTGTTAACTGTAATGCTGTCTTTGGGTTTCTTCTTGCATAGGCAGATATGAAAAACTATTGTTATTTAAAAATACTCAGACCTACCACAGTGAGAATTAAGCTGTTTGATAAACTATATATTGAAGTATCTTAACGCGTCAAGCTAATCTGAATTCTTTTTTTGTTTGACGTCCTGACATCACTTAAATAGAACTTCCCTTTCACAAACCACACACGAAGAGGTGTTTTATAACTAGCATTATCTTGCATTACATACAATTGCTCATTGGGCGTAAGCAAATGTAGGTAATTTATCACATCATAAATCTAACCTCTTCAATATTTAAGCGTATGTAACACACAAATTAAAAATTCCAGTTAAGCATCACCACATTTTAACCCCTCACATTTGCATAAAATAATTGACTACAAGCTATTAAATTGCAAAAACTGAAAGTTTATACAGGTGCTTTACTACGTCATACTGTGTCATGGGTCCCTTTGTTCAGCTTTCTACATAAACGTCTGAGTCATGGTTGTTTCCACTGATTATCTATTCAGTCTCTGCGTTATCACTTCTCGGTACATGATAGAGATGTATATTAGCAGCAGAAAGATGACAAAGAAATCATCTAAAAATCCCAGAATTCCAAAGAGGGCTTCAGGAAGAAAATCCAGAGGTGAAGCCAGATAGAGCAGAGCTCCTAGCAGGCAGAGGAATATTCTCAGACGGAACATCCAGAAAAGGCCCCCTACAGTAAACATCTCCCTGAAAGCATGCCGCAGTAAAGTGGGTAAATCCATAATTCTTTCCATAATCTATGAACAAACAAAACAGAAATAATTAATCTTTTGCAACATCATACAAAATGCCAACATAAATACTTCCTAAATGGAATTTTTTTGTTTTTGCTTAAAGTACAACAATGATACTATCACATTCACCAGTTTTGGAATCCATTATGTCACATGACAAAGTTTATAGATGTGGTACTTGAAACCATAGTATAACGAATTCATGAAAGATTTTAACTGCCAAGACACCTATTGGGCAAGAAACACAGCAAAACGAGCATCATAGAGGTTCCTAATTGACACAGAAGACAACTTATGATTCATCAAGTAGCAACAGCAAGCAGTGGAGAAACTATTCTGGATCCATTTCTTACAGATAAGTAATAACTGATTAAGGATATAACAATAATAGAGAAGTTTGGAATCAATGGTTACAAGTTATATTAGTTTAGTACAATAAAGAAATGGGCTTGAACTCATTAAAGCAAGGAGAAGGCTCACAGAATGCAGGGGTATATATTTAAGAAAAGGTAAATCAACAAAAACATATTTCAGGAAAGCAGAATGCAATGGAAGAAAGTATGGAAAAATCTAAGAATATGGAAGAAAACTGGGGATTCCTATGAGATGCCATAATTAAGCTGCAACAGATTACATTTCCTCTGAAAAAGAATAATGCAATATACAAGCTGTGGCTAAATGTGTCTTTTCAAGGGACTGTTCAAGCTTTAAGATTAGAAAAACAAAATAAAACCAGCCAAGGCTCCTTCTTATTTTTTATTCTGTGGCTTCATCCACACTAATTAGCTATGGTTCAGTGGGAGCCATTTTTTAATTTTAACACTGTTTCAATAATGGCTCCTTTCCCAAAACAGACAGAGCCACAGAATAGAAAACTAAAAGGAGACATGGACCAAACTTAAAAAAAATACTTGAGAGAGTAAGGGTAGTCTTATGATTAAGGCAATGGACTGTGTGCAACATCCACAGGCAGGATGTCTAGGTTCAATTCCTGGGTCCGCCATGGACTTCCTGTGTGACCTTGGGCAAGTCATTGAAGGCCTAATCCAAAACCCACTGAAGTCAATGGGAGACTCAATCTCAGTGGCCTTTGGACCAGGCTTTCAATCTCTGTACCTGTAAAATGGGGATAATACTTCCTTTCTCTCATATTGTCAGGGTCGTCTATTTAGATTGTAAACTCTTTGGGGTAGGGTCCCTAGTAAGAAACAAATGAGATATGTGCAGGAAGGACCCCACTGAAATCACTGGGATTTGCCTGGGCACATCTCATTTGTAGGATTAGGGTCTGCGTTTACAAACTGTGCCTAGCAAATGTGACAACAGTAGCTTGCAAGGTGTACATTCTAACATTCTTACAACTCTAATTATGACACTCAGGGTTTGGCTACACTTGCAGCTGTACAGCGCTGGGAGTTAAATCTGTCTTCACACAGCTGAGTAGGGAAAGCGCTGCAGTCTGTCCACACTGACAACTACCAGTGCACTGTCGTGGCCACATTTGCAGCATCTGCAGCGGCACTGGGAGCAGTGCATTATGGGTAGCTATCCCAGCGTTCAAGTGGCTGCAACGTGCTTTTCAAAAGGGAGGCTGGGGTGGAGTGTGACAGGGAGTGTGGAGGAGAAAGAGTGGATTTTTGGAGCCGACACTGTGTCAGCAGCTGCCTTGCAAGTTCTGACCCCCTCCCTCACCCCTCTCTCACTCACTGAAAACAAACAGCAGCTGTTTTTTTCCCCTCACAGACAAGATAAGAAGCCGCGCCAAAACGGATCCTCCCCTCCCTCTGCGCTGCTTCTCTCCTCAAGCCCCCTCCCTTCTCCTCTCTTCAAGCAAACACTAACTCTGGGCGTTCCAAAGGGAGCCACCTGCCTCTGCTCATTCACAGCAAACAGTAGCTGTGTTTGTTTTTTTGATAACCAGCTTCGGAGCCTGGACTTCACAACAAAACAAAGAGAGTAATCTTCACTTAAAAGGACTATGGGAAGCTTCCAGAGGTCAGTCACAGCGTACTAAGATTATTCTTTGTTTACACTGGCACCCCAGTGCTGCAGCAGCAGCGCTATACTCTTTATTCCTCTTGGGGAGGTGGAGTACAGGCAGCGCTGTAGCCACGGAGATACAGCGCTGTATGTGCCTTGCCAGTGTGGACGGGGAGTGAGTTACAGCGCTATAAAGCCACCACCAGCGCTGTAACTCTCAAGTGTAGCCAAGGCCTCAGTTATAGAAATAACACTCTCAGAGAGAAAAGTTTAGAGAACAAAATAGAGAAGGCACACATAACTCATTAGGAAATTGAGGGAGCGTAGAACTCAAAATACATTTTCAAAAGAAAGGGAGCAATATCAACGCAGAAAAAACCAAAGCTAAATTCTCCTGATCAGTTCATAGAACCATAGAATATCAGGGTTGGAAGGGACCTCAGGAGGTCATCTAGTCCAACCCCCTGCTCAAAGCAGGATCAATCCCCAGATTTTTACCCCAGTTGCCTAAATGGCCCCCTCCAGGATTGAATTCACAACCCTGGGTTCAGCAGGCCAATGCTCAAACCAGTTCTGGGTCTTTATATACTGGGAGCAAAAAAGGAAATATTTTTCTTTACAAGCCACATATTTCTTTACTCGTTAATTATGAATAAGTTAGGCCCTGAATCAGGAAAGCACTTAAGTACATGTTGTGACAGACCCAGGCCAGTGGGGTACAGGAGTCTGGTAGAAGGCAAATATACTGGTAACTGGGTGAGTAGTTTTCTGTTCCCTGAGTGACTAGAGCAGGGGCTGCACTAGAGTAATCAGGAACCTGCTAGAACCAATTCAGGCAGACAGGCTGATTAGATCACCTGCAGCCAATCAGGCAGGTTAATCAGGGCTTCTGGGTTTAAAAAGCTCACTCCAGTCAGGGAGGGGGAGAGCCAGAGGAGAGGAAGTGCGTGTGAGGAGCTGGGAGCAAGAGGCACAAGGAGCTGAGAGTGAGAGGGTGTGCTGCTGGAGGACTAAGGAGTACAAGCGTTATCAGACACCAGGAGGAAGATCCTGTGGTGAGGATAAAGAAGGTGTTTGGAGGAGGCCATGGGGAAAGTAGCCCAGGGAGTTGTAGCTGTCATGCAGCTGTTACAGGAGGTACTATAGACAGCTGCAATCCACAGGGCCCTGGGCTGGAACCCAGAGTAGAGGGTGGGCCCGGGTTCCCCCCAAACCTCCCAACTCCTGATCAGACACAGGAGGAGTTGACCCAGACTGTGGGGAAGGTCACTGAGGTGAGCAAATCTGCCAATAAGCACAGGACCCGCCAAGGTAGAGGAGGAACTTTGTCACAACGTTTAACCACCCTTCCTGAATAAAGGATGCTCTTCTGAATCAGGGCTTTAATCAGTACCATGTCATTACAACAGAAATGCAAGGTTAAAGGAGTAGTTAAAAATAAATGTTTTTATGCTTAAGCTGCAGGAACTTGTATTTACTAAACAAAACCTGTGTAGTTCCCATGCGTTATAAACAGAAAATAAACACCTACAAGAAAATATCACATTATAAAACAGCGTTAGTCTTTTGCTAGTTTATTGACTCTTCACGCCCCCATAACCTTACTTACAGATCTGGGCTGTCCTGAGAATCTCCGGTTGTAATCATTAACATCTTGAAGCACTTGTGCTGCATCCTGCTGATCTTCACCAAAGAGTGGTAAAAACAATGTTACCTGTGCACAACAGCAAGAAGTCACTTCACGCCCAACAGTTCTTACAAATATGAAATTGCAAATTTATAAATGAAACAATAGTAATTCAGTGCTAAACTTCATTCTTTAAGTACAATTCATTACTGTAGACCAAACTTGGTACAACTTTAGATATATATGGCCTTGTTTCTAAGTATTTACCTAAAAATCAGTAGTTAATACTTGCCTTGTATTTACTTAGGGCTTGGCTACACTCAAAACTGCAAAGCGCTGCCGTGGCAGCGCTGCCGTGGGAGCGCTTTGAAGTGCGAGTGTGGTCGCAGTGCCAGTGCTGGGAGAGAGCTCTCCCAGCGCTGCAGGTACTCCATCTCCCCACGGGGATTAGCTTGCAGCGCTGGGAGCCGCGCTCCTAGCGCTGGGGCACTGTTTACACTGGCGCTTGCAGCGCTGTAACTTGCTGCGCTCAGGGGGGTGTTTTTTTCACACCCGAGTGAGAAAGTTGCAGCGCTGTAAATAACCAGTGTAGCCAAGGTCTTAGATACAGTTACCAAGTCTTAAAGAATGAACACTTTAAGATACTATAAAAAGGATACAGAAAGCTATTTTCAAAAATATTTTACTAAGGACAACGTACAAGAACTCAGTCTTTGAAGTAGATCAAAGGTAAAGTTTTCAAAATTGCGTAAGTGACTTAGGAACTCAAGTCTCATTTTCAGAGCTGACTTAGGCACTTAGATGCTTGGGGGTTTTGAAACTTTCATCTCAAAAATCAGACAAATGCTTCTGTCATCATTACTGATGATCTTGCATTGAAGCACAAAAGCAGCGAAGTTTGAGCTCACTGTATATCCACTTACAGCACAGTGGCTGAGGGCCTTCACCAACACTGTTCCTCGAAAGTGCACCGGCCTAGGGGGAGTTTGCTGCCACCTGCTTTGTGATCATGGCTATCACGGTAATGCTCAGAGTGAGTCTCCAAGCCCTATCCCATTAAGGTTCCCCTTGACTGCAAAGCTGGTGATGACAATGGGAAGCTTTGAGGGTAAGGTGATTAAACTGGAGAAAGTGGGCAGGACAAGAAAAAAGGATAGTGTTGGCTTTTGCAAAAGTAATGAATGGAGGATTCTCCTCCTAAAGAAAAATATAGTATGGGGAATTAATTCTGCCACAAGTATCTAAAATACACAATATAACATACATACACGTGTACATTTTATCTATATACAGAAAACTATTGTAATTTTACCCATATGTGGTGATGATAGTCATGTGATAAACTGCAGAACCTTATGCTAAAGTGTATCACATTGCTTTGCAATATTTCATCTTTGAAACCTTACCATGTACTCTGCCACTAATCCATCGAGCAGTTGAAAACACCTACCTCCTCTCCTTTTTTTAAACAGCAACTTGCCAAAGGACAGTTTGCTTCCCCCCTCCCCAAATATGAAATCCTCCTTCCACTGCATAGGCTGAGCAACACTCAGTCCCAGATCAATGACAGGCTTAAGGGCCAGTGCCAGTCCTCAAATCCTCCCAGTGGGCCAATAATGTCACTCATGCCACCCAAAACCCACCCCCAAAAACTCCACCCCCCAGCCTGCCTAAGGCTCTGGGAGTTTGGATTGGGGAGGAGTTCTGGACTGAGAACTGGTTAAAAGACAGAGAATAAAGGATAGGAATAAATGGTAAATTTTCAGAATGGAGGGGGTAACTAGTAGTGTTCCCCAAGGGTCAGTCCTAGGACCAATTTATTCAATTTATTCATAAATGATCTAGAGAGAGGGGTAAACAGTGAGGTGGCAAAGTTTGCAGATGATAGTAAAATGCTCAAGATAGTTAAGACCAAAGCAGACTGTGAAGAACTTCAAAAAGATCTCACAAAAGTAAGCGATTGGGCAACAAAATGGCAAATGAAATTTAATGTGGATAAGTGTAAAGTAATGCACATTGGGAAAAATAACCCCAACGATACATACAATATGATGGGGGCTAATTTAGCTGCAACTAATCAGGAAAGAGATCTTAAGAGTCATCGTGGATAGTTCTCTGAAGATGTCCACGCAGTTTGCAGCGGCCATTAAAAAAGCAAACAGGATGTTAGGAAAACAACAAGGATTCCGGTGGCACCTTAAAGACTAATAGATTTATTCGGGCATAAGATTTTGTGGGTAAAAAACCTCACTTCTTCAGATGCATGGAGTGAAAATGACAGATCATGTGTTATTATATAATGCCTGCAAGAGAAAGGAGTTACCTCACAAGTGGCGAATCAGTGTTGACAGGGCCAATTCGATCAGGGTGGATGTAGTCTACTCCCAATAATAGATGAGGTGGTGTCAATTCCAGGAGAGGCAGAGCTGCTTCTGTAATGAGCCAGCCACTCCCAGTCCCTATTCAAGCCCAAATTAATGGTGTTAAATTTGCAAATGAATTTTAGTTCTACCGTTTCTCTTTGAAGTCTGTTTCTGAAGTTTTTTGGTTCAAGTATGGCAACTTTTAAATCTGTTATAGAATGTCCAGGGAGATTGAAGTGTTCTCCTGCTGGCTTTTGTATGTTACCATTCCTGATGTCCGATTTGTGTCCATTTATTCTTTTTTTGTAGAGACTATCCAGTTTGGCCAATGTACATGGCAGAGGGGCATGGCTGGCACATGATGGCATATATCACATTAATAGATGTGCAAGTGAATGAGCCCTTGATGGTGTGGCTGATGTGGTTGAGTCCTTCTGGGGCACCTGGCATTGGCCACTGTCCATAGACAGAATACTGGGCTGCATGGACCTTTTGTCTGACCCAGTATGGCCATTCTTATGTTCTTAAGGGGTAGGGGATTGGGGTGCAGGCTCTGGGAGGGAGTTTGGGTGCTGGATGCAGGCTCTGGGCTGGGGCAGGGGTGTGGGTGCAGGAGGAGGGAATGGGTTGCAGGCTCTGGGAGGGTGTTTGGGGTTGGAGGGGGTATGTGGGGAAGGGGTGCAGGCTCTGGGAGGGGGTATGGGGAAGGGGTGAAGGCTCTGGGAGGGGCTTTGGGGTAGGAGGGAGGGGTATAGACTTTGGGAGGGGGTCAGAGAGTGCAATGCTTACCTGTGGCTCCAAGGGGGGACAGGATGGGGGGCCTCTGTGCGTTGCTGCCCCCAGGCACTGTCCCTGCAGTTTCCCATTGGCCACAGGGGCACTTGGGGTGGGGGCAGCACTTGGAGGCACAGCCCCACCCTGCCTCAGGGGCCGCAGGGAGGGGCTGGTAGACACACGGAGTGAGAAGACAGATGCCAGTCAGCTCCACTGCACTGCTGGGGCCCCAGGCCATTTTAAATTGCCTGGGGGGGCAGGAGAGCGCCCAGGGGTGGCAAGTGGCGCCAAGGGAGAGACCCAGCCCCAAAACTGCTGGAGCCCAGGCCACATTGTGGAGGTTTGCGGGCCACAAATGGCCTGCGGGCCGTGAGTTTCAGATCCCTGCTTAAGATGAAATAGATCACTTTCCATGGCTAGTTATGGGTGCTTTAGTCCACTGGAAAGAGAAGTGTACAGGATAATACTGGCCCTTTGAGCTATAAAAGAGGATGCCTGGGGAAGAAAGAGATTTGGTGAGGGAGCTCTCTGCAGCTCTCCCTGGAACTAGGGAGGAATTATCAGGGAGCCAGTAGAGGGGTTAGCCAGTGCCAGGAGGCTGAAAAGGGTGGAGACCCGGGAAGACTGGCTGACCTTCCTGAGATGAAGGGCCACAGCCAGGAGACTGATTATGGTTCTGGGAGAAGGCTGAAGGCAGAAGAGCAGCAAGAGGGGTTAGCTGGCTGGTAACCCCAAGTCAGAGCCAGGGCTAGAGGCGCCTGAAGGCTAGGGAACAGCAGAAGGAGTTGCCTCTAAGCCAGAGTGCCATAGCCAAGGGCCAGAGAGGGCTGATGGTGGGGGAGTGCCAGAGGAGCTTATCTACTGTCATCTCCAGAGGTGGAGAGCTGGACCCACAGGATGTGAGATGATCAGCAGGAGTGAGGGATGCTCTCCTGGTAAAGACCATCTCTCAGCAGTCAGGCTGTGAGGGTTCCCACTGGAAGAGCAGGGTTGCACTCCAGCTGGAAAGGCAGGATTGGCTGTCCAGAGACAAAACAGGACAGTGTCTGGATATGGCTGAAGGTGCCATCGTGTGGTACACGGGACATCATGAGATGAGATGTCGGGTGATCGTAATGATTATGTGCACTGGGAATAATGAATATATTTTATTTTGCACATGGTTTAATAAATCAATCAATCAATCCCAAGGAGGGGTGTTATTGAGAGAGAAGAACCTTAGAAGTGAAGTTATTTGGTTACCTGAGAGGGGAAACTGAGGCAGGACACACATGCCATGGCTTGCATGGGGGGTGGGCACTCTAGGTGGAGCTGCTCTATGATAAGGAGATTCCAAGGTTTTCTGATGTAATGTAATACTTGCTACTAGCCCTGGAAGGGCTCAGGATACTGGATCTTAAAACAGTCAAATGGGAAATCATTTTTAGGGCACTGTTAGAGGTTTTTAAAAGCAAATCTGTTAAAATCTTCCAGTCCTGGCCTCATACTCAGGAAACTTGGGGATTCAATTCCTGCCCTGCCACAGACCTCCTATGTGACCTTCAGCAAGCCTGTCTGTGTTTTAGCTCCCCAAATGTGAAGTGAGGATCTCATCACTTCCCAAACACAGGGGTGAGGATAAATACCTCAGTATTTGGGAAGCACTGAAACACTAATAAGATAAATAATTGGACTCATGGTAATGGAGGCATTTTGGCTTTACAGGTGAAGGAATACAACAAATACTCAAAATACTACTTTAAAACGTCTCTAAAATATTTCTAACAATTTTTGTGAGAAGTATGCACCCTAAACAGAATACATAGCAAAATGCTGTAAAGATTTTACTGGCGCTGGCTTGGGATGACCCATATAACTCACTCGTAGCTCATGAGTAGTGCAGCCATCTCAAACTCAGGATGTTAAATACCACGGCATCATGTCTGTAATAATGAAAGGCCCTGAACTTTTAAACACTTTATATGCCTAACTTTAAGTATGCAATATAACCCTAACCATTTAAAATCAAGAGTCAGACCATCCAAAAATCGTGAGATTTCTTTTTTAAAAAAAAAAAGCATTAGACTTGTGTTGTTTTTTTAAAATTTGCTTTCTTGTTTTTAAGCCTTTGGAGGAAGCACTTGCCACCAAAAATACAAGTGATCATTTCATGTTCAAAATTCAAACTTAAAGCACATGCAGAAATGCAGACCTCCCCGCTGGTTGCTCAGAAAGACACTCTGCTAACCCCTTCCAATCTCTTGGGTGGTGGTGTGGATGTGTGTCTAGCTGACAGAAGACTTTCACTTCCCCCCCACCTTATTGCTATCCTGTCTGTCTCTCCTCCGTTCCCCTTATAGTTATTGTGTCTCCTCGCCCTCCCCACTCCCTTTCTGGTCTCCCTCTCACTTCCCCACTAAGACTCTTGTCCCACTCACACACACTCCCCACCACCAGTTCTTCTGTCCCTCACTTGCCTGCCTATATCCCTCCCCTTCCCCTTATAGAGCCTTACCATTCTTCCTGTCTCTCTCTGCCATCCCTCACTTAGTTTTAGAGGTAAGCATGAGAGTGCATGTTTTCAGAATCCAGGCCTAAATTTGGAATCAGAACTATTGGGTCTTTGATGATATAAAGTGTTACCCTTTGTCTGCAGATTGGGCAACGGATAGCACCGAGCCACGAGCCATACCTCCAGTACGCAATAATGCAGGCACCTAATGGAGGTAAATATCAAAAGCTGTAATGATTAAAATTTTAGAATGTTAGATGTTTTTGATTTAAAACAATTATTTCAGCAAGAAAAATGGTAACATAATATTAAAATATTAGGCACAAGTACTTTAGGCATAACTGACTGTTTTTTATATATTATTAACTTCAGAAACTAAAATCAAATTTATCCAAATTCCAAATTTGATTAATAAATTCTGATCCAAGTCAATTTCAACATTAACTTCAATAGCAGGGTGGATAAACAAATAAAAAAATTGAGTTTATATTTTAAAAATAAACCTGTTTAAAATTAAATTTGAAATTGACAACTCTAAACTTTTAAGAATCATTTAAAACAAAAAAAATAATATTAAGCAGTACGTTTGATGCCACTTTTTGAAGAAAGTAAAACCACAGAACTGTGGAAGTCATTGGCTAAGCTGTGTGGGCGAACTGCTGGCCCACCAGCTATTTTAAGTTGACTCTTGAGCTCCGCTCCGGTGCTCCAGCCGGGGAGCAGGGTTGGGGGCCAGAAGCTCTCGGAAGCTGTGGCAGTGCTTTAATGTGGTTGTGTAGTCGCGGCACCAACGCTGGGAGACAGCTCTCTCAGCACTGTTAAAAAAAAACACCTCCATGAGGGAAATAGCTCCCTGTGCTGGTGCACTGTCTACACCGCCACTTTAAAGCGCTGAAACTTTTTCACACTCCTAAGAGAGAAATTTTCAGTGCTGTAAAGCAGTAGTGTAGACAAAGCCTTAGTGTAAAGGCTATGGTTAACTGAAAATCAACATGTTTTATTATCAGGGGGTAGCCGTGTTAGTCTGTATCCACAAAAACAATAAGGAGTCCGGTGGCATCTTAAACACTAATAGATTTATTTGGGCATAAGCTTTCATGGGTAAAAAACCCACTTCAGATGCATGGAGTGAAAATTACGAATGCAGGCATTATTATACTGACACATGAAGAGAAGGGAGTTACCTCACAAGTTTTAATAGCTAACAACCAATGAAAATCAACTTTTCTTTAGGAAAATAACTAAAAAGTACAAATGCAGAACACAATTAGTATAGACAGTAAAGGTTTTCAGCTTACTGATTTGAATTATAATTAAACTGGGTCACTGAAATTGCACTGACTTAAATCAATCCATCCTGGTCAAGAGCATATATCTTAAAAGAGAAGTCAAAAAGCTTCTGCATCATTGTAATTGGAAAATGATTAGTTTACCAAGATAAAGTTTAGCTGAGAAAACTACAGTTTACAAAACTGCCACCTCAGCTCCTCATTTTATTTTAAAAAATGTTTTCATTTAGTTCTGTTTTTCCCAAGTTTAGAAACTTTAAGGATACAGAATCAAATATATTTGCAGACGAGTGGAAATTTTGATTTCAAACCTAGTAGCACAGAAAAAAATATTTAGAATGTAATTTTAGACACTGCTTGTTGTCGTTTTTGCTGATACAGACTAACACGGCTACTGCTCTGAAACCTATTACCAGACACTTTCTCAAGAAGTTATATGGAAAGTTATTTGTTTTTACTAGTGTTATTCCACAAAAAACAGTTTCTCTTCAGATCAAGTTAAGGATACTTTAGAAATGGTTACTCACCCTGTATAGTAACTGTGGTTCTTCAAGACGTGTCCCCTTTTGGTGCTCCACTGGAGGTGTGCTAGCGCCTCTGTGCCTTTGATCAGAGATTTCTCATAGCAGTGTCTGTTTGGCCCGTGCATGTGTGCTACTCAGCCCCGTGCCCTGTACCATTGTTATACAGCACTGGGTGGGGGAACCGTCCTCAGTTCCTTCTCTACCACCAAGCGCCACAGCAGAGAACTCCAAAGTAGAGGGGAAGGAGGGCTGGTACTGGAGCACTTATAGGGATACAAATCTTGAAGAACCTCAGTTACTGCACACTGAGAATAATCATTTTTAATTCTTCCAATAGTGTCCCTATGGGTGCTCCACTCTAGGTGACTACCAAGCAGTTCCCTCTAAGGCAGCGTTGGGCGGGGGGCTTCACAGTCAAATTTAGCACAGAAGAAAGTACAGCTGAGCCAAACAGTATTAGAAGCAGAGTTGTAAGTTACTGTGTAGTGTTCGGCAAATATATGTATAGACACCCAAGTAGCAGCCTCACATATTTCAATAATGGGCATGTTTTTGAGGAATGCTGCAGAGATGGAAATGGACCTTGAATGAGTACCTATGTTCTAAGTGTTTGAATATTACAAGATTTGTAGCAAGAATTACTGCAGCCAGATAGCTACTTAGAAAGTCTTTGCCTACAAACTGAAGACTGTTTTGATCTATCTAGAAGTGAGACAAACAATTTGAGGGTCTTTCTGAAGGGTTTAGTCCTAACCAGACAGAACGCCTGACATCAAGGGTGTGCAACAATGCTTCTTGATTATCTAGGAGAGGTTCAGGGTGGAAAACTGGCAGGTGAATTGATTGGTTAATATGGAACTTGGAAGAAACTTCAGGTAAAAATTTTTGATGAGGTCACAGCATGACATTGTCCTTAAAAAATACTGTGAAAGGGGGGGAATGTCATTAGGGCCCCTGTTTCCCAAACCCATTGCACTGATGTGATGGCTTTCAGAAAAGCTTTCCTTGATAAATGGAGCTGTGAGGAGGGAGCCATCAATTCAAACAGTGGTCTTGCGAGGCATTTAAGGATCAGGTGGAGGTCCCAAACAGGAGTAGGATGTTTGACTGGCAGATAGAGATTTCCTAGTCCCCGGATGAACCTTGCTGTCATGGGATGGGGAAAAATGGAATAACCTTGTATTGGAGAGTGGAAAGCCATGATGGCGACCAGATGGGCTCTAATAGAGCTCAGCAATAGTCCCAAACTTTTTAGTGTTAGGATCTAGTCCAATAAATCTAGCAGCGATGAGGTCATTGGTGGAATATGTCTATGGTCACACCAAGAAAGAAATCTTGTCCATTTCTGAAAGTATGTGTAGCAGGTAGACTCTTTCCTGCTGTGTTATAGAATTCTTTTTATTTCCTCTGAGCAGATTGCCTCTAGTCCCATGAACCATGGGCCAACCACGCTTTGAGACGAAGGACTGCAAGACTGGGGTAAAGGATCATCCTGCCTTCCTGGGAGAGGAGAGGAGAGGAGCAGCAGCATGGAGAGTGATCGGAGAGCAAATGCCAGCTGTATCAGGGTAGGAAAACATATTCGTCTGGGATAGGTTGGAACTATTAGGATGATTCTGGTTTTGTCTTTTTTTTTTAACTTTGAGGAGAACAAGCGGAATTGGTGAGAATATGTACAAGAGTCAATGATCAATGAAAGTGAAAAATACCTCCAGAGATCTGTGACCCAGTCTGCCTCTTGAGCACTGCAAACCAGCTGATTGCTGCAGGCAGGAGGGAGGAGGAGCTTGTGTGCTGAGTCCTTGCTCCTCCCCCTCCTCCCTCCTGAACACTGCAAGCCAGCTGATCACTGCGAGCAGGAGGCGGGGAAGAAAGGGGAAGGTGCTGATACATGGGGTGTGCTGGTGGGTGGGAGGCGCTGGGGGGGCGCAAGGCATAGGGGAGCTGATGGGGGGCTGCCGGCTATGGACAAAGCAGGCAGCCAAATGACATTATAGCAAAGCATTGCACAACTTTAAAAGGAGCATGTTCTGTAATTGAGCAGGGACGTAAGATTGAAACAATGTTAAGCGAGAGGGCATTAAGTGGGGAGTTATTGTACTGGCTGCCCTGTGCTCTAACAACTGAAAACAGTTCTTGATCGGGGGTTTGATCAGTATGGGGGCTGAGTTGAATTGTACTGGCTTTTTTGGAAAGGGATACAAACCTATCCAGAGGAACGTAGACTCTTGCTGCTACTGAATCAAGATAAGCTCCTATAAACTTTAAGTTTTGCACAGTGGTCAAAATGGATTTTTGAACGTTCAGTTGCAGGCCCAACTTGAAGAGATCTATAACCTCAGAAGTCGGGTCAGATGATAGGCCGAAAAGGAGCAGCTGGTACAGAAGGGCTTGTTGATAGACAAAGCTATGCGGGCAGATGAGGGCGAATGAAGGATACCAAGCAGCATATGATGAGGTTCTTTAACTTCCTCGAGTTAATTTCAAGGAGTCAGCAATTCTCTTGACCAGATCATGGAACTGCTTAAATTATCCGCCAAGGAAGGAGGATGACAAACGATAGCTTCATCCGGACAGGAAGAGAAGATATTGGCCACAGGAGAGACTTCATCATTGGCTCAAGCTTCCTGCTCCTCAAAGGCTTCTTCTTGAGGGTTAGGTCTCCTAGAGGGAGCAGGCGATGCAGGTTGCCTCTCTGCAACGGGTGGTGCTTGATGTCTTGGAATATTGTTGACGACAGGCTGCCTAAGGGTCCCAATGTGGCCAAGAAGGTGGTGCATAAGGCATAGACGGCACTCACGGGTGCTCATACCAGAAAGATAGTGCTTGCAATCTTGTGCCACAAGTGGTTATAGGCTCATCAGAGACCTCTGGAAAGGGGCCTCTACAAAAGCGAGGGGAGAGCCCTGAACTGATATTTGGGACACCAAGGCAAAGTCTTCATCAGAATCCTCATCCTCCAACCCACTCTGGAATGGTGGAGTGCCTGAAGAAATCTGAGGTGAAACTGTTGGTATCAGGCAAACTTCAGGCAATCTCGATGTCCTCGGTACCAAGAGAACATAGAAGCTGAGCAACAGAGAATCGGGCATCTCAGATACAGCCAGGTCCCGGGGAAAATGGAAGTCCTGCAGCACCAAGCATACTGTCGGTACCAAGCCTGTAATCTGCACTCAGGTGATGGTGGCTGAGGCTGCTGACAGTACCATAGGTCTTGGGCACTCTGAGAGAGGTGTGGTTGGAGCCCGAATGGGCTTCTTCGGTTCCAGTCAAGCAGAGGAAGAGCTCTTCTTGCCACCTTGGTATGCTAATGGTACCAATGATTTCTCCAGGCCCAAGGCTTTGCTGTCTTTTGGTCTAGTGGTGCCCTGGGTACCTGAGGAACCCAAAGCCTTGTGGGTACGTGACTGGAGAGCAGATGGTGGTGAAGTGGGTGAAGACACCAACCACCTCAGTTTTTTACCTGGTGAGCCTCAGACATGGTCCTTGGAGGACCTATGAGATGGGTCTTGTGTCTTCCTCTTAGATGCCCTGGAGGAGTGTTGCTCAGACAGAGAGGAAGCAATAGAATTGCTGGGAGACTTGCAGACTAGGGGTCCCCTGGGCATGGGTCAGAAGTTGGGCATAGAGAGCTCTCCGTCATGAGGAGATGAAGTTTTATCTCTCTGTTTTTTCTGTCTCTGAATTTCAGTTCCAGGCAGAACTTCCACTCTTGGGTGATGAGTAATTCCACTAGGCAACGGATGCAGCGGGAGTGCCCATTGCTTACTGGGATTGCCTCCTGGCACAACAGACCATGTCTGAAACTGGGAGAACCAGACACAAGCTCCCTCCCAGTGCACAAGAACTACCTTATCTACCAACCAATATCTATCTAAATATATATAAGAATATATTTTTTTTTGACTAGGAAGCTAAAACTACTACTGCTTACTAACTAATTACACTATTGCTAAGAACTACTACAAATAGCTACTAGAATAAGAAATGAAGACAAAGTTGAGGAACCTCAATGGGGACAACTGCCAGAGCTCCGTCTCAGGCTGAAGCGGTTGAGAAGGAACTGAGGGCAATTCGCCTGTGCAGTGCTATACAACAAAGACACAAGGTGACTAGCACATATGCACAGGCCGAATAGACACAGTTATGAGAAATCTCTGATCAAAGGCTCGGGGGGGGGGGGGGGGGGGGTGCTAGTGCACTTACGGAGGAGCACCCATAGGGACACTCCTCCAAGAAGAATCCATAGGTTCTGAGGCTATTCAGAAGAGATGGTGAGGGACAAACTTTTACTTCTAAAGCATGTCAAATAAAATCTCAATCACAATTTCTTTCTAGAAGGTTTCTAATAAACTAAGGTAAACAAGACAACTTCATGCACTACACTGTTACCCAAGAACCTCAGTTTACAAATATTCTTCAGAAACAAGTCATTGGGAGAGTAATTTTCATTAACTTTTGGAGCACTACATATGAGTTGGGTTACCCTTCCCCATTGCATCTTTCCTTCTGCCTCTCCATAACTAAACAAGACCTGTGACAAATCAGGCACGAGTTTGCAACATGTTAAGGAGGAAAAGTGTAATATGTCTGTGCTATATACATATATGTATGCAAAGGCCTTAAGGTACACAGGAGGATGGGCAGTAGCTGTTTGTGCTGCTGTAGCATGGACATTACAGCAACGGAAGGGGCTGTCCCTGTAATAAATCCATCTCTTCAAGAGGCGGTAGCTAGGTTGACAGTGAGGTTGCATCTGTCATGGAGGAGGGCCGACTTCACTACATTGCACAGAGCATGACATTTTTCACAGTCACGAACAAGGTAGCTAAATTGACCTACATTTCAGGTGCAGACAAGCCCTACGTGGCTCTGAAAAGAACACAGCTGGAATACTGTACTTAAACTCGACTACTTCTACTCAAAACCAAGCCTGAGGGCTTGTCTACATGGACACTAAGTTTGCAGCAAGCTGAGGTGTAAATCCACCCTGTACTAGCATGCTGCACACTAAGTATCTGTCTGGCCGCTGCAGCCGTGCATTAACAATTCCCTAGCATTTCTGATCTACCTTGCTCTGAAACAGGGGTAGATCAATGTGGACTAGACTAGGGAACTGTTAGGGCGTGGCAGTAGTGACCAGAGGGACACTACGTGACACGCTAATGAGGGGTAAGTTAACTCCCCAGCTTGCTGTGGACTAAAGGCTGGTCTACACTTAAAACTTAGGCTGACCTTGAAAAGCTGCTCAGGGCTGTGAAAAATTTCACATAGGGTTGCCAGATATCCAGTTTTTGACCGGAACACCCGATTAAAAAGGGTCCCTGGTGGCTCCAGTCAGCCCTGTTAGAAGTCCAGTTGGCAGGCCCCCTACCAAGCTCCTGGAAAGTTGCAACATGTTCCTCCAGCTCCTAGGTGCCGGGACAGCCATGGGGGCTCCGTACTCTCCCTCTCCCTGTGCACCGTCTCCACAGCTCCCACTGGCTGTGAACTGTGGCCAATGGGAACTGCAGGGGCAGCACCTCTGTGTCAGGGGCTTTGAAATGATGAAGGAAGGGGAGGTTCTGTCCTCAGAGAGGTGTCATCTGCTCTGATCATCTCAATGGGGTGTTAACTCTCTAACCTAGTGGTGATAATGATAGTTTAAAGGTTAGAATTTTTAATTTTCTCTGCTGATCATTTTTACTTACCACAGAAAAGATGTCCACAGTTTGTTTCAATGGGAAACGTAGCCTGCTGTAAACAGACTGGACAGGACATGTCAGTATAGAAACGATGTCTATCACCAGCCGATGCATCCTGTTGGGACAAAAAAGAGATACATATTGTTCAGGAATTAACTTCAATTTAGAAGACCACTTGAGTTTTAAAAAACCCAGAATATATTCTCCACTTGCTAGAAGCCAGACACAGATGACTCAAATTTAAAACTAAATAAGAGCAGAAATAGAATAATATTTAAATAGAAAAATTAATTCAGTAAGCAGGTGTTTGTGTAACAAGCACATTATTTTCTTCCATCCGTTCTATATAGCATACACTTCAATCTAATTAAGGACAATGAAAATAAATCCTTATGATCTTATATTTAACAAACAGAACTCTTTAGTTTAGGTGCACTGATGTGTGAGCGATGCTCAAAAACTAGCTTCCAATTCACTATTCACAAAAGCCTGTCTACACTAGGCAAGAGGTGATGCATCAGTGTTAGCTATAATAAGAAATTTTGGCCTGGGCCCTATTGTAGAAAACTTTGAAGCTGAACAATTCCAGCATGTTGATGACTGCTTGGCTAATCCTTGGATTCCTTCCATGGTTCTGTCACAGGCATTGCAGCCTAGAATCTCCTGTCCCCATAGGTGCCAGGGAAGGGGCCAATGCCTTTAGCTGGCCTGAGTGGCTCTTTGCCCCAGCTCACTGGGCCTTGGCTGCTGTGCTATTTTCTAGAAATCTTAGCTTGTTAGTCTAAATGCTTCTGGTCCCTGCTCTATAGCTGCAAATTGGACTCCACATTTGAGTTCCTGACCTCCTACTGCCAGGCTCTATGTTACTGTGCAGGGAGCACGCACTGTAATCTAACTTGCGTTCTCTTGTGGAGAAACTTGGAACTGTCCTGTACTCAGGGCCAACTCTAGGTTTTTTGCCGCCCCAAGCTCCGAGAGCGTAAATGCCTAAGCAAACAAGCAAGAAAGTATGCAAAAAAAAAAAAAAGAATGGCCAGAATACCGCCCCTGGAATTGTGCTGCCCCAAGCACGTGCTTCCTCTGCTGGTGCCTAGAGCTTCTTTAAGGCTCTTCTGAAAGAGATTATGGATTCCAGTTTAAGAAACGGGGATAGATCTGACAGGCCCTTTTAAATTTATCTATGATCTAAAATTATAAGGGATATCATGATATCCATACAAGAAATCTGTCACTTCACCAATAGCTGAAGTTAGTTTTAATAAGTCCATTTGCAGCGAATGGAGTTTATGCAATGGACATGCACCCATTTTCTTTTTCTAGAATGACCTGTTTCAGAATTTTTTTAAACTTTAGCAGTAAAGGAGCAACAAATCTGCACCACACATTATTACACAGATGGACATTTCCAACATCTAGTATGGTACCTGGTCTGTCTGAAGCTGCTGCCGAAGTGCCCTCACTAGCTCTTGGTTGTCTGGATGAATGTTCTGGTGCTCATTTCTGTGAGAGGGAAAAAAAAATGAAAGAACAATGACAGCCAGAACACAGAAGAACAAAGTTTTAAAAACAAAGTGATTTAAAAAATAAAACCTGAAACTGAGGGGGAAAAAAAATCATTCACTCTCAGTATAATGGATTTTAAAGAAAATTCTAACATAATTAAGGAAACTGCATGATCAATATGTTTAAAAAGGTTTCACTGATATTTTAAGCCATGTGGCACTGTGACCTTTCGTCAAAGGAAAACATCCTTCTTATGACCAATCATTAAGAATAGCTTTGGCTGAAAATTATCAGTTTTAATAAATGAAAACAAAATCATTATTGTGTAAAAAATCAAGTTACTTGTAAATATATGTTAGCTAACTCAGAAGTAAGAGTTATAATATTTTTTTCTTTCCATTGGGAAGTCCTTTGTTGCTGGAAACATAATTAGGACAACTATTTTTTTCTTCGCTGCATGCATATACTCACTTATTGTAGAGTTGAAGTATCTTTTTTTTTAAAAATCTATTTTATTTGCTATCTGAAGGATTATGAAATACCACTCAAGAGAAGAAATGGCAGGCTTTTCCTTTGTTTATGAACACTGATCTTATATAACTTACTCCCAGCATTAAAAATATAAACCACCGAGGACCCCAGTGGCAACAAGAGTAGAGGTTAGACATGATAAAAAGACAGATTACCGTATATACTTGTTCATAAGCCGAAATCTTTTTTTTTTTTTTTCTTAGTAAAAAAAGGGAAGCACCAGAGAAGGGGGTCAGCTTATGAACGGGTATAGAGAGGAGAGGTGGGACACAGCCCCTCCAACAGAGGGAGCAAGGAGAGGCTGCACAGCCAGCAGAGCCAGAAGAGAAGAGGCAGGGCCAGAGTCTCTCTGCTTCTGGCCATGCTGCTCTCCTCCCAGCCTCCGAAGCAGCTGCAACTTCAGGACTGGCAGGCCCCGCCCCCCAGAGCAGGCTGTGGCCATGCTGCGCCTCCCGTTCTGGCCCATCACAGCAGCCTGTGGCCACGCTGCCCAGCCTGCCGGAGCAGCTCCAGCCAGGCCAGAGACATCTTCCCCTGGCCCTCCCCAGATAAGGTGGGAAGGGATGGGATGAGGAGAGTGTGGGGATCCCCGGCTAGGGTCATGTGGGGGGTTACTCCCTTGACTCCCAGCTTCTCTCCCTCCCCCCCACAAAAAAAAATCTCTCCATCTGTTGCTGTCCCGGCCTGTCAGGGTAAGCAGCCGGGGCGTGGGGACACTTTGTTTACTTAGGTTTACCTCTGTGCCTGCAGACACTCGAGGTAAACAAACTATCACGGCCCACCAGCAGTTTATTCTGATGGCCCAGGAGCCAAAGTTTGCTGACCTCTGAATTATAGGGTCGGCTTATGAACGGGTTACAAAAGTTTTTCTTTTTACTTATCCATCTTGGGGGGGGGTGTCAGCTTATAAATGAACCAGCTTATGATTGAGTATATACGGTACTTAAAAGGAGAATCAGAAGAAAGGGCTGCACTGAGGACTGATGAGAAATGGGTGGAGATAAACATTCATCACTTTTTCCCAGACTTGAGCAGGCCACATGGAAATCTTTCTGAATCAATGTGGTGTCATTAAGCTCAACTAAAAATCTTCTACAAGAGATAATGGAATTTTCAGTATTATATTGAGTATTGTTGAAGTTGCAAAGAAATTCTGTTATAAGTCTGTTTTCATTTGCTCCGTATTTTCTAAAACATTTACCTTTTGAGATGAATCTGACATGTTTGGTATTAACTCAAAGGTGAATTTATTTCTGAAAGTTTGAGCAAAATTCTCTCAGTTGTGGGTGTGTTTTTTTTAAAAGTTTGGGCATGTTGAAAAACAACATACTTATCCCATTTTAGTAGTGCCTTTGCTTGGTTTTGGAAAAAGATGAAAAATTAAAGCAAACTAAAATCTAAGCAACTGAAATATTGCTAGTGAACATGCTACATGGAAATCTGCTAAGATTTTTAGCTGAGCCTAACAAAGAGCTACTCCATCTCTGACACCTTAGTGCACCATCATCCTGCCGAGGGGCCTGGCAGAATTGCTGTTCTCCCTGCACAATGGGCTGGAAGGGACAGGACTATTGTCCTATGATACTTCTGGAGAATTCTGCACCACTGCACAATGCAGAATCTTGCAGAACTTAACATTGTGCGTGCAGAATTACCTTTCCCCCACAGAAATGGGGTTAGTTGCTAGCTGCCACTAGGGACCACTGAACTTGGCAGAACCTAACTTGCATGTAGAAGACACTGTTGGTGAGAGGAGGGGGAGCTAGAGGGTTCCCAGCAGCTGCAGTTCCCAGCATACCTTGAGAGAAGACAAGTGCAGCGCAGGAAACTCCCTGCAAGCCTGGGACCGAGTATCAAGCTGTTTCTCCCACTCGATCCCTGGCAGGGAGGGAGCAGGTGTCTGAGCAAAGGGGCGTCCCACAGCTGGGCTCTGGGCTTGTGGGTGTCTGGCCCCCCAGCTGGGCTCTGGGAGGAAATGGGATGCAGGTATCTGGGCTGGGGAGCCCCTGAGGTTGGGCTCTGGGGAAAAGGGGTTGTGGATGTCTGGCTCCCCGGCTGGGCTCTGGAGGGGGTAGGGGGGAAGGGAAAGAGAAACAGGAACTGGATTGTCAGAGAGGTTTCTTTAACGCACTACTCCTGGGGGAATCTGTGTGTGTGTCTGTACTGTTACAGACATACTTGCTGACAGGTATTTTGAAATAAACTATCAAAATAATTGAATTAGGCATGATTATGGAGCTGAATAGGAGCTCCCAGTGTGATTCTTGACAAAAGAGCTAACATGTTCTGGGACATATAAACAGGGCAACCTTGAGTGGGAGGAGAGATTACTTTACCTCTATATTTGTTACTGGTGTGAGTGCTGCTATATTACTGTGTCCAGTTCTAATGCCAACAATTCAAGAAGGATGTTAATAAATTAGAGAAGATTCACAGAAGAGCCAAGAGAACGATTAAAGGATTAGAGAACCTGCCTTATTGTGATAGACTCAAAGAGCGCGGTCTAGTTAGGTTAAAGAGAAGGTTGAGGGTGATGTGATTTCAATCGATAAGTATCTACATGGGGAACAAATATTTAATAATGCGCTCTTCAATCCGGCAGAGAACCAGTGGCTGGAAGTTGAAGCTAGAGAAATTCAGACTGGAAAAAAAGCATACATTTTTAACAGCGAGGGTAATTAACCATTAGATCAATTTATTAAGGGTTTTGGTGGATTCTCCATCACTGACCATTTTAAAATCAAGATTGGCTGTTTTTCCTAAATATATGCTGTAAGAATTATTTTGAGGAAGTTCTATGGCCTGTTACACGGGAGATCAGACTAGATGATCACAACGGTCCCTTCTTTGGGCTTGGAATCTATGAATTGTTTACAACATAATTATACACCCAATTTTTTTTTCCCCCAGAAAAAACTCATTCTGGAACTCTAATTTTTATTTATATTTCTTTAAAGTGGACTTTTCCCCAATAGCGCTATGAACTTTTGCAGTTTTGCATACCTGACTTTGCAATTTTATCATCTTAGTCTAGTTTTTAGCATTTAACAGCTTATGTATTCTTTCAAAAATAAATGAAAATGGCTTGCAGAGTACCTGCATGCTTGGCAATATACAATAATGTATTGTTTTACAACATCAGATATACATATATAGCCTATTGTCCCTTATACACAAGATGCTCAGTGCATAAGAAAAAGGACATTCACTGTGCAATGTCCACAGAAAATACATCAAGAGCTCCTGAGGAGCCGGCTTTGTTCACAGCATGCCTTTTAAGAGCACAGGAAAAACCATGTCTATTATATTGGAATAGACAAGAAATTGTATGTGATTATGTAGGTTAGGGGTTTGTTATAGAACTGGATGGGTAGGGTTCTGTGGCCTGCTTTGTGCAGGGGGTCGGACTAGATGATCACATTGGTCCCTTCTGACCCTAGAATCTATGAATTAAAGTTTGTTATAATGTATGCATACAAGGAAGCAGAGTGAAGATTAGATGTGCAATCTTTACTTTTAAATTTCTTGAATTTTGAGTGCTTCACCACACAACAGCTTTAACCTTATTTTGTTTTTTAAAAATGCCCATAATTTGGAATGATTCAGTAGCCATCATCAAATGTTATGACTCACAAAACGAAGTGTGGATCTAAATGAGGTAAGAGCTCCTGCTTCATTCAACATGCACTTTCCTCCAGTGAAAATGAGAAAATGCTCATATGGAGTTTAATTTACCTATATGGTAACATTGTAATCTCCCCTGTTAAAAAGTAAGTCTCCTTGTAGGTTTCATCTCTTTTGGAAACACTGATGTACCTATAAAAGTGAAAAGTGTGCGATAGACTAGACTGATGTGCAATGACTAGATAACGAAGATACTGGGAAGCAGGTTAGATAAGCAATGAGGGACAATTAGGTAGTTTCTGATATATTCTAGATTGTTTGGCTCCTTTTAACTTGTTAGGTGAGCTAAGATTTCACCATCTCAGCTCTGTCTATTGTGACAACTAACTCTCAGCTTTTAGAGAGGATGGCAGCAAACTGACTAATTTGTCAAGATTTAGTTACTTACAAGGGCAAACTGACTTAACAAAAGTGTCTATAATGATTGAATTAAATAGCTGCAGCTCTTGGAAGTTTTTTTTTTTTTTAATCTTTTACTGTTAACAGCTTCTTCAACAGCTCAGACTTCGAATTCATGCATTGATTCTGAACTGTGATGTGTTTTTCTTTAATAAAAAGGGGGAAATCACCACATGCCTTAAGTTCAATAGACCCTCCCCTTCACATTCCACTTCACATTCTATTTCTGCCCTCAAGGCCACACTCAAACACACTGTTGCTCCCCATCCTGTGCTGCTTCCTACTGTCTGCTGTTCTTCCCTGGCACCCCTCTTTAACAGTCATGAACCCCACTCCAAGCTTCCCAGTCTCCTCTTTCTCATTCTATACTTGCCACATGCCCAAACCCAGTTTTAAATATTTTAAAATAAAATCTCTAAAACTGGATAGGTGCATGAGACAGAGGTATGGATGAGAAGACGACTGTGGGGAGGGGAATAGATGCAGGGTATGGCAACATGGAGGGGTATGGTGTTGAGACACATGTGAGAGAATATGAGGCTCATGCTCCTCCTCCCCTCCAGTATTTGGTGGATAAGAAGAGTGGTATCCAAGAGGTTTACAGATTTAGGTGGGGACAATGCTGGAGTCTGGGTAAGGGAGTCGGGTGCCTACTATCCTTCAAGCTCAGGAGCTGAATCAGCCAAGGATGCTGCTTAAAGAAATGCATCCTAGAATACCTAAGGAGTTGACTGAGGAGATATCTGAGCCACTAGCAATTATCTCTGAAAAATCATGGAAGACGGGAGAGATTCCAGAAAACCGGAAAAGGGCAAATATAGTACCTATTTATAAAAAAGACAATAAGGACAATAAGGAAATATGCTTAACTTCTGTACCCGGAAAGATAATGGAGCAAATAATGAAGCCATCAATTTGCAAATATCTAGAAAATAATAAGATAAGTAATAATCAGAACGGATTTGTGAAGAACAAATCATGTTAAATCAACCTTAAAGCTTTCTTTGACAGGGTAACAAGCCTTGTGGCTGGGGGGAAGCGGTAGACATGGTATAACAACTTTAGTAAAGCTTTTGATAATGTCTCACACGACCTTCTCATAAACTAAGGCAATGCAACCTAGATGGAGCTACTATGAGGTGGGTGCATAACTGGTTGGAAAACCGGTACCAGAGAGTAGTTATCAGTGGTTCACAGTCATGCTGGAATGGCATAATGAGTGGGATCCTGCAGGGATCCGTTCTGGGTCCAGTTCTGTTCAATTTCTTCACCACTGATTTAGATAATGGCATAGAGAGAACACTTACAAAGTTTGCGGACAATATCAAGCTGGGAGGGGTTGCAAGTGCTTTGGAGGATAGGATTAAAATTCAAAATCACCTGGACAAACTGGAGAAATGGTCTGAAGTAAAAGGAGGAAATTCAATAAGGATAAATGCAAAATAGTCCAACTAGAAAGGAACAACCAGTTGCACACATACAAAATGGGAAGAGACTGCCTAGGAAGGAGCACCACGGAAAAAGATCTGGGGGACATAGTGGACCACAAGCTAAATATAAGGCAACAGTGTAATGCTGTTGAAAAAAAAAAAAAAAAAAAAAAAAAAAAAAAAAAAAAAAAAAGCAAACGTCATTCTGGGATATATTAACAGGAGTGTTGTAAGCAAGACACGAGAAGTAATTCTTCCGTTCTACTCTGCGCTTATTAGGCCTCAACTGGAGTATTATGTCCAGTTCTGGGCGCCACATTTCAGGAAAGATGTGGACAAATTGGAGAAAGTCCAGAGAAGAGCAACAAAAATGATTAAAGGTCTAGAAAACATGACCTATTTATTAGTGAAGACTGAAAAAATTGAGTTTGTTTAGTCTGGAAAAAAGACTGAGAGGGGACATGATAACAGTTTTCAAATACATAAAAAGGTTGTTACAAGGAGGAGGGAGAAAAATTGTTTTTTTTATTTAACCTCTGAGAATAGGACAAGAAACAATGGGCTTAAATTGCAGGAAGGAAGGTTTAGGTTGGACATTGGAAAAACTTAACTGTCAGGGTGGTTAAGCACTGGAATAAATTGCCCAGGGAGGTTGTGGAATCTCCATAATTGGATATTTTTAAGAGCAGGTTAGACAAACACCTGTCAGGGATGGTCTAGATCAGGGGTAGGCAACCTATGGCATGTGTGCCATAAGCGGCACGCAAGCTGATTTTCAGTGGCACTCACACTGCCTGGATCCTGGCCACCAGTCTGGGGGGCTCTGTATTTTAGTTTAATTTTAAAATGAAGCTTCTTAAACATTTTAAAAATCTTATTTACTTTACATACAATAGATTAGTTATATATTATAAACGTATAGAAAGAGACCTTCTAAAAACATTAACATGTATTACTGGCACGCGAAACCTTGAATTAGAGTGAATAACTGAAGACTCAGCACACCACTTCTGAAAGGCTGCCGACACCTGGTCTAGAAAATAGTTAGTCTTGCCATGAGTCCCTTCCAGTTCTGTGATTCACCCTTTAAAGAGTTATGCTGTCTTAAAGACAACCTTAAGCACAAAAGCACTGAATTGCTCTATGTTTCAATCCAGCTTGCTTCTCCAGCAAATTACCATTTAGGACATGAAGGTGGATCCAGTGTGTGCGTTCTGTATGGAGCCCTTTGCTCTGTAAAAGGTATCAAGCTGACTAGCTCCCTTACCCAGGCCATCAGCAACTCTCATCGTAGCCACATATCCCTGAAGCTCCAACTCCAAGAAAACTCTGCCTGCTCCAATATTGCTCATCAAAATCCCTTATTCACCGCTGGAATCCTGCTGTTGCTGCCCCAGGACTGCGGCAGTGGGGCTTGTCGGCGATTTAAAGGGCCTGGGGCTCCCCACAGCGGCTGGAGCCCAGAGCTCTTTAAATCACTGCTGGAACCCTGCCACCCCTACCCCGATATAACGGGGTTTCAGCTATAATGCAGTACAGATTTTTGGCTCCCCACGACCACGTTATAGCAGGGTAGAGGTGTATTTTTTTTCAAAAAAAATCTTCTCCTGTCCTACAGTATTTGAAACATATTTACAAACCAACTATTTACAAACAAATCAGTCAATCCATTCAAAAGTTTAAGGGAATTAAAACTAGGATTTATAACAGAAGTGTAACTGCAACCTTAACTACAGAGTCACTATTAACATCTCTATAAGTAGCAAGCGATTGTGATATTAACTATGCAGGCCATGAATTCAGTAATTTACATTCTCAGGAAATGTTGGACCATATTCAGTTTGACCAGCTGAAGATCCAGAAAAGAGTTTGGCATCATCCCTGGAAAACTCGTCATTTCATTATGGTTATAGACTAAACATCAAGCTGTGTCAAGCAATCTTCAATTAAACAACAAGATATCTAGACTGGGATGTCAACAATTTATTTCAACAGCATGGATCCATAATTACTTTACACCTTAATGCAACTACTCAATTTAATAGAAAAAGTTAAAACTTCACAGTCATGTTGGAATGCATGTATTGATCAATTCCTATCAACATTGTCTCACCTTAAAAGCATATACACCAGAGCAGCAATGAGAGTGAAACTGAGCACAACAGCCACCAGTACCTGGTCACTTACTCCTTCTATAACCGAATCATTATCTAGTTTCAAACTCTGAACTTCTGCTTGTTGACTGGCCATTCCAGGTCTAAAACGTAAAAAGAACATATATAAAATATATATATGTATGCACACACACACACAACTCTTGAAGCTACATATAATTTATTGGTTGGAATATATACTAAAAAAAACAAAGTGGGAAAAAAGTTGAATTTGACCATATATACACAGCTTGTTGTAGGGAGTGGAACTAATACCATTACAATACCAGCAAAAGTTTTAAATGATTGGCTGCTATCTGAAGTCTTAAAATTAAACAAGATTTTTTTGAAGCTGCCAGATATACTAGCTGAGGATCCTTGATAGGAGAGAGTGCTTGATTTGACATGTTCCAAATACAGCCTATCTACATCGAGTATGCATCCACGGTCTGAAGTGCTAGGAGTTCTCAAACTTTTTCATAGTGTAGACCACATTGTAACAGTCTTTTGGACCATCCCCTATCTATGGCAACTACAGGTGGGATTTTCATAAGCAATAAATGTTAGCCTAACATTGCTACTATTGAAGTCAATGGGAGTTTGAGAAATCCACCCTATAACATTTACTTACACAAAAGAATATTTAAGAAATATTAATGGGGGAGGAGGTAATCATGCCTCCTACTCTTGCTCTTCATTGTGTCTGCCCTTCCTACATGTTCCTTTCCATCTGCAGGAAACACGGAGATTTAGCACAGCACACCCAGTCACTTTCCTCAGACAAAGAGCAAGTGCTCCTCAGGGCACAGTTTGGAAGCCTCTGGGCTAAGCCATGAAGGAAAAGGTCATTTTCAGATTACTTCTTGTTCTAACCCAGGTGTTGGTAACTTTTCATAACCGGTGTGTTAAGTCCTCATTTACTCACTCTGATTTAAGGTTTTGCATGCCAGTAATACATTTTAATGTTTTTAGAAGGTCTCTTTCTAAAAGTCTATAATATAGAACTAAACTATTGTTGTATGTAAAGTAAATAAGGTTTTTTAAAATGTTTAAGGAGTTTCATTTAAAATTAAATTAAAATGCAGAGCCCTCTGGACCGACAGACAGCCAGGACCTGGGCAGTGTGAGTGCCACTGAAAATTGGCTTGCGTGCCACCTTCGGCACGCAGGCCATAGGTTGCCTACCCTTGTTCTAACCCTTAACATAACAATTGTTTTCTTGTTAACTTCATTATCGGCAAATATCAGAGTGACTTATCTTCTACAGATAATGTTGGCTAAACTACAGTGGGAGAGGTAAACCAAATAAAATTGGCTGCAATAAGCTGTTAAGGGCTCCTGTGGCAATCAAGATGGGCTCTGAACCACAGCTGTGAACATTATGAAATCAACCAAAGAAAATGAAGCTGGCTTTGGGAAAGGAGTGACATGTTTACAAAATATCATGCTGGAACTGTGTTCCATCACAATTAAAGTTTTAAAAATATTTTTTCTTGATGATAAATATGGACTCTTGGAGACAAAATATGAGACTAATCTAAATTTGTATAATTTATATAATCTTCTAGCTCTCTCTCCACCCCCCCTCAGTACACACGCCACCATTTTAGGACTCCCTGATACCTCCTTATATAATAAATCATTTCAGAATTTGTCCCTTAATGTTTGAAAAATGCCAGCCAGGAAGTTATTAATTAGCCCTAAATATACACTAAATGGAAAGAAAGAACACCAAAGTCATGGAAATTAGTGTACACCAGTAATGATACGATTACACTTAGAGGAAAGCACACCCATTATTGTGGCAAAATTTCCACTAGTCTACTACTGATAGCCTCAAAAAACATCTTTTCACCAAAACTCAACGTGGATATGAAGGTCTGGTCTTCTATCACTGTGGGGAATTTACAGGCTAGCCTCCATTATATTTGTGGGAGCTATTCTCCATTATATTTATGGGAGCTGCCTATTTCAGTTTCTGTGCAGCAGTGAAGAAAGAGAAGCCAATGCATTCTGCCATCCCAGTAAGTGGATGAGTGATGATATTTTTAAGGACTGTAAGAATGGGGAAAAACTCCCGAGAGAAAAATTAGGGTGTGTGTGAAAGGACCCAAGTGAAAAGGACATCCTTGTATCCTGCATATGTCCTTAAGGAAAACAGTAGTCATTCTGTGACCTCCTGTTGGACCCTGAGAAGTTGGACGAGGAGAGGAGGTAAGTCCATCCCACAAGGAAAAGGATCTGAATTATTTCACTTCATGCTCCCTGGGCTGGGAGTGTCTGGGCTGAGCAGGGACCAATTGTACAGAATAAAGGTTGAGCGGCAGCCACTAGCAACTATCTGGCATCAGAAAGGTGGCAGTAACTGGCATCTTTCAGGCAGCTGTGGCCTTGCAGATAAAACAGCTTGTGGGATGGGCTTGTTTTACAGCCTTCTCAACAACTTCAGCATGGACCTTGCCTACATGTTGGCCAGGAGCAGGCATTTCTTCGTCCTGGTTGCTACGAGGGAAATCATTCCTTCTCCCAAGATTCAGGAGACTCCAGTGAAACTTTCCTGCTTGCTCTTCAAGCTGTGGGATTCAGGGGGAGTGGCAGGGAGGTTTTGAAAATCTTAACCCCTAGTTCCATGCCATTGATTCTGGTCAGGTGACAGGGAAGGAAGCTTCACTGAGGACTGCTCAACTGTCTTACTGTGGAGCTTGCCCACAGCACCAAGGAGCTGTGTTTCTGTGGCCTGCTGTCTATCTGCCATTTCTCAGAGGTGAGGAGAGATTATGTCCTTCAGAGCCTCTTCTGAAAGCCAAAAGATTTTCTAAGCTCAGCAGTTTTGAGCCAAAAAGTCTTCAAGCCACTGAAGAAGCCACATGTTTAGTTAAGAACACTTCAAAAATCTTGTGAAAGCTCTGCTTCAAAGAGAGACTTGAATTCTGCTGTATGCACTGCTTGGAGGGCAAAAAATTCTGGGGAGATCTTCCGGAGGGGCATCCTTAAAGCCAAGCTCAGACCAAAGACCCTGGTTGCCTCCAGTTGCCATACAGAAGGGGGCTGCTCATTGTGAAGACTGGCTGACACGAAGGAAACTGGGAAACATTCATTTCCAAACACCACATGGTCCAAGTTAAAACTAACATGTTGTTTGGAGGTGAGGTATGTATTTTATTGCAGATAGATGTGGGTAAGGATTAAGGGTATGTAGGAGACAATTAAATTTGGATTTCTGTCTCCATACTTATTTATTTTTACTGAAGTGTCTCAGGGCTCTCCTAGAGAATCAACAATGAGTTGACATAAGTAAATAAGGTTTGTATTCAACTACTTTATGAAATTCTTGCCGTGCTCCATTTGTACAAATTTTTTTTTTTAATTATATTTACCTAACCTTTTCATCTTAACAATTTTAGTTGAATCAACCTAACTGCAAGACCATGTGTTTTTCAGATGCCGAATAATCCATTTAAAAGACATTCTTCCTTCTCGGTGTTAAAAATTTGTGCTCATTGTTTCTTTATGATGTACAAAGGAGGATAGAAAGTTGTTTAATTTGTTCCTTCTCTTTTATACTACAAATTCTTGTTTATGCTAGTTTTCATGGAAGACTATGGATGACAAAATTACTTTAGAAAAAAAACAAGAAAGTGAAACTAATAATTCAGAGGAGAGGTAACTGTTACTCAGACTTTTAAGAACTCGTGTTTTCTTGACATCCATCCAACTGAATAATCAGTTGGGAGACTCTCTCTTTAACAAAGTTTCATTCCTACACTGCCTTTCAGTTAAGAAATGAGAAAGCTCACAATCCTCCAGCAAAATCAACTTACAAAAGACAAAAAAAAACAAAAACCAGCCATTTTTTTTAAATAGCAAAAAATTTCAGCCCCTCTTTAAACATAAAAAAAGAAGCAAAAAGGACACTAACCAGATTTTTAATTGCCAGTCCTCTTTAATCTCCTGGTGTTTCTAATACAAAATATCAGGGCTCTTCAGTGAGAAAAAGAAAAGAAAGAATTACCTTATCTTTTGCACTGAGACCCAGCTATGTCACAATTGGTTTGATCAGGACTTGGTTAAATAGCAGACAAGCTGATACCAGATGCATTTGCATCATGATTCTCAATGACTATGGAATGGAATGATACACAGACAGACTGGGAGGGACTGGGGGTGGCAGAAGGTATGAAGAGTGGTGAAGTACTGGAATGGGTTAGCTAGGGAGGTGGTGGAATCCCATTCCTTAGAGGTTTTTAAGGTCAGGCTAGACAAAGCCGTGGCTGGGATGTAGTTGGGAATTGGTCCTGCTTTGAGCAGGAGGTTGGACTAGATGACCTCCTGAGGTCCCTTCCAACCCTGAGATTCTATGATTCTAAGAAATGTAATTTACCTGGGCAAAATTGTCATTACAAGTTATCAGCTCAGGCACAAATTCTTGCCTGCTCTTTATCATGGTGACTCAAACTGATGATAGTAAACTAATGATAATTTACTCTCTTGTCAACAAAGAATTATTTGCCATAGGCAAGTAGAATTTTTCAAAGCTGATTTAATTACTGTCTGGTTAAAAATTCACACTGGTCACAAGTTATCTACCTGATCTCCATTGCTTCTTTCCCAATAGAGGAATATCACAAATAACAGCATCTTAAATTACAACAGTGACTTTTATTCTTGGAAGCACACACAGAGGATGTTGAAATTTAAGGGCACAAAGGGGCATGTTAATGCAGATGTATTACCTCATCATGCTTCTGAACTGCCAGCTAACAAGAGAAATACTATCAAGATTCTGTTTCATATCGCACAGCTAGAACAATCCCACATACCATCATTTAGAAGGACATTAAAAATGAACCAGTGCTTGCCATAGTAGGTGAAATAATTATTACTGGCTAGCCAGACCAGAATATTCATGATGTTCTACATTTTCCATGTACACCTCTACCCTGTTATAACGCCACTCGATATAACATGAAATCGGATATAACGCGGTAAAGCAGCGCTCTGGAGGGGTGGGGCTGCACGCTCCAGTGGATCAAAGCACGTTCAATATAACGCGGTTTCACCTATAACACGGTAAGATTTTTTGGCTCCAGAAGACAGTGTTATATCGAGGTAGAGGTGTATCTGAATGCCTCTTACTTATCTGCTATTATACTCCCAAGAGAGATTACAAAGATCTTAGACACAAGGGTCACATAGGTATAGGAAAAATGAAGGACCTTATTATGGCTCTAGGTGGTCTAGAAATGACAAATTGAGATGGCATGAAAAACGAGTAACCAAGAAATTAGGAGGTCACATACATCTGTGGACTTTCAGGGCATAGTACAAGGCTCATCAGTTTGCTCAAATCCCTTACTTAAAGAGAGATTTGAATTGAGAGTGTCCTTTTAAGAATTTGTTGGGGGTGAATAAGGGGAAATTATTTACTTGAAATTCTGTTTCTCAGACAACAATATTCTGACAGGATTCTTGCTCCTGGGCTTTTGCTTCTTAGTGCAAGACTGGTGGAATACCCTTGGCTCTTACACAATTTACATAAGCACAAGCCCAGGCGCCTACTGGCTGTTGCATGCCAACTTCTGCCAGGATAAATGCTGTCCTCTAAAAGTGCTAGTCAGTGTCTTTGGTTTCAAAGGAGATGAAGCTCCCAGGATAAGCCAATGCAAAATGATTTATCATGACTAAAAAAAATACATCCCAAAGAAAAATGTACCAGGATAATGGAAAGAGTGACTAATCCAAAAAAGAACTGGACATTAACTCTTGTTATCCTCATAATAGGATTAAAAAATAAACAAGAGTTTTGGAAGGAATATTATCCCACAGGGTTTATCTAAAGGATAAATGGAATGAAAATAAGTTCAAGTCACAACTCTAATTACTTATTAGTGCAAGTGTGTGCATGGATATTTTTATTTTCTATTTTTACATAATTTATGTCAATTTTTATGGACAGTAGGGCACTTTTTCCAAAATAAAAATATGCACATATGGACTTACACTGATATAATTAAAGATGTGACTTACAACTGATGTAGTTATTTTGGTTCCTTTTACTATGTAGATGAGCCCTCAAACTTTGGGGGCATAAACTACCCTTTAAATATTAGGGGACAGGTGGAAACTTTACTTGGTGCCAAATTATCCCATCTTCCTACTGCAAGGTTTCTTCCTGTGAAGCACTGGTCACTGTCAAAAGTAGGATACTAGACTAGACAGACCATTGGTCTGATCCAGTCAAACAATTTCTATGCACCTCTTGTCTGTTTCATGCAGAATCCCAAGGATCTTTCAATAATTAATGCATAGAGAAGGGCATCGCTGGGATGAGCAAGTGGGCATAAGAGAAACACTAGCAGGACAGGAACCCCAGCACTACCTTGCAGAGGAATCTCAGAGGAGACTCTAGCACACCTATTGCTTGTATAATCTGGTGTCAGACGGATCAATCATTAGGCCCTGAAACTTACTTGACAAGCTTGCATCACTACTACCAAAGGAAATTCCATGTTAGAGATTAAAATTCACAGAAATGATTTAAAAGGAACTTTCATCAGCTTGTCAAAACTACATTAAGACTGCATGACATAGGGGCTTTTTTAATGGGAAGTTTTAGAAGTATCAAACCTTGCATGAATCTGATGCCAACGGGCTGCAGAGACGCTGGTCTATCTTCCAATAGTTCATGATATGTCAATAAACTGCCTAATATCCCTGGCTCACACTTTGCCACTTCCTTCATGGAGAACATTCTTTAAGAGCTGAGGAAGTGTTGCTGGAGCTAAAAGCCATGAGCAAGAATTCTGGCAAATGTCATCTTTAGAGAATGGAGGGTTGTCAACTGATGCTGTCTGTATCATAGGAAGGAGGATTTGTTGATTTTGATTATGTAAACATGATGAAATGTTTGCATACAAGGCACGTGTGTACACATTTAAGTAAAAATAATATGAATAAGCTTCAATATTAAAGACTATTTTGTTAATTTTTATTATACTTAATAAAACTGCAGGTAGTCAAACTAAAAGGAGGAAGGACAACATCTGAACAGACAAGCAGGGAGATCAGTTTTTAAAAGAAGATATTAATTGCCAAGATAAATTCTGTGGGAAGGATAAAACAAAAGAATACTGTTTATTCGGATGGTGTGCTGTTAAGTGATCAAGCAGTGAGTATTAACAGGATCAACATTACTGGGTAACTACTTTAGAGGTACCGCTACAATACTTCTGACATTCCAGTATTAAACAAGTCCTCTCAGCTGGGGCAACCAAATCTATACCCAGCACTTTTGGTGTCACTGGCAACCATGCTGTCACCATCATCCATGTGAAACACTCACTCAAGCAACTGTTCTTAGAGCCTCTACCAGTCTCAGAGTCCCACTGACTCCTGAACTCTGTGACTTGTGAAAGAGACCTTTACAGTCTTGGCAGCTTCCCCAGTGAAGTGGAAAATTTCCCAAAAAGCTGAGGTTCTTCAGCTCTGCAAGAGCAGTTTTACTGGGAAAGTGTCCTTTGCTTTCATGTAAAAACTCTTAGGACTGACAGTTCCATATACTTACCTGCTGAAGTAGATCTTTGGGAAGTCTGGGGTCAGTAGCCTCTGGAAAACATCTTTTCCTAAAGGAGAAAGAAGAAAATAGGTATTACTCTCCTGCTGGGGGAGATATACTTCAGAGGGTGAAAATGTTGCAGGGTACAAACACCCCTTCCTCTCCAAGAAGAGTTTCAAAGGCACTTACCTCTCGGATTCAAATTGAATCTCTGAGGGAAGATACTACAGAACTAAAACATTTTGTTAGAACAGAAAGACATCTCTCTCATTGTATGGGTGAAATTCCACAGATAGCTTGCAGCAGACAGACAAAACCAGTTTCAGTCCAATTCCTAGCTAACAGGGCATCCACATTGCATAAGCCATTGTAATTGACATCCTTGTTGGCTACCTCAGCAGATAGGCCAAGGATTCAACTGGTTACTGAGACTGAACTTCCCACTCACTCCTCTAGATACTGCCCCCCACCCAGTGCAGAGCTGAAGCATGTTGAGTAGACAGAGTGGGGAAGAACTCAGTCACTGCCTGTATATTACCTATTCTGCGGGTAAACAGGAATTCGATGTGGATAAACAAGACTTTATCAAGAAGATACAAAGCAATTTTAAGAATGAGAAAAATATCTGAAATTCCTCCTTTAAAAAGCCACTCCCACATTCCCAAACTATATTACTTATTAGTAATTTCTATGAATATGCTGTCCTCACGAATCCACAAACTGTGTTGAGACACACTTGGAACAATTTAAAAGCAGTCAGCTAACTTGGGGTGTCCTGGTTCATTGCCTAATGATCACAGACTGAATCGCTAGTTTCTATTGACCTGCTCAACGTAAACACTATGGAGAAGCAAAGAAGTAGAGAGGATGGATGTTTCTCTGTGGAGGCAATATTTTCAGAGAATACTGGTTGCTTATAAGTAATCTACTTTTCTGCCATGCAAAACTGCCTTCACAGATTCTTAATGGAAAGGAAACTTATCAAGGCTGATTCCCCACTTCGGCATTTTGAGTGCAGAAGGTGGGGGCCTGCAAGGATTCTAAACATTAATACTGGCCACTCCAGGCTGGTATTAAACTCCCAAGGTTGCAGCTTTTATCTGACCTTGGATGGGTAGATGCTACCACCATCCAAGTGCAAAACCCCTTTGAAAACCCAGGAAGGAGCACTTGGTAATTCCTTCCTGTGGGGTACCCTCAAGCCCTTTCATCCTCCTTCCAGGGAAGAGCTGAGAAAGAAAAAAAGAAAGGAAATCAGCTGTTGCCACCAGCTAATTAAACACGTGCACAAACCTCTTAGGACACTAAATCCAATCCTGTTCTTAAAAACAGTAAATTTTATTAAAAACAAAAAGGAAGAAAATACATTTCAAAATTCAGGCTATTGCTAGATTTAAAAAACCCACAAGAATGAAGCACAGAGAATAACCTTCTTAAGGTCCAGCTTACAGGTTACAAGCAAAACAAAAGCATTTGGGGTTAGCACAGGAGTCCACAAGCCATAAAGAAATAAAAAGAAATAACTCTAATCACATCTTCCTAGACATTTCCTGATCTACTTACATATCTGGGGGTTTCTAGGTATGAGTCAGATGATTTTTCAAACCTGGCCCCAAGCTTCTTACAGCGTAGTTCCAGCCCTGTCTTTTCCCCCCCAATTTTAAAAATTCTAGCCTTCCCATTGGCTCTTTTGGTCAGGTGCCCACTCCCTTCCTTTTACCTATGCAGGGGGACTTTTTAACCCTTTACAGGTAAAGCAAATAGAGAAAACTACTAAGAGGGATTTTATAGCTAACTGGCTGGCTGGATGTTCATAAAAGGGAGCTATTTCCCACCCCACCTTTCATTTAGCACAGAACTGTAACTCAGCCTCCCTGAAACAAGTATCTAGTCTCAGCATTTAAATTATCTTAACTGGTCATTTCCACTATTTATGTAAAAATATTATTCCCACATTTTTGAAAACATCTTTATTGAAATGAGCAATACAAAGATTATATAATGTCAAGCGTTTCTTTGATTTGACAAGCTATGGGCCAAAACCTGCAAACACTACCAATATAGTGTTCAGCACTACTGTTACAGTAGTTCCATGAAACTCAATAGAAATACACAGGCTAATAGGGCCAAGAACCAGTAGTGGTTATAAGGGGCATGCCCTGTCAAAGTCAAAAGTTGAGTGTGAGCAAGTACTCTGGCTCTTTGAGCTCAACTGGCTGGGAACCTAGTTTCTCAGAACAGCTGACATCTAAAATCATCCAAGCTGGAGTTCTGAGCTGTACCATTTTAGGCATCAGCATTCTCTAATTAATGTTTATTGACTGGACTGAGAGATCAGAACAAATAACCCCACAGACCACATTTTCTTTTTTCAAAAAAACAAACCAACCACTTATGTGTTTAGAACCAAATTTCATTCATAAACAGGAAAAAGAGGCAAGAAGGGAGCAGAACAATACAGTGTATGCGGGGGAGAGAAATGAACAGAATAGGTGGCAGGCTGGCCAAGTAAATGCAGTGGTGATAAAGACCAGGCTCATACCAGGAACTGGGGGCCCAAAGCGGGTGGGGGGAGTGCCTGGGTTTGCACCAGAATGTAGGGGCACACAAGGGCCATAGAGGTGTGTGCACGGCAGGGCCCGTCACAGGACCAGACACTAAAGGGGATGCGTTTGGTAGGCGGGGGTCAATGGCCCGAGGAATATGTGTCTGGTAGGGCAGGAGTAGCCAAGCTCACCCCAGGGGCATGTGTGGTGGGGCTCACCCCAGGGCCAGGCATCCAAGTGGGAGGGAGTTTGGTGGGGAAGGGGTGGCTGGGCTTGTCCCAGGGCTAGGGGCCGGTAGGGAATGTGTTTGGTGGGAGAGCAGGAGGGGGGTCCAGCTGCCCGAGGAGGGTGTGTGTTTGGTAGAGGAGAGGTGGCTGGGCTCACAAGGCACCCCAAGGTGTGTGTGTCTGGTGGGTGAGGGATGGTGCGGCTCGCCAGGTGCCCCAGGGTGTGTGTGTTTGGTGGGGGCTTGCCAAGCGTGTGTGTGTGTGTGCGTGCGTGGGGCTTGCCAGGTGCCCTGGGGAGGTGTGTGTGTTTGGTGGGGGTCGCTGGCCAGGCTCGCCAGGCGCCCCGGTGAGTGGGTATGTGTTTGTTGGCGATGGGCTGGTGGGACTCACCAGGTGCCCCGGGGGGGGGGGGGTGTTTGGTATGGAAGGGGTAGTGGGACTCGCCAGGCATTCCGAGGTGTGTGTGTTTGGTGGGGAAGGGGTGGCGGGGCTCGCCAGGTGCCCCGGTGACTGGGTGTGTGTTTGGTGGCGATGGGGTGGTGGGACTCACCAGGCGCCCCGAGGTGCATGTGTTTGGTGCGGGAGGCGTGGTGGGACTCACCAGGCGCCCCGAGGTGCGTGTGTTTGGTGCGGGAGGGGTGGTGGGGCTCGCCAGACGCCCCAAGGGGGGGAGGGTGGTGGGATTCGCCAGGCGCCCCGGGGGGGGGGGTGTTTGGTGGGGGAGGGGTGGTGGGGCTCGCCAGGCGCCCTAGGTGTGTGTTTGTTGGGGGAAGGGGTGGTGAAGCTCGCCAGGCGCCCCGGGGGGGGTGTTTGGTGGGGGAGGGGTGGTGGGGCTCGCCAGGCGCCCTAGGTGTGTGTTTGTTGGGGGGAGGCGTGGTGGGACTCACCAGGCGCCCCGAGGTGCGTGTGTTTGGTGCGGGAGGGGTGGTGGGGCTCGCCAGACGCCCCAAGGGGGGGAGGGTGGTGGGATTCGCCAGGCGCCCCGGGGGGGAGGGTGTTTGGTGGGGGAGGGGTGGTGGGGCTCGCCAGGCGCCCTAGGTGTGTGTTTGTTGGGGGAAGGGGTGGTGAAGCTCGCCAGGCGCCCCGGGGGGGGTGTTTGGTGGGGGAGGGGTGGTGGGGCTCGCCAGGCGCCCTAGGTGTGTGTTTGTTGGGGGGAGGGGTGGTGAAGCTCGCCAGGCGCCCCGGGGGGGGGGTTTGGTGGGGGAGCTGAGTGTATGGTCAGGGCGGCTAGGCTCACCCGGGCAGGGTCCCGCCGGTCGGGCAGGGGTCGGTACCTGTCTCCGCTCCTGACGCAGCCGAGGCCTCCCCGCAGCCGGAGTCCGGCCCCCACCCGCACCCTGTGCGTAAGGCGCCCCTGGCGCATGCGCGGTGGCGGCGGGAGCGGGCGGGTCCCGGCGGCCCGGTGACGTGTCTGCGCCACAGCCTGGCCTGGGGAAGCGGCGTCGCCTGCGACTTGGCCCGGCGGCGGCACCCGGCGGCCTTGCCCAGCTGAGCTCGCCCGCCCGCCCGCCCGCATTATGTTCAACGTGGAGAGCCTGGAGCGCGCCGAGCTCGGGGAGAGTCTGCTCACCTGGGTGAGTCACGGGCGAGCCCGGCCCGGCGGCACCGCCCTCCCAGGCACTGCCTGGTGTCGGGGCTCCGCACTCAGCCTCCGTGTCCGGCCCCCTCCCCGGGGGGTGTCAGCCTCCGTGTCCGGCTCCCTCCCCCGCCGCCCCCTGGGGGTGTCAGCCTCCGTGTCCGGCCTTCTCCTTCCTCCCCCCCGGGGGGTGTCAGCCTCCGTGTCCGGCTCCCTCCCCCGCCGCCCCCTGGGGGTGTCAGCCTCCGTGTCCGGCCTTCTCCTTCCTCCCCCCCGGGGGGTGTCAGCCTCCGTGTCCGGTTCCCTCCTCCCCCCGGGGGGTGTCAGCCTCCGTGTCCGGCCCCCTCCTCCCCCCGGGGGGTGTCAGCCTCAGTGTCCGGCCCCCTCCTCCCACCACCCCCGGGGGGGGTCAGTCTCTGTGTCCGGCCCCCACCCCCCCGGGGGGTGTCAGTCTCTGTGTCCGGCCCCCTCCCCCCCGGGGGGTGTCAGTCTCTGTGTCCGGACTTCTTCCCCCGCCACCCCCGGGGAGTGTCAGCCTCCGTGTCCGGCCTTCTCCCTCCTCCCCCCCCGGGGGGTGTCAGTCTCTGTGTCCGGCTCTTTCCCCGCCCCTCCCCCCGGAGGGTGTCAGTCTCCGTGTCCGGGCCTCCCCTTCATGTTCCCTCCATCTCGGTGGGGTTTCAGTGCCAGGACCTCAGATTTCCCCCCCATGTCCTCTAGTGGTGTGTCAGTGCCTGGACTCCTTTCCAGATTCCCACCACCAGCCCCAGTGGTGTGTCAGTGTCTGGACCTCCTTTCCAGATTCCCACCACCAGTAGTGTGTCAGTGTCTGGGGCTCCTCTTAGTTGTCTGGCCTGGGGCCTCAGTGTTTTCCTTAGGCCTTCCCTCCCAGTTGTCCCTACAAGGTGTTTTTGAACCAACATTACCCTTGCCTCTTAATCCTCCTCCAGTTCCCCCTTGACTTCTTCCCCTCCCACCCCCATCACTGTCCAGGCAGAAGTGTCTCCTCTCCATTTGATCGTACCCCACCATGATGTATTTCTATGTGTGTGCTCCCACCCACCCAGTGGGGCCTCACATTACCAGGACCAGGACCTCACACCCTCCAATATAACACCAACACTCGTCACCCCCCCACCACCACCACTCTGTCTGTTTTCACTGTCTGTGCTAAGAAGTCCAATCCTATCAACATATGGAAATGGATCTAACCAACCTTAACTGTGTCCTGTATTGACACCATGAGGAAGAACAAAAAATACCCGACAGTATAATTAAAAATCACTTTAATTTAATCTGGCACAGCACATACTAAAAGTTTCAAGTTAAGGTTGTTTCGGTGTTTTAATTGTGCATTTCTGTGTTTGGATTTCTCGATTTCCTAGGTTTGTAATGCTTGTTTTTGGTGTAGCTGTGATATCTCTGTAATGTGTGTTTACTGTTAGTTACCGGTACATACTCTCAATCTTAACTGCAATTAAACATAATTTTTATCTGGAAATAGTGTTGTTGTTTTTTTAAATTAAAGATGTTATGCCTGAACACTAAATAAGAAACTCAAAAACACATGCTACCATGTGATATCTGCAGTGAGTTGAATATCAACCTTAAAATTACATCTTTATTTTAACTTCTGTGATCTGATTCACCAGTATGTTCTGATTGTAGTGTTGCTCTGGAACCTCATAAAGCAGCTAGCATTCATTTAAGGTGAGTTTACAGGTGCTTTGCCTAACCAGAACAGCACAAAGTAGCAGGAGCGCACTGGTGAATCTGACCTGAAATTTGCAGGTGATTTATTGGTTTAGTTATCTGGAATTACAGGCTGATTGTTTGGTTTGTATTTTGTCATTTTAATTCTTTACATCCATATAGGCAAAACTACAAGGTGAACTTCCAGCATATGAAACTGTCATAGCTGAAAAGGAAGATATTATTCATGTGTTAAAAATTTTGGTTGTGAAACTCTGGAGTCAGACCGGGCAGCAAGGGGATGTAAAATAGGTGACAGGGGATTACTGGGGATGTGGGGAAATGGCAGAAAAGAGTTCTCCCAGGAAGTTGAAGTGGATAAGCAGTGCTATATAGGGAGTAGAGGGATTTAGTGGCATGGTAGTCGGGGGAGGCCAGGGGCTGTGGTGTAGGACAGTTAAGTATAGTGATGTGTTTTTGAAAAACCAGGGGTATACGCTTGGTAGGAATCTGGATTGGATAGCCCAGGCAGTCTTTCTTCATTGACCTCTTCACATCTCTGCTAGTATACATGGCCCCTTTTTCTCCCTTTGGCTCTCCACAGTGCTGTTTTCTGTGGTTGGGGGGATCTGCGGGGGTGCAGGGATTCAGGAGGCACTAGTTGGAATGGCGGGGGGGAAGCAGGTATGTGCATGAACTTGGGGAAAGAAAGGTTGTGTGTGGGGTTGGGAACCATGTTAAGAAGACCAGTGCTATGAAAAAGGGAGGATCTGAGATGGGGTAGTGGATGGAGACCAGTCTCAGAGTGTTTCTGTACTTTAAGGACTCCCCTATGCTCCTACTTCAACTGCCCTGGTAGTGCTACCATGGTGCACGGTAGAGCTAAAGCAGCAGTGCCACAGAGGAGCATTTCAAGCATTGATGCCTACTAGCATAGGGCCATTGAACCTTAAAGAGCAATGGCATTTAGAGACCAGCAATCTACCAGTGAGAACTCTTGCTATGACTATCTTTCCTAAGAGAAAGTTGTCTGATATTATGGTTGTTCCAGCTAACAGTGACCTGAGCTGTTGACCACTGTTTTTGAGCAACAGTCCACAGCCATAATCTTTGATCCTACAACTCCAACCATGCAGGTGGAGCCCCATTGTGCAGGTGGAGCTACTTCTTAGAGAAGACTAAGGTGTTCTTATGCTAGAGAAGTTGACTGTTCTAAGAACTTATTTTACCTCCTACAGTGCTTGTGAAACACTTCATGTTCATACGTAAGTGCTTCAACTGGTTTTCTGGTGTTCTGAGAAGCAGTCGGAAAAGACTTGGATTTCAGCAAATTTGAGAACCTGTTCAAACTAAACTAGTAAGTCTGCTAATGTGGGTGGAGGCAACCCGAAACTGCTCCTGCCATTGCTAACCCACCATGTCTCTATTCCGTTTCATAGTGAGATGTCCCTTGAGCCTTTTACTTGACACAGAAACAGGGTCTCAGTTGTGGAATCTTTAAAGTTATTTACATGTAATTTTGCTGCTTTGAAAATTCCTGTGGGGTTCCCTATCACAGCCTCACCTGCCATCAGACTTCAGGGGTCTATTCTAAGCTGGGGCCTTGTTTTCAAAGTCTTGTTTATCTCCACTGGAGAGCATTGTCAAATGTTCTCATTGAGAGTTGTGTATTATACCCCTTCCCCCACCCTGTATCTGTCTTGTCTATTTAGATTGGGGCAGAAGCCATCTGTGTTTATACAGCACCTAGCACAATGGGACCCTGTTCTTGGTTGGCCTCTGGGAATTACCATAATAAATGTAATGAATAATATTAAATTTTGACTCAATACCCGGGGGTGCTCTCTAGCACGTAAGTTGCAGTCTCGGTGTAACATATGTCCAGAGCGTCCTTATCTAAAATTTTTAAGGCTGCTACATATTCAAAGCACAGCTTCATAAATCGCCATTTTCTCGACATGATATCAAGAACAGATGTTGGTTTTGGGAAGGCAGTGCTGCAGTCACTGTTTAAGCAGCAGAAGTCCTCAGAAAGGTCAGTGCTAGTTAGTCTTCTGCGGAGTCTATGTGGAGATGTCATGACAGAGACGTACTTTACCCTCTTTCCTTCACTCTGCTGTGTAGCTCAGATACAAATAGTGTTTCAATAGGTAGAGAGGACCTTAAGGAATGGTTAGAGGAGTTGGGTGTTTATAACCTCAGTGGTAGCATTACACATTTCTATGATATGTACATTCTGTAAACATTGGTGGAGAGGGATAGCTCAGTGGTTTGAGCATTGGCCTGCTAAACCCAAGGTTGTGAGTTCAGTCCTTGAGAGAGCCACTTAGGGAGGGATCTGGGGCAAAAATCAGTACTTGGTTCTTCTGGTGAAGGCAGGGGGCTGGACTCAATGACCTTTCAGGGTCCCTTCTAGTTCTATGAGATAGGTATATCTCCTTAATTATATTATTACTGCTAAAGATCCAAGATCTCTGTACTCCCTTCCTCTATTTTGAGGGTGCCTCTGGCCATTTTTCTGGTCTCAATTCCTAATATTCAGTTTGGCTCTTCCTCTTTTGTGGATGGTATAGTTTCCTCAGTGCACATGCCCTCTATTTTCGGCATGGTGCCCATTCCTCAAGAGAGGTATGTTAGTGTTTCTTTATGGCTCTAGACCATGTACATCCGGCCCTCCAGACATTTTAGTCCAGCCCTTGAGCTTCTGCTGGGGAGCAGGATCCAGGGCTTACCACACTCCAGTGCTCCAGCCAGGGAGCGGGATCAGGGATTTGCCCCACTCTGTGCGGCTCCCAGCAGCGGCGGCATATCCCCCCTTCGGCTCCTACACGTAGGGGCAGCCGGGGGGCTCTGCACGCTGCCTCCACGGCTCCTATTGGCTGGGAACTGTGGCCAATGGGAGCTGCAGGGGTGGTGCTGGCAGACAGGGCAATGTCCAGAGCCACCTGACTGCACCTCTGTGCTGGATTGGGGACATACCTCAAGCAGCTCTCAGAAACAGTGGCAAGTGCTGCCTGGAGCCTGCACCCCTGACCCCTTCCCGTGCCCCAACCCCAACCCTGATCCCCCTCCTGCCCTCTGAACCCCTCTGTTCCATCCCGGAGCAACCTCCTGCACCCCCAGTACCTTATCTCCAGCCCCACCCCAGAGCCCGCACCCCCAGCCAGAGCTCTCTCCGCACCTCAACCTCTGCCCCAGCCCAGAGCCCCCTCCCACACCCTGAACTCCTCATTTCTGGCCCCACACTAGAGCCCGCACTCCTGGCCAGAGCCCTCACCCCCTCCTGCACCCCAACCCCCAATTTCATGAACATTCATGGCCTGCCATACAATTTCCGTACCCAGATGTGGCTCTTGGGCCAAAATGTTTACCCACCCCTGTTTTAGAGAATGTATTGCATAACTCAGAAATGTTTGCTACACTACACGGGGGAGGGATAGCTCAGTGGTTCGAGCATTGTCCTGCTAAACCCAGGGTTGTAAGTTCCGTCCTTGAGGGGACCACTTAGGGATCTGGGACAAAATCAGTACTTGGTCCTGCTAGTGAAGGCAGAGGGCTGGACTCCATGACCTTTCAGAGTCCCTTCCAATTCTGAGATAGGTATATCTCCATATTTCTTTCTTCTTCTTTCACTACAGTATGTTAGTGTACAGTTAGTGGTGTATTAACAATGTAAAACTGAAGAGGTCTTAAATATACAAGGCCTGTGTAGCACAACCTTTATATAATAATGAGAAAATAAACAGTAAACCCTACAACAGTTTAAACACATTTTTCACTAACCTTTTATTCACTGTGCAGAAGAGCCAGGGTTTAGTAAATGAAAATAACAAAAAACCAAACTCATCTTAACATTTTTTCTCTGCTGCTTAGCATTGTTACAGTATCTTGTCAGTCAGTGTGAAACTTAAAAAGTGAGACTTTATGCACACTGAGATGCATATGTATATCAACTTTATTGCATCCAAGCTGCATAAGATGGAAGAATGTTTCATTTGTCAGTTGGTTCCTTTCCTTTGATTTCATATGACTCAATCGGGAGAAGTCACTTTCACAAATGAGTTCTCCCAAAGAGAGAGCACAATTTCAACACCTACTTTCTCAGATTTGGGAAATGGGACTCAGTAAGCAGTTTCCAGAACTGAGTGTCCCTTTTATTCTTCTCTGCACCAGAGAAAGCTTCTGCAGTTCGTACAGTTGTAGTTGCAGTTCAGAAGGCTGGTCATTGACAGCAGCTGCAAGTGGATCATTAAAAAGCATCAGATGAGGTTGAAAACTTTCAAAATGCTTAAAATGTTCATTGAAATTGAGCAACAGGATTTCACTGTCAGTATCATTCCTGCTAAACTCTGAGTCGCACTCTTGCGGTTCTGATGTATGTGCATCATATGTTGTAAAGTGGGCAAATTCAAATGTAACAGGTAAGTGTTAATAAGTACGAGCTTGCTTCAGAACCCGTCCATGTGAGCAATGAGGTCTAATGCAGTCTAGTCCATGCCTTGCAGTTGCATATTCAAACAATTCAGGGTATGTCTCTCAAAAATGCTGTATAGCACAGAAAAACTGAATCTTCCAGTTTTTCCTGAAACTTCTTAGTATCAGAACTCTGCCTTTCAGAAAGGTGACACTCTGTGTGTTTTGTTGGAAAGAATCTCACGAGGCATTTTCCATGGCTTATTCATCACTCTTCTCTGTATAGCTCCAAATTGTCCTGCTATGCATCCTCTTCATCAAGAAAAGCTACTAATTTGTGATGGTTGAGTGATCTGTTTGCACCTCCTATTATGTTTGTAACTTTCATGACCACATTTATGATGTGATTAAAATACAGTGATTTTCCACACAGCAACTCTTGATGAATAATGCAGGGCAGAGTTGGGCAGTGCTTCAATAAACCTGGAAACCCAGCCCTTGAGCCATGCATAGTAGGTGCTTCATCTGTTACAACAACCAACAACTTTTTACAATCTCCAAAACCTGCAACAGCTTCTTGAAGCACACCAAAAATATCTGGACCCTTTGTTGTTTTGTGTAATAAGGCTAATTTCATAAGTTTTTCATGACATGCATGTTAAAATTACTGTCAGTTGTCCATATATATATCATAGCTGACTTACATTTGACATAGCTGTACTGTCGCCTAATGCCAAAGAAGAAACAATTAGGCATGATTTTCTTTAACTTTCCTTCTGCGTGTTCAGAGATATGTAAAGCTCTTCATGAAACTGTACATAGCAATACTGTTGAATTTTTTTTTGCCGTTTTATCATCACCAAACGCCTTTCCCATTTGCACTGCACGTTGTTTCACTCTTTCACTCTCATGCAGTGTCTTTCTAGCCCATGCCATCTTAAGAATGACAAGATATGATGCAGTAAGACCCAGAGTTTGTACTGGGGTAACTCTAGCAAAACAACTCTGCTGCTTTAAAACTTTGCCTTTTAGATAAGCCGCAGTGGCTTATCCCTGCATGTATTTCATTATTTGCTTTGTGATGGGTCCTGTGGTGATTTTTCAAGTGATAGTCATTTGTCATTGTCATGACTTGCAAACATATGGGGCATTGGGATTTACCTCCATTTTAAGTACAAAGATATTCACGCTCCCACTGTACATGGGCGACTTAGTGTTCTCTATCTTTCTTTTACTCATGATAAACTGTAAAGGCAGAAGAATCAGCCACTGATTTGTCAGTGAGCCATTTCCTACCTCGCTCATAGCACAACAGACAGAGTCTTGATGTTTCAGGGTATTGAATTTCCTTGTGTTCATCATACATGCAACCCAAAGAAGTGCACAACCATTCTTTCTAGCAATCAGTCTTCCATATTGAAACAAGCACTTGATACTCATGGTATGTTTATCACAGCTCCCTCCAAAAAGGTTGAGGAAATAAGAAATGTCATTGCAGAATAAATAATCTCTTAACCGTTAGTGAGCCAAATAAAATGACCTAGCGGTCCAGATGCGACCGTTGGGCTGCCAGTGACCCATCCCTGCTCTAGGTGTCCAAGTATGGTAGCCGATACTTCCTTTGCTTGACTATCTTTTTGAGGAGCAAAGTAAAATGGTAAAAGATACTGACATTGAGTCTGCCCTGTTTCTAGACATGCCATTTGTGCTTCGTATGATTCACTGTATATTGGCGAGAACTGTGGCATCTGGCATCACTCTTGGTCAGTAGGTATTCTTGGCTTTAGTCATCCAGCCTCTTTGCTAAGAGCTCAAGAAGGTCTTCCCTTTGAGGATTGTTCAGTAGCAAAACTAATGATATGCTGGAGAAGATAAAATTAGCTCTGCTGCTTGATCATTCAGATAGACCCAACCTAGTTTAAAAGAAGCAGGAATCTTCTAGGTTCTAGATGCAATGCGTGTGCATGTCAGCAACAAAAAAAATATGGTAAAGGGAGATGTTAAATGCAGATTTCTTATTGAGAATATGGGAGCCTGAAGAAAAATATCAAAACAGTACAGCAGGAAAGACTTTTCTGTGAGGTAGTTCCTGCAACTTAGAAGGAGAGAGGCAATTCTTGATTTAGTCCTAAGTGGAGCACAGACTCTGGTCCGAGAGGTGAATATAGTTGAACCACTTGGTGATAGCAACCATAATACAATCAAACTTAGCATCCTTGGTGTGGGGGGAAATACCAGAGAAGCCCACCACAGTAGCATTTAGCTTCAGAAAGGTGATGTCAAGACTAAATCCCCACTCTGACACTTCGAGTACAGAAGGTAGGGGCCTGCAAGGATTCTAAAAATTAATACTTGCCATTCCAGGCTTGTATTAAACTCCCAAGGTTACAGCTTATCTCTGACCTTCGCTTGCTAAACGCTGCCACTACCCAAATGCAAAAAAAAACCCTTGGGTCCAGGAAGGAACACTTGGGAATTCCTCCCTGTCAGGTACCCTCAAGCCCTTTCACCTCCCCTCCAGGAAAGAGCTGAGAGAGAAAACAAAGGAAATTAGCTGTGCTGCCAACTAATCAAACAACATGTACAAACCTCTTAGGACTCCAAAAATCCAATCCTGTTTTTAAAAAAGGTAAATGCTATTAAAAACAAACGGGGAAAAAAATACATCTGGAGCTTAGGCTTTTGCTAGATTTTAAAAGAGCAATTCCAAAAATTAAGCATTCTAAATGCTTTCTTGGGAGTTCAGCTTAAAAGTTACAAGCAAACAAAAGCATTGGGTTAGCACAGAGGAGATCCACAAGCCAAAATAAGAAATAAACCTGATCGTGTCTAACTAAACATTCCCTATCCAAATTATTTTTTCTAGGTATGGAAGATACTTTTTCATACTTTGTTCAAACCTTACATAGCATTCCTGCTTATAGCATTGTTGCTCCGTGTTCCTGCAGCTCAGAGAACAACGGACAGAGGGACAGTTTCTTTCCCAATTTTAAAAGTTCTAGCCTTCCCATTGGCTCTTTTCGTCAGGTGCCCACTCCTTTTCTTTTACCTGTAGGCTTGTTAACCCTTTACAGGTAAAGCAAGCAGAGAAGAGACACCAAGAGGAATTTTACAGCTAACTGGCTGGCTGGGTGTTCACAAAAGGAAGCTTACCCTCCCCCCCTTCGTTTATCACAGGTTACTACATAAAAATGAGGAAGTTAGTTAAATGAAAATTAAAAGTCACAGTCATAAAACTGAAGTGCCTGCAAGCTGCATGGAAACTTCTTAAAAACAGCATAATAAAGGCTCAGATTAAATGTATATCCCAAATTTAAAAACATAGACGATGAAAAAAGTGCCACAGTGGCTAAATAACAAAGTAAAATAAGCCATTAAAGGCAGAAAGGCAGCCTTTAAAAATTGGAAGTTAAATCCTGCTGAGGAAAATAGGAAGGAGCATAAACTCTGGCATGTCAAGTGTAACAGTTCAATTAGGTAGGCCAAAAAAGAATTTGAAGAGCGACTGGCAAAAGACCCAAAAACTAACACTTTTTTTTTTTAAGTACATCAGAAGCAGGAAGCTTGCCAAACAATCATTGGGGCCACTGGACGATTGAGGTGCTAAAGGAGCACTCAAGGAAGATAAGGTTATTGTGGAGAAGCTAAATGCATTGGTCTTCATTGCTGCAGATGTAAGGGAGATTCCCAGACCTGAGCCATTTTTAGGTGATAAAAATGAGGAACTGTCCGAGGCCTGGTCTACACTACACGTTTAAAACGATTTTAGCAGCGTTAAACCGATTTAACGCTATACCCATCCACACTACAAGGCCCTTTATATTGATATAAAGGGCTTTTTATAGCGGTTTCTGTACTCCTCCCCAACGAGAGGAGTAGCGCTAAAATCGGTATTACCATATCAGATTAGGGTTAGTGTGGCTGTAAATCGATGGTATTGGCCTCCGGGCGGTATCCCACAGTGCACCACTGTGACCACTCTGGACAGCAATCTCAGCTCAGATGCAGTGGCCAGGTAAACAGGAAAAGCCCCACGAAATTTTGATTTTCATTTCCTGTTTGCCCCACGTGGAGCTCTGATCAGCACGGGTGGCAATGCAGTCCCAAATCCAAAAAGAGCTCCAGCATGGACCGTACGGGAGATACTGAATCTGATCGCTGTATGGGGAAACAAATCTGTTCTATCAGAGCTCCATTACAGAAGATGAAATGCCAAAGCGTTTGGGGAAAAAAAAATCTACAGGCTACACAGTGCTGCGTGACAAGTGTAACGGGCAGCCAGAGACTCAAACGGACGCTCATGGAGGGAGGGAGGGAGGGAGGGGGTACTGAGGACTCCAGCTATCCCACAGTCCACAGCAGTCTCCGAAAAGTATTTGCATTCTTGGCTGAGCTCCCAATGCTGTAGGGTCAAACACGTTGTCCGGCGTGGTTCAGGGAATAGCTCGTCAATTTACTCCCTCCCCCCCACGTGAAAGGAAAAGGAAAGAAATCGTTTCTTGACTTTTTTCAGTGTCACCCTATGTCTACTGAATGCTGCTGGTAGACGCGATGCTGCAGCAGTGAAGAGCAGTATCCGCTCCTCTCCCCTCCCTGGTGGCAGACGGTACATGCTTGATAACTGCTGAATACCCCTGGCTGGCCTCAGGGGCACCTGGGTAAAAATAGGAATGATTCCTGGTCATTCCCAGTAGATGGTACAGAACGGCTAGTAACCGTCTTCATCATAGCCACGGGGGGCTGAGCTCCATCAGCCCCCTTCCTTTCTGGTGTAAAGAAAAGATTCTGTACTGCCTGGACTGTCATAGCACGGGGAGGCTGCCTCCCCCTCATTTTATCTCACTAACAAGTCACTGTTTCTTATTCCTGCATTCTTTATAACATCATGACACAAATGGGGGGGACACTGCCACGGTAGCCCAGGAAGATTGGGGGAGGAGGGAAGCAATGGGTGGGGTTGTTGCAGGGGCACCCCCCGTGAACAGCATGTAGCTCATCATTTCTGCGGGATCTGACACGGAGCAGCTGTACTCTCTGATACATTGCTTCTCTAGTACACGTGCCCCAAATCCTAGGCGGGACTGACTCTATTTTTAGAAACCATAAAGGGGGGATTAACTCAGGGAGTCATTCCCAGTTTTGCCTTTGCGCCCCCGGCCGACCTCAGCCAGGGGCACCCATGATAGCACAGACAGCACAGAAGGATAGGTAACCATCATCTCATTGCCAAATTACCCTGGCAGCAGACGGTACAGAACAACTGGTAACCATCTCTGCTATCATGCAAAAGCAAATGAATGCTGCTGTGTAGCGCTGGAGTATCGCCTCTGTCAGCGGCATCCAGTACACATACGGTGACTGTAAAAAAAAGAAAAAAGCTGAACGGGCTCCATGGTTGTCATGCTATGGCGTCTGCCAGGACAATCCAGGGAAAAAGGGCATGAAATGATTGTCTGCTGTTGCTTTCCCAGAGGAAGGAATGACTGACGACATTTACACAGAACCACCCACGACAATGATTTTTGCCCCATCAGCCACTGGGCTCTCAACCCAGAATTCTAAGGGGCAGGGGAGACTGCGGGAACTATGGGATAGCTACAGAACAGCTACCCACAGTGCAACGCTCCGGAAATCGACGCTAGCCTCGGACCATGGACGCACACCGCCGAATTAATGTGCTTAGTGTGGCCGCGTGCACTTGACTTTATACAATCTGTTTTATAAAACCGGTTTATGTAAAATCAGAATTATCCCGTGGTGTAGACGTACCCTCAGCCTGAGGTGTAAATAGAGGTGGTTTTGGAACAAATTGACAAATTAAACAGACCAGATGGTATTTTCCCCAAGAGTTCTGAAGGAACTCAAATATGAAATTGTAGAACTACGAAGTATGGTATGTAACCTATCCTTTAAATCAACTTCTGTACCAGATCACTGGAGGATATCTAATGTGACACCAATTTTTTAAAAAAAGGCTCCAGAGACAATCCTGGCAGTTGCAGGCTAATAAGCCTGACTTCAGTACTACGCAGATTGGCTTAAACTATAGTAAAGAACAGAATTGTCAGACACCTAAATGATCACGATTTATTAGGGAAAAGTTAACAGCAGTTTTGTAAAGGGAAATTATGCCCCCTATATCTATTCAATTTTTTTGAGGGGGTTAACAAACGTGAGCAAGGGTGGTTTAGTGGATATAGTGTACTTGGACTTTCAGAAAGCCTTTGACAAGATCCCTCACCAAGGACTCTTAAGCAAAGTAAGCTGTTATGGGATAAGAGGGAAGGTACTGTCATGGATCAGTAACTGATTAAAAGACAGGAAACAAAGGGTAGGAATAAATGGTCAGTTTTCACAATGGGGAGAGGTAAATAGCAGGGTCCCCTGGGGATCTGTACTGAGAGCAGTTCTGTTCAGAATATTAATACATGACCTGGAAAAAGGGATAAACAGGATATAAAGCTATTCAAGATGTTTAAGTCCAAAGTAGACCGCCAAGAGTTACAAATGGATCTCCCCAAATTAGTGACTGGGCAACAAAATGGCAGATGAAATTCAGTGTTGACTAATGCAAAGTAATTCACATTAGAAAACATAATTCCAATTATACGGACAAAATGATGGGATCTAAATTAGCTGTTATAACTCAAGAAAGAGTTATTGTAAATGATTCTCTGAAAACGTCCATTCAGCGTGCAGCAGCAGGTAAAAAAGCTAACAGTGTTAGGAACCATTAGGAAAGAGATAGATAGTAAGACAGTAAATATCATAATGCCATTATATAAATCCATGGTACACCTACACCTTGAATACTGTGTGCAGTTCTGAGGAGAGGTTTAAAAGACTGGGACTGTTCATCTTGGAGAAGAGATGACTGAGGGGGGAATATGTTGGGGGTCTATGAAATCATGAATGGTGTGGAGAAAGTGAGTAAACATTGTTTACTCCTTCCTGTAACACAAAAACCAGGGGCCACTCAATGAAATTAATAGGCAACATGTTTAAAACAAACAAAAGGAAATACTTCTTCACACAATGTACAGTTCACCTGTGGAACTTGTTGCCAAGGGATGTTGTGAAATCCAAAGGTATAACTTGGTTCAAAAAACAATTAGATAAGTTCATGGAGAATAGGTCCATCCATGGCTATTAGCCAAGATGGGCCACAATTGGGTCTCCCTAGCCTTTGACTGCCAACAGCTGGGAGCGGACAATGGGATGGATCTCTTAATGATTGCTGTTTCTATTCATTCTCCTTGAAGCATCTGGCACTGGCTACTATTAGAAGACAGGATACTGGGCTACATGGACCATTGGTCTGACCCAGTATAGCCATTCTTATGTTCTCATTTAAAAAAACAAAATACAAAAAATTGCCTACGTTTCATCATGGACTTGAGAAAGTTAAACAGTTAAATTAGTGTTCAGATTTTGCATGCTGATTTTACCTATTGTGTCCGTCCTTCTATTATTCCTACCTATATCCCTGTAAGACTGGTTTGGGGCTCTCAACATAGAAGATACATAGTTTCATGTAACTTTCAGACTAGCCTGAAAGTAATTATGCTTTTGTATAGAAATAGTTGTGACCAGTATAGCGTTCTTGGATCTGGCTTCTGTAGAAAATGTTCATTAAATACCTGGTTAGATCAGGGGTTCTCAAACTTCGTTGCACCACCTGATAACAAAAACTACTACATGACCCCAGGAGCAGGGACTGAAGCTTGAGCCTGTCCGAGCCCCACCACCCTGGGTGGAGGCGGGCAAAACTGAAGCTCAAGGGCATCAGCCCTGCGGGGGTGTGCTGTAACCTGAGCCTCGCTGCCCAGGGCTGAAGTCCTCGGGCTTCAGTCCCGGGCAGTGGGCCTTAGGCTTCAGCCCCGGGTCCAGCAAGTTAAACCAGCCCTGGCGACCTCATTTGGGGTTCTGACTCACAGTTTGAGAACCCCTGGGTTAGATAATAGCATACTTCAGGCATCAGGGTGTACATGTGTATCTATACCAGGGAAGTTTGCTTAACATTCATGGAGACGGGAAGATGTGGAAAAGTAGATTCCATATATCAGATGGACTTTTCAGTCTTTTATCTCTTCTCCATGCCTGCATGTGCAAGACAAGACAGCAAAGTTCTGCTTTAACAAGCAGGAAGGTGCTTGTCTCTGTGACTAGTATCTGGCTCATCAAATTTACATGGTGTACCTCCAGCTGGTTAGCAAAGAAAATGTGTTGTCAGATAAGAAAAATAATAGAAACGAAGACCAGAGGAAGTGGTCTCTGAAACAGTTGATGGTAGAGCTGTTGTTCAGGAGGTGGAGTTATCATTTCCTAGATCTTTGTGTCACAACTAGCAATAGAAATGGTCCACAGTTTTATTTCAAGACAGGAGTGGACAGAAACTCAGTAAGATGTGGTCCTGTTGGATTGCAGCAGACACTATGCTTTCTCACTGATTCCATTGCTTCTACTGATCAGGAAAATAGAACAAGTCCAGGGTCAAGAATCATCCAGATCACTCCAGCTTAGATCAGGCAGTATGTTACATGGATATCCCAAGAACACATTTCCTTCTGCATCCAAACCCAGAGACACTTTACTTCATTGTTTGACCCATGGGACTTCGACTACTTCTGGTGAAGCACGAAGCAGTATCTTGCTGCAATCCAAGAAGCTGTTCACCCTGGAATGTAACTTACCGAAATGGAAATGGACAAGGGTTTCAGTATAGGCATCTAATAACCTGACCCTATACCCTTGCACCCATGTCATCGATTTTTGGAGTATTTATTACACTTGAAGTTTCTCATTCTGTCCTTGTCATTGATCAAAATACATCTGTCTGCTATTTTTGAATACTGGCTTCTAGTTGAAACTGAAAAGCATTATTACTGTCATGGGTTTTTTTTGAAGGATTGGTGGTTGTCCTTATACTGGGCAGACAACTTCACTGATGTGATATCTCAAATTCACCTTCTGAACCTTTGGAAGGGTGCTCTTTATTTCACCTATCACTAAAGTCAGCATTTTCATCACAGTTACATCTGCGAGAGAGGAATGAGTGTGTTGCAGCCTTTAATGATTGATCCTTCCTTTACTTCATTCCCTAACAACAAAGCTGTCATGCAAACTCATCCATTGTTTTTCTTTAAAATAATGTTTGAGTTCTACCTGAACAAAGTAATTAGTCTTCTAGGTTTTTTTTAACCAAACCGTAGGTTCTGTGTCCTAGAAGTTAAGTGCATCGAGTTTTGTCCTGTGTAGAGAAGACAAAGGTATTTTGGAAATTGCCTAGATTTTTTTGTAGCCTTAGTGGAACAGTATATGGGAAATGCTGAGTGACTGTCAAAATAGATTAGATTATGCACTGGCATGTGTGCTTTATCTATCATGTAAGCACTTGAGATCTTGGGGCCCACATTGCAGGGTTACTCAGTTTTCCCCTGGGTTCTCTGAACGGCTAGCCAAAAACTCCAAAGGTGGTAATAAAATGTTTTTTAAGTACATCAGAAGCAGGAAGCTTGCTAAACAATCAGTGGGGCCCCGTGATGATCGAAATACAAAAGGAGCGCTTAAAGATGATAAAGTCATTGCGGAGAAACTAAATGGATTCTTTTCTTCAGTCTTCACAGCTGAGGATGTTAGGGAGATTCCCAAACCTGAACCGGCTTTTGTAGGTAACAAATCTGAGGAACTGTCACAGATTGAAGTGTCACTAGAGGAGGTTTTGGAATTAATTAATAAACTCAACATTAACAAGTCACTGGGACCAGATGGCATTCACCCAAGAGTTCTGAAATAACTCAGATGTGAAGTTGTGGAACTATTAACTAAGGTTTGTAACCTGTCCTTTAAATCGACTTCGGTACCCAGTGACTGGAAGTTAGCTAATGTAACGCCAATATTTAAAAAGGGCTCTAGAGGTGATCCCGGCAATTACAGACCGTTAAGTATAACGTCAGTACCGAGAAAATTAGTTGAAACAATAGTTAAGAATAAAATTGTCAGACACATAGAAAAACATAAACTGTTGAGCAATAGTCAACATGATTTCTGTAAAGGGAAATCGTGTCTTACTAATCTATTAGAGTTCTCTGAAGGGGTCAACAAACATGTGGACAAGGGGGATCCATGGACATAGTGTACTTAGATTTCCAGACAGCCTTTGACAAGGTCCCTCACCAAAGGGACTGCCTGATCCTAGCTGGAGTGATCAGGATGATCCTTGACCCTGGACTTGTTCTATTTACCTTACGTAAATTAAGCTGTCATGGGTTAAAAGGGAAGGTCCTTTCATGGACTGAGAACTGGTTAAAAGACAGGGAACAAAGGATAGGAATTGATGATAAATTCTCAGAATGGAGAGGGGTAACTAGTGGTCTTTCCCCAAGGGTCAGTCCTAGGACAAATCCTATTCAACTTATTCATAAATGATCTGGAGAAAGAAGTAAACAGTGAGGTGGCAAAGTTTGCAGATGATACTAAACTACTCAAGATAGTTAAGACCAAAGCAGATTGTGAAGAACTTCAAAAAGATCTCACAAAAGTAAGTGATTGGGCAACAAAGTGGCAAATGAAATTTAATGTGGATAAATGTAAAGTAATGCACATTGGAAAAAATAACCCCAACTATACATACAATATGATGGGGGCTAATTTAGCTACAACGAGTCAGGAAAAAGATCTTGGCGTCATTGTAGATAGTTTTCTGAAGATATCCACGCAATGCGCAGAGGCGGTCAAAAAGCAAACAGGATATTAGGAATCATTAAAAAGGGGATAGAGAATAAGACTGAGAATATATTATTACCCTTATATAAATCCATGGTATGCCCACATCTCGAATACTGTGTACAGATGTGGTCTCCTCACCTCAGAAAAGATATTCTAGCACTAGAAAAGATTCAGAAAAGAGCAACTAAAATTATTAGGGGTTTGGAGAGGGTCCCATACAAGGAAAGATTAAAGAGGCTAGGCCTCTTCAGCTTGGAAAAGAGGAGACTAAGGGAGGATATGATAGAGGTATATAAAGTCGTGAGTGATGTGGAGAAAGTGGATAAGGCAAAGTTATTTACTTATTCCCATAATACAAGAACTAGGGGTCACCAAATGAAATTAATAGGTAGCACGTTTAAAACAAATAAAAGGAAGTTCTTCTTCACACAGCGCACAGTCAACTTGTGGAACTCCTTACCTGAGGAGGTTGTGAAGGCTGGGACTATAACAATATTTAAAAGGGAACTGGATAAATTCATGGTGGCTAAGTCCATAAATGGCTATTAGCCAGGATGGATAAAGAATGGTGTCCCTAGCCTCTGTTCATTAGAGGATAGAGATGGATGGCAGGAGAGAGATCACTTGATCATTGCCTGTTAGATTTACTCCCTCTGGGGCACCTGATATTGGCCACTGTTGGTAGACGGATACTGGGCTAGATGGACCTTTGGTCTCACCCGGTATGGCCGTTCTTATGATTAAACAATCACAGGGCTGCCTAGCCAGGGTTCTCTTCAAAGATTTACTGAGCGCTGCTCTTGGTTTATCATCTGGATCTGATATTTGCTTTGGAGAACTGTTCTATAATCCCTGTTTAATTAAAATGTCTCAGCTCACCTTTGTTGGGGTTGTCCTGTTAACTGGACTTCCATAACTGAGAGTATGCAGAGGCAAGCTGACTTGTAGAAGGAGAGAGATTACCTAGTAGTAACTGTTGTTCTTCAGGAATGTTTCCTCCTTATTTTCACACAACCTGATCATCTCTTCTTGCCCAGAGTTGTCGCTTTAAGGATCTTAAGGTTAAGTAGAAGAAACTCGGGTGGGTCACCGAAAACCTCTGATCTGAACATTTGGTGCCATGAGAAGGCACTAGTGTATAGTCCTAATAGGCACTCCTTTTCTAGAAGGATCCTGAAGCTCGGTGGCACTTGGAGAAGGGGGTTGCTATGTGGCTGCATGCGAATATGCACGGGCAACACTCCAGAATAATTAATTGAAACTTTATGAAAAATAATAAATAGAGAATGGTCAAAAGACAAAAAGGAGTAGGCAAAGGCAAATAATATAACAGGGAAAAGTTTAGAATTGGAATATTAGAACAGGCATTGGACATTTATAAGCTAATTATTAAAAAGGAGAAAAGTTGAACTAGTAAGATGCATGCCTTGATCACTCTGCTTGCATGTTGTATCACTTTTCTTCAGCCTTTGGTTTTCTGTCTCTTTAAGGGCCTTGTCTGCACTAGAGAAATCTACTATTCTAAGAAACAAGCATCTTGCATACATGTTTTCCATAAAGTTAAATGTATTGCAAATATCATTTGGATTGGGCTTGTGTTCTGCAGGTCTACATATTGGTTTAAGCTGCAGCAATTTAGTGGCAGTATGGAGCCAGTGCAGTCATAAACTTATTCATATTGTCCTTCCACTCAAGTCCCACAGTGCTCCAGTCAGTACTGAGGTAGTTTGTTTGGTCTGCTTTGCGCACCCTATTGCACAGGAGTCTGCTTGGCTAGAAGCCATCTACCTGTATAATAGCACCACACAAACCGTACGGCATCGACCTGTATAATAGCACCTCACAAACCGCACAGCATCGACCTGTATAATAGCACCACACAAACCGTACAGCTCAGTGCAGACAACTCGCATTGCAAGCAACTTCTTTCACAATTGCAAGATTCTTTGACTGTGAACATTGCAAGTATTACCAGGATGTCTTCAAGGAGAACCTTTATGGACTGTGTTGCTGCCTGGCCCAGATATTTGGGCCCAAATCTTATTATGGGATGAAAAAATCCAGAAATAGCTGGCCAGTGGTGTTAAGTGCTCTTACTTACATTGAACCAGTCATCTGGATGCTTGATATAACCTGGGTTTATAAGCCACTCTGGGATAAAATAAAAAACCTAAAGTACAGTGTAAAGTCAATGATGACATCAAAAGACTTAAGTCCTGGCATAGAATTTTTTGTTTATACAATGATCTGGCGAGGAGCCTGAAGGCTCACTCCTCTGCTCAGCCTGAGATGCTCCCAAACATAATGAAAAAGTACTTTGTAGCATAATTATTCAGGAGAGACGAGAACACCATTGCCAAATAGGAGGAACGGGGTGAGGGAGCCTGACCAGGAGTTGCCCAGATCACAAGATCCATTTATAGGATGGAGGCCCAGATCCTGAGATGACTGAGCTGGTTCCGCATGAGGAAGTGGAATCTGGAGATGAGCAAAGCTTTATCAGGTATGCAGCTTGCTGTTGTATAAAGTACTGATGGGGACTGATTTTTTTCAGATTCTGGGGCTGAGAGAAATTTTTCTGGGTTCTTATGAATGCCATCCTTAATATTTATGAATGGGCAGATAAAGTCTTACGTGAAGATGGAAGTGTCCACCTCACCTTCTCTCTGCTCTGCCAGTCCCCACTCCCTCAACCACTCCCTCCTTCATCCTCTCTGCCATAGTACAAGTAACATCCCCACAGCAGCCCACTCAAAACAGTTATTCCCCTGTAACTGGTCTTTCTTGGAGCCACCCTTCCATTCCTCTCACTTGTGGTGCCCTTTTCAGCTTCATGACCTGGGAAGAGAGGAAGTGCTTGGCTTGGCACTTACAGCAGCTGTCTGTGTTATACCATGTAGCCACGTACAAAAATGGGGATTTTTTTTTAAATGTCGCATGAAACACCAATGGAAAAATAAAAACAGCTGGACCTGTAAGTTACTGTAATAAGTTAATTAGTGGATGCTTTCCAAAGCATTTACCTTACATTGTATTGGCTGGCCCATATGGCATCCAGCCATTTCTATACAACATGCACAACTTGGCTATCTGCAGTCATATTAGAGTTTGTCTTTCTGATGAACTGTTTGTATGGCAACTTCTCCAAAGTTAATATAAAGGTAGCTAACCAAGCCTCACCAGTCATGGAGCTTCTCATTGAATATCATCTGCAAAAAACCCCAAATCCTCATTTTCCAAGATCCTACTTTTCTGTAATAAGTAACTTTTTAATACCATTTTGGCATTATCTCCCTTCCCCAATCTAAAATAGTACCACACCTCTCCATAGTTTTAAGTGTTGTGGGAGAATTGGGAACATATGTCCTTAACATTTTGTGTTGAATGGCTCTGGATTAGTTATTGCAATTTTAATAAGAGAAGAGAGAGTTTCTTTTGTCTCATTTGTTGACATTTCATGGGATGTGTGAGGGATTGTGGTGGGTGTTAATTCTATCATCTCTTGTTTTCTCTGTCAGGGCTTGCGGTCCAGACTCCATGTTGGTGGCACAATTGAAAAGTTGAAAGGACCAATTTATCAAAGCGCAAAGGAATGTGAACAGAGAATTTACCACGTTGAGGAGTGAAAGACGAGGCAGCCCTGAACACACCCGGAAGGAAGGAACAGTTCCAGCAGGAGGACAGAATTCATGCAAAAATATAGACAGCAGAATGCACAGGGAGGCAGAGTTTCAGCAGCCATTATTTAATGACTATGAAAAACACAAAAGAAACTGCCTGCTGCTCTGTCCCCATAACTAGAGTCTGCTCCTGCACTGCTACGTGTTGCCTGCTACCATGCCCTCCCAAAAGCAGAGAATACAACTTTTGGGATTGGGACCTACCTCTTTGGCTCTTTCCCAGCCATTCTCCATTCAACCTCTATTTTTGACACAGGGAAAGAAGATTGTTTCTGCAGCTGGACTCCCTTATTAAAACAAAGTTTTCTTTTTTGGAAAAAAGGCATTGTTTTTGAATGTTGATGGTACTTAATATAAGGTGATAACAAATCAATAAAAAATGTACATAGCATAAATGTGCTAGGTTAACAACAATGTTGTGCTATCTAGTCCTTCATTCTTCACTGTATAAAAGATGGTATTTTCAAGTAGTCATAAAAAGAAACAAAGCATTAGTCCTTGGTGCCCTCCATTTCAGATCTGTAGCACATGCTCACCAGAAGTAGTGTTGTCATCCTTCAGCTGCATTCACGTGATTTTCTGGCTGTGAAAAAGTAGAAGGCAGGCTGTCTGAGCCACTCTAGTCTTTACTGACCACTTCTCCTTTGTTTTTGCTTATGTTATGTAAAATGCAACAAGCAGATATAATCATGGTAATAGTAGTCATGGAACAGTGAACAGACAATCTACATCTTGTTTTCAGTGTCCCAGAAGCACACTCTACTACCATCCTGCGTTGGCTCAGTGTGTAGTGGAATCTTCTACCTTTGTTTATGTAGTTGGGGAAGTTTTAATGAGCCAAAGTAGTACTGGGTAGACAGGATCACTGGGGAGCGCAATGGGGATGTAAACACCCATAATGTCAATATTGTTCAATGGGATAGTTTTTCACTTTTCCTGTTTTGAGAAGTCCAGAGTTTGGTGGTGGGGGTGTGTGGTTTGTTTCAAGTCCTGGGATCATGCACTTTTCCAGGCTACTGTATGTCCATGCCCAGGGCTTCCCACGGAGATATACTGTGGACTGCATCGTCATGGAAACAGTTTCTTTCCTGTTATGTATTTCTCGGCTTGTGCTCAGACACAGAATGGGAATGCAGTTTCTATTAATGGCTCTGTCAGTCTGGGGAGTCCAGCCACTTAAATTACTTGGTCTCTGGCATGTTAGCAATCGTGATTACTTCTCCTTATAACACACACAGTATTTATTACAGTGCAGACCCCCAGCACAGCAGCATTCACAATGGACTTCCCAACTGGGTTTCCATCTGGACAGTAGAAAACTAGGTTAGTCAGCTTCTGCAATGTTATGGCTGCTCGCTTTTCCATAGTGAAGGAGACCTCTCGTCATCTGGTACTGCTGTGTCAGGGGCAAGCTCAGCACAAAATTCCAGGGAAGTCGTCTTTGACCCTGAAGTTCTTGCAGTCTCTTACACAAATAGTCAAGTATATATTATCATATTGCACATTCAAAAATGAAACCCTACCCCAGTATATGTCTCTAGTCACAGCATGTTGACCAAAATGACTGTCACCCATCCACCCTACCTCAGATATATTTCTGTTATGGACTAGAAACCACCACTCACCCCCACATATGGCACTATGGACTCAGCCACATGCCATCCTTCAGTTCTAAGTCAGATACCAACACCTTGCATCTTAACCTCTATATTTATACCAGAGACTTTTCTCTGTCTAGATTTTTTTGGCACATTTATTGTAGTAATTGAAAGCCTTACAACTAATAGCAAACTAACACTGGCCAGTACAAACCAGCTAGTACTAGCACCATTTCACTCTCATCCCACACTGGGGAGGAGTTAATTGTTCAGAGTGCGTGCGTGTGAGTGTGTGTATAATTATATAACCATGGAAAGTCAGTGTACGGTCTAGGTGATCAGCATTTTTAATAATTGGGATCTGATGTATATGCCTAAATAGGGATTTAGGATGGTGCTTGAGTAACTTAAAAGCAGAAGTTCCACTAACTTTCAGTGGGATTTGTGTTACTGAGTTATTAGATGCTTTTGCAAATCCTTCCCTTAGGAATGTAACTCTAGGAACTCATGTTTTGAAAATCTTGGTCAGAGCTTGTAATAGAACTTTGGTTGCAGCCATATCTATGAAGCTGTGTCCATGGCTCTACAACAAGACAAACCTCAGTGTTGTGCTTCACTAAATGAAATCTAACACTGCAATATTTCTCCACTGATAAAATTAAACTTGTGCACCTTCGTGTTGTTTTTTTTTTCTCTCTCTGCCATTTACTGCTGTTTGGTAGTAACCATACTGTTGTGTTACTTTTGAAAGCTCTTTGATGTGTTAGTAAGAAATGGTTAAGGCAGCCTAATAAGAGAGTGTCTTTTTTTTCCCTTCAGATCCAGACATTTAATGTTGAAGCACCATGCCAAACTGTGGAAGATTTAACGAATGGGGTTGTGATGGCCCAGGTGCTTCAAAAGATGTAAGAACAAATTGTTTAATGGTTTGTGGGATTTTTGCATGAAGAATAGATCATTTGTAAATGTGCCCAATTATCTGAATGTAAGTATGTTTTCATATTAAAAATTGACCAATATCCAGTGAGGACTCAGCCTGCTAAACTTAGTTTGTGTTTTCACCTAAAGCGTAACTAACAGTTATTTGAAAATGGAGAAGAACATCTGAAAAGTACAGCTCATTTGAGGCAAAAGAAGTACCTAGTCAAAGAGTTTGTGTACGAAGTTTCAACTTTTTTGAGAAATAAAATGGTTAAACTTCAGAACAATACTTTTACACTTCTGTTAAAAAGTTTGGTTTCCATTTGAGTAATAATGCAAAATAGCTTATTAGTTGGGGACAATTTATGAAAAGTGCTAAATACATACTATGTCATAAATTACAGTGTGTTGTAGTGATAAATCTTGAGGCTGCTGTAACTGTCAAAAAGATTTAATAACTCACCATATTGCCATCCTTTTTAGTAGTGTCAGTGGGGAGTTCAGATATTGAACAGACATGGGTAATTTATTATTATTTCATCTGCTGGAGTTAATCCCTTCAGGTCATGGTTGAGTCAAACCAGCAAGGCAGTGTAAGGAAACTTGATGCTCATGTAATACAAGATTTTGTTAAACAGAGAGTCTATTTCTAATACTGCCAATCTAGCACTATTCAAAGACATTCAATTCCTAAAAGATTAAGTGGGGGAAAAAAACCTCTCTGTACTTGGGATTGTCATGACTTTTTGTAATAGGCCTTTGACGGAGCCAATTATGGATTAAGATACCGTATACACTGATTCAGAATGCATCATTGTAGTTTGATAAATGAGGTTTATTTTCAGTGCTTATTTTCATGTGTATCATTCTTACCTATCCTTTATAGAGAGATTTCTGCTTCTGTTTTGAGACTAGCAATAAGCATCTGGTATGGCAACTGTTTGTCCCCCACTTCACAGCAGCCAAAGAGGGCCTTCCTCTCTGGCTTTTCCTGCCAGGGACCCTGATGCCCCCTGGGGTACATTTGGAGTGAAAAAATCTGGTCCAAAGATCAACCCTGGTGTGCAATGGGGCAAACTGGTTGGCAACTTAGTCTCTGGGCCAGCAGGTCAACCCTGTTCTCCCAAAAATGGGGGAGGTGGCCACTGAGTGTGGCCTAACCACACCCCTGTGCCTTGGGACCTAGTAAATATGGACAATAGGCATGATTCAGTATGACAATTCCTACATTCTTATAAAGAGTCAAGGGATCAATTTTAATCCTTAATATGGAGGAGGTACAGAACATAACCAAAATAATTGCTTGACAAAAACAAATAAATCTAAAAGTAGTTTTCTGCACAAATCCTCCAAAAGGAAGATTAGGAAATCCAAAAAGAATAAAAATAGGTATTAGTTTGTCATCAGCAGCCCCTTGTTCCACAGAGGGAAGGAGTAGCAGTCTGCCTGCAGTACACAGGAGAAAGTAGAAAGAAACTCAGAATTTGCCTAATATTTTGAGGCAATGCTTAAAGTGTTTTGTAAGAGGACTTTATATGTGGGAAGATGAACTAGGAACTGAAGAGGATAATCCTGATTTAAAAGCAGAAAAATATTTTCCTCCTCCCTGGAACTTTTAAGACGGTCCTATGCTGTATAGTTTCATTCTGCTCTAGAGGAAATTGTATAATATAATTTAGGAAATGCAAATAAGCCCAACAGAAAAGTAATGCAAAAAAGCAGATTTCATGGAGATTTTCCAGAAATGCCTGTTTTACTGAAGTAACAAATAAACCCTCACAGGGCAACATTTCGGCACATATCCCACATATAAGTGTAAAGTCCTCCTACACAGAGGCATCAGTTATGAAAACTACGCTATCCTGTATAGCTTGTACAGAAAGGAATCCTGGTACGTTCAAACAATTTGTCAACAGCCCTAGCTGCTCCTAATTGGATAAAAACTCTCGAATATTCAAATGTTGTTGCTTAGAGGACATTAAAGACAGATATAAAAAGAAAAATGTGTATAGTATGCCCAGTTTTGACATAGCACCATCATTGCTTTTCTATGTATCGTGACAGATTAACAAGTCAGTGTTTTAGGCCTAAAAATGGAAAAACCCCCAACATGAAACAGGTATTGTAACAACATTATTCTAAAAAGGGACTCTCACCATCTGAAGCAGGACGGAACATGACAGAATATACTGAGGGAAGGTGAGCACTTGGGATAAGAGATTTTTTTAGTAAATTTTGTAAGACATTGAGATTCTAGCTTAACTCTTCTTGAATCATGTTTCAAAACATGCGTGAAAATGAGACCATATTGTTACATTATATAGTTTGGATATTTGTTAATCATAAAGTAATGCACATGAGAGATCATTGTTGGTATATTTGTATAGTTTGAGTAGTCATTAATTATGAAGTGATGCATATGCTTCATAGTGTGTATGTCCCATAACTTCATCACTAATCAGCAGTTGATAGGATTATTTTCTGTATCCACCTATTGGCCAGCACATGTGGCTGATTGGTATGTACAGTTCAAAACAGGGGTCTCTAGGAATTATGTCATTGAACCATAGAATTCAGGGTTTGGAAGAGACCTCAGGAGGTCATCTACTACAACCCCCTGCTCAAAGCAAGACTAATCCCCAGACAGATTTTTGCCCTGATCCCTAAATGGCCCCCTCAGGGATGGAACTCACAACCCTGGGTTTAGCAGGCCAAAGCTCAAACCACTGAGCTATCCCTCACCCCTTGTCTTGTATATACCAAAAATGAAACTCTTGGGTGACATGGGAAGGGAAAGCTCAATAGTCTTATTGATCATATTTTTAACCTTTCGTTGCTTGTATCTTGCACACTTCCAGGGGCAGTGTCCCAAGAAAATCAACCCTGACTTACTGTTTTGAGCTGCACAGGGGATATTTATTTATGGTGTGTGGTCATAATAGGTGAAATGTGTAAAGTTTAAAATTTGCATTTCCTTAGCAGCATTTGAAATGGAATGATACTTTAGTGATCTCTTTTGTTATCACTCCCCTGCCGCCCCCCGCTTCAATGAATGCTAGCTTCAATTCACTTTCCCCATGCAACCAGTGGTTTGTACTAAAGGTCAACTAAGCAATTTGTAAGTTCAGGTGATAAACCCGGTACAATAATTTGGGCCCATCTAAATAGACTTTGTGGCTTTCAAAGCTCCTGTTAATTGAACTTCATTTCACAGGCATGCTAGATGGCAAATTTCTAGTTACAGATATACATAGGTAGGGTTCACAGGAATTTTGAATGTTTTACTGCTGAGAAACGCTTTGGAGCAAAAGAGTCATAATTACAGTTGATTTTGAATTTTTTTAGAGTAGTCGTCAGGTATTAAATCATATTAAAAGAAAATTACAATTGCTTCTTCTTTTGTAATATGGACGCCTCGATGGATTCTTTTAGGTTCTCAGAAATCTATGGCTGTGAACACAGTAGCCAGTGATCACCTATGTCTCAGAAATCTTTCCCATAAGTCTAACACATTATGAGTACCTGTAAGTACTCAGTTGGTAAAGTGATTGGGAACCATCAGGCAAAACCATTTTAGAAAATACAGAGGAAAAACATTGGCTCCCATCACCTATTTAAATATATATACACACAATTTGAAACAGCCAGTAAAGTTTTACTTTTACTCCTTCAATTCAAACAGGTACCACAGAAAGAACTTAGTCCAGAGGCAGGCGGGACTGTTCAAGCAAAGGAGGGGGAGTCCAGGGCTGACTTCTCCAGTCCACCATTCCTTCTAGATCAGCAGCATGACTCCCACTCCTGTCCCAAGACAACCAACTAATTGGGGAAAAACTGTCGCAGGAGTAGAAATGCATGACAGGAGACAGGTGGGTGCTAGAAGTTATTGAGAAGAGTTGTTGGGTATAGTTTAAAATAAAGATTTGAGCACTCCAGCAACATCCTTGAAATCAATGAAGAGCAAATTCGTTTCCGAAGCCAATAGATCACTTACTGCAAATAGGTGTTATAGAGCCAGTATCACAGATGTGCTGTCTGATGCTTACTCTAGTCAATTTCAGTAATCCCCTAGAAGACTTGAAGGGTTGTGAGAGTTTGATGTGAAAATCTCTCAGCAAGTGCACCTTATTAGAAGGGAAGCTGAAGTCTAAGTTAGGTGACTTAGACTATTGCATCATATCAGTCCCTTTGAGAAAGATAAACTGTATTATCCCTGCCTGAATTTCTTGAGAATTATATCCATTTCTAGATGGCATCAAGAGTTTCATCAAGAGAAATCAATCCATTTTGTAAAAGAACATCAAGAAAGCAGACTGTCGCCAAAGAAAATTTCCACTTAGGGTGTCAGTTTTCCATGAGTTACCAAAATACAGTCAACAAGAATACAGCTCATTGGATCAGACAGAGTGTTGGATAGAAATGTGAAGATGTGGGCATGCTAGTTTCCTGCATCACTCTAGTGATCTGGGCCCGTCTCCATATGTGGTTAAGGCTGGCACGTCTTGTTACTGAAGCTCATGACGTCATAAGTTCTGAACACAATAGTATCTGTTTCCATGTCAGTTTATCAGCCTCTGCTTTGATGGAAGGGACTCACTAAGTGTTCATCAGGGCAGATTACAGTAGAACTAGGGAGGCAAAACCAAGTCAATATATTCTGTATTGGGACAGTGCTGGCTATTCCTGCCACGGTAGGCTTTTACTGGAGGCTGCTCTAGCCAAACTCATGGTTGGCATTCCATGACCATCAGAGATTCTAGGGTACGTTTTGAATGGAGAGTTTACGAGCCTACAGTGATTGCAACCCTCACTGGAAGTGAAGTGTCATTCCTGGGCAAGTACAAATGGGAGCTGTGGAAGAAGACTCATTTATGGATTCTCCCCCTAAAATGAAATAGGATACATTTAAGACTAAAATGCAGATGCAGAGATGGGCACATATCAGGTGTGGGCATCCTGTGTTTTTGTCGCCTCCAAAGAAGACAGTGAAGGCAGTTGTCTGTTTGGTACTCACACCACACTCATTGCTGTGGTATCTGAGGAAGGCATAGATGATAGCTACTCTTGACTATCAGAATATGGTCCTCCATCAGAGGCTGAGCAGAACTGAGGTTGGCACCCAGATTTTGTACCTTTTCACTAGTGGCTGGCATACTTCTTTAATAATTTTCATGACTGTCATTCAGCAAGCTCCTCAAAATCATTTCCCCCTTCTCATGAGCATGGCCTCATTCTTGTCTGGCTTAAGTTCAAACCAGCTGTCCCAAGTAAAATGTAAAACTAGGTGTCAGCATAAGGATGGCACTGCAGCCTGAAATTATTGAAGATGTCCATTAAGTGGCTTGCCATAGCCATTAAATGACTGGGGTGGTAGGAGGAAAACCTTGTGGCAGAACATAGGAGAGTACTGTAGGGCTTCCATGAAAGCGAAGCACAGGTGATCATTCACTCATATGATAAGTCACTCATATGAACCAGTGCAGCATGGTCAGTAAGTCTGCTGAAAGATACAAGAAGATCAACTTGGACCACCCGACCTCTGTTCGTAGCCGAGATCAACCAAAGATACTAGTGTAGGTTTTTAGGTTTATCCAGCTCTCATGTAACCGGAGTCCATATAGTGCTACAGTCGTCCAACTGATATTTTCTCACTAATCTCCAGAATGGGGAGATTAGGGACTGAATGGGAAACAGAGTAAAACAAAGGTGCAAGGTGTTAAACACCACTTACTTTAAAAGAGGCTGGCATGATGCTTTCAGTAGTCATTAACAATCTTTGTCAATAGTCAAACCAAGCTTTTCTTCCTGGATTTACCTGTTCATGAGAGATAAGGGTTCATTTAACAGCTAATTGGACAAAGTCTATTTCACACACTTAGTGAGCTCTATCAGCAGAACCAGTTAAAGCTGTACCATATATTTTGCATTTGCTGTTTCATGCTTTTGTACTCTTGTGTCCATAGTCATGGATCTAAGCTATGTCTCTGAATGGGAGCAATCTGGAGCCATAAGATTGCCTACTACTTAAAATCATTCTTCCTGCTACGTGTTTGTAGATGCTGTGTCAGAGAAAAAGAAATGTGCCTTAACCTTCATCATAGTTTGATTACCAGCAGATAAGTATGCCCAGTGGTCGGTGATGGGATGTTGGATGGGATGGGATCTGAGTTACTGCAGAGAATTCTTTCCTGAGTGCTGGCTGGTGAGTCTTGACCACATGCTCAGGGTTTAGCTGATCGCCATATTTGGGGTCGGGAAGGAATTTTCCTCCAGGGCAGATTGGCAGAGGCCCTGGAGGTTTTTCGCCTTCCTCTGCAGTGTGGGGCCTGGGTCAGTTGCTGGTGGATTCTCTGCAGCTTGAGGTCTTCAAACCACAATTTGAAGACTTCAATAACTTGGACATAGGTTAGGTGTTTTGTTATAGAAGTGGATGGGTAGGGTTCTGTGGCCTGCTTTGTGCAGGAGGTCAGACTAGATGATCATGTTGGTCCCTTCTGACCCTAAAGTCTATGAATCTATAGTCTCTGTAGAGGAATGTGTAAAATAGCACCTGGAATCTGCTGAGTTGAGATACTTTCACCATTGTGATCTTCTACTTCCTTTGCCATGTAATCTATCACAGACCATTTGTTAACTCTGAGGACATTGTAGAGAAAGGTAATAGCTGGGAGCTAGTGTACCAGAAGAAAAAGACAACAAAAATTTGTATGGTCTAGCCATCAAAGCACTAATCTAATGGTTGGCCAGCTGTATCCGAGTTTCAGGCTACATTTGGATCACAGGGCACATTAGTGGGTTTGATCGATTCTAAATAAACGGATCCTCCCAAAAGATCTCAAAGTGGCTTAGACTTAATAACCGATATACTTTTTCCATATAGGATTCACCTCAACACCATTGGATAGAACAAAGCAATAACAGTGCACAATGGCAGCACAACTTTTTAAGTCAGCAATCTAAAAATACTTTTTCTTCTTGAAACTGCCTGGACGTTTACCCATTTTGGAGACTCACTAGAGAAGTAGATCCTAATAGCGTTACTCATTCATAAAGAACATCAGTTTTCTGACAACTGGTGGTCAGATTTTGATTTTATCTGTCATAAAAAAATCTCCTATAGCAAAGTTCTCTATGATACTATGCTGCGGGCATTGCTTTAATACTGTTTAAGATGCGGAAGTGTCACCTACTAAATCACTAATTTTTTAATTGTTATTCTCGTTGTCTCTTCATCATTCTATTTGGCCGTTTGCTATCTGCTTCATTCTGAATGATGGACTTTGTGTGTGTGTGTGTGTGTGTGTGTGTGTGGTGTGTGTGTGTGTGTGTGTGTGTGTGTGTGTGTGAGAGAGAGAGAGAGAGAACGTGAGCACAGAAGCTTTTTTTTAATTTAATTTAATTTTTTTTAGTGTCTAGAAGCTGATTTAAAAAAAAACAACGGCATGATCTTGGATACTTTTTTACTGGAACTGACCGTTAATTTTAGTTCCTGGCCTCTTTGTAGTTGGGAACATAACACTGTCAAAATTCTGTGTTGGAGAATGGAAAATGTGATTTTGAATAAACAGTTACCAATAAGAAACGTTCTCTCTTCTTAGCTAGTTTCTGAACCTTGGGGAGAAAGCCCTAGTAGTTGCTCAGGGAAGACATCTGCCAGAGGGATACAAAACAAAGGTGTATATTATGGCCTCATCGAGTACTGTTTTCTATCTTGGTTGCCTCACCTCAGGAGCCAAAGTTGGAAAAAACTTGAAAGAAGAGTGACTGTAAAAAAGTTAAAGGTTTGACGGGGCTTCCAAGGAAAATACTTTTAAAATGCTGGGATTTTTTTAGGATAGAAGGGAAAACAATTAAGCAGATGCTCAGAGATAAGTATAAACTAAGTGCTCCTTTTCAACTTTTTTCACTGTATGAGAATGGGTTTATTTATTTTTCTTTGATATTGAAGGGATTATATTTTTAAAGGAATATTTAAAGTTAGCATGTGGGAACTCACTGCTGCAAGAATTCATAAGAAGTACGTGTGGCTGGATTTAAAAAGTCTATTAATTGTATCAATAATAACACATGCAAGTATGCAAGCTAAATATGGTTATTGTAAGAGAATTCAAATTTCATGATTCCAGGCATCAAGTGATTGCTTGTGAGGATTGGAAAGAAAATTTTCCGTTTGTAGAACAAGGTACAAATTGGCTAGATGCTTTGTCTGGCTATGCTGAAAGAAGGAAAGGAAATGTTGGATGTGGTTTAATTATGCTGCAACTTTGTTCTTAAATGTCTGGGAGTACCTGACAGATAAAAGTGTGCAATGCTGTTTATTTTAATATATACATGAGGTGCCCTCCCCCTTACACATCCTCATCCTCAGCAAACCCCCTTCTGGGGCTTCACCATCCCTCCCCCTTGAGAGTGCACAGTTTATACCCCCCCCTTGTTGGGGGGGTTATAAAGAGGGAGGGTGTTGGCTCACTGCCATGCCAGTCATAGGAGCCCCGAACCATCCCCTCCCCTCCGTTTCTGCTCTTTAAAGACCTCCCTTAAATCCATTCCCAGTCCTTTTTATCTGATCACTGTATCCCGTCCCTGCAGAGTACCTGCACTTGGACATCCACTCCCCATGTTTACATAAAGAGTTGCAACATCATAGCCTAACTTCCATTTCGTGTTCACCCTAACTAAGCCCCTCCAGTTGTGGTGAGGGAAAAAGTCCTCCTCTGCCCCTGAGAAAGGAGCGAGTAGAGCAATGCTCACAGCAGATCCTGATAAAACTTCTGTGAGTATGAGTGTGGATGCTGCTCTGTCTGGACCAGGTAAAAGAGGGCTTTTCCTGCACCGGCATAGACTTATATAACCCCCCCCCCCACGCCCAATTCTGATCACTGGCAGAGGGATGGGTCAGCATCCTGATGCTGACCTGGTCTGCTGCTGCAGCAGAAAGTCACTCACTGTCTCTCTACCACTCAAAAGGACACACACATTTTACAATAAACCAGAAAACGGTCCCCATGGCTTAGGTGCGGTGGGGTCATTTTAAGAGTATTACAGTCACCTCAAAAGTACTGGGTAAGTATTGGAGGTATGATGTGTGATAAATATTTAGATAGACTATATTAATATCTATATGTTTAAATGCATTTAAATTAACATCAGTATAGGATTCATCTGGAATCTCTACCTTGTTAGTACTAGAAATTGGTGTTTTAAGAGAGATGCTCATTTTATTTATTTTATTTTCAGAGATCCAGCATACTTTGATGAAAACTGGTTAAACAGAATCAAAACAGAAGTAGGAGACAATTGGAGGCTAAAGGTATTTTCTTCATGCTTTGCTTTTCTGTAGTCAGTATTTTAGTTCTTAATAACATATTTTTTCAGTATTAACTTATTCCTAAATTAAAATATTAGCTTACAGTAGAAGATATCGAACTAACTATAATAAATGTAATTAAGGATTTTGCCTTTTCTAAAGTTGTTGGCTCTTGTAGAGTTTAATTCAATGTCAAAAACCAAGTTAATGATGTAAATCCATTTCAGTAATTTATGAGAAAACTTATCAGAAAAATAAACCTTAAAAGAACTTTTAATTTTTGTTTAAAGAACATTTTAATGGTAGGAAATTTGAATGAAGGTCACTTTTTCTTTTAATTGCTAAGTATGGAAATGCCCAACTAAATTACCCTAAAAATCTTAAGTGCAGTTTAAAAATGACTGGAAAAATGACATCTCATTACTCTGTTTCTTAGATATATTAAGTCGTACCTATCATAAGGAGATAAAACGATGCTACTCTTTACTATTGTGTCAGCTCAGCTGTAGAAGAGAAAACTCTGCTGGTTTGGACTGTGCATAATCAGATTTGTTAACTAATTTCTAGTTCCACAGCCACTTGTGCAACTCAGTTACCTTGTAATAATAGCTTTATAAATCCTCAAGTCAACAGAGATTGCACAGGTGTAACAGAGGGTGCTTTTTGACCGCCACAAACCAGAAAGAACACAGCTGGATGTTGAGATCCCAATGTGGGTTTGAGGAAAAAAATCTTCAGTTGTAAATTGAACAAATTTGATCTGAAGATCATTGAGATGTAATCAGATGCGCAACCCTACCATGCCATCTTTGTAATCCCTTTTCAGGGTAGACCCACAGGTGAAAAGTAAGCTGCTACAAAAAAGTTCTTTGTGCCTCTTTATTGCTCTTCACTTTTTTCCATAAAAAGGTTGTTTGCTTGTTTTTCCTCCTAGAAATAGCAAGCCTTGACTGCTGTTTTTCTTGATTGACTGGAGAACCACCGTCCATAACATCATAATAGGTTGAAAGTTCAGCTGCAGCTTTTTCAGCTCTCAGTTGAAATTGAGGGAAGGGAACTTTCTCCTACTAGTTTGTCAGGAGTTTGAATTTGACATGAACACTCCCCTTATTCCTCCCTTGTCTCCCTCAAAAAAAGTTTAAAGTATTCGTATGAAACTCTTCTCCTCCTAAATGAAGAGAGGGAAAAGCAGCAGCTGATGTTTGTCCGTTGATGTCAGTATCTTAGTAGTTTTTTAGTCCTCCGCTTTACAAATAAGACTGCTGAGAGCTAATACTTTTCATGCAAGTGGTGTACTAAAGGAAGGAAACAAAACGAAAAAAAAAACCCGACAACAATGCACCCTTTGAGACCTTCGTAAAAAACTGTAAAGGGCACAGACAAAATATTTAACTCTTCCTTTGTAGCCTGGCCATTTTCAGGGGTCCTTGATATAAGGCATATGAATATCTGACAAGTAGCACATTTACAGTAGTTCAGGAATCGGCAGTCTTTCAGTAGTGGTGTGCCGAGTCTTCATTTATTCACTCTAATTTAAGGTTTCACGTGCCAGTAATACATTTTAACGTTTTTAGAAGGTCTCTCTATAAGTCTAAACTATTCTTGTATGTAAAGTAAACAAATTTTTTCAAATGTTTAAGAAACTTCATTTAAAATTAAATTAAAATGCAGATCTTATCAGTTTTTAGTGCAGTGGTTCTTAAAATGGGGTGCACACACCCCCTGGGGCAGGGCCAGTGCTAGGATATTTTGTCACCTAAGCGCAACTTCCACCTTGCACATCGGTTCATTGAGGGGCAAATCCCCAACGAGCCTTTAAAGACCCCGGGGCCAGCCGGGGCCAGGGGCTGCTCCCCAGACCAGGTTTCCCCCTCCCTGCCCCCTGAACTCCCCTGGAGGGTGCACAGCCCCCCTGCGAGTCCTCCCAACCCCACCCAGGTAGCCCCGAGTCCACTCACTGGCTTTGCTGGGCTTGGGCCACTGCAGCAGCTCGGCAGGGAGGAGCCTCCTTCCGGAGGCACCAGAGAGCCAGAGTGTCTCTCTTGCGGCAGCAGCGAACCCCAGCCATGGAGGAGCCGGTGCAGTGCAGAGGGACAGCAGCCGTGCAAAGGCGGTGGTGGCACCGCTAGCGGGGGAGCAGCTGTGCCCCCCCGCTCCTCTTGCCCAGGCTGCGGCCTGTCAGCTGCAGTGGATGTATGCAGGCACCAGCCCCCATTCGCCCCCTGGCACCCCCCCCCCCCGCCTATGGTTACCATATTTCAACAATCAAAATAGAGGGGAGAGCCCTGTCCTAGCCCCCATCCATTCCCTCCCACTTCCCACCCCGATTGCTGCGGTGAGAACCCCCAACCCCCCCTTGCTCCTTGTCCCCTGACTGCCCCCTCCTGGAACCCCTGCCCCTAACTGCCCCCCAGAACTCCACCCCCTACCTAAGCCTCCTTGCTCCTTGTCCCCTGACTGCCCCCTCCTGAGACCCTCCCACTCTAACTGCCCCCCCTAGGAACCTACCCCCTACTTGTCCCCTGACTGCCCCAAGCCTTATGAACACCCCTGCCCCCAGACAGACCCCTGAGGACTCCCACGCCTCATCCAGAGGGCGCTCCTGCAGTGGATGCATCCAGGCAAGGGGGGGGCTCATGCATCCGCCCGCCGGCTTCCCCCTTGCGGTGCTCGGGCTCTCCAGCTCCCGGGAGTATGAGCTGCCGCTGCCGCCTCTCCCGCAGCAGGCTCAGGGCCCGTGCCCTGGCGGCTCTCACTCCTGGGAGCCGCAGAACCCGATCGTGGTGAGGGGGGAGCCAGGGGGCGTGCCTGCCGCCAGTCGGGGGTCCCGGCCGCTGACCCCGCTTCACTCAGCCGGCAGCGTGCGCTGAGCGGGGCCAGTGGCTGGGACCCCGGCTGGCAGCTGCATGCCAGGCAAAATAGTCTCGTGCCAAAAGTGGCACGCGTGCCGTAGGTTGCCAGTCCCTGCAGTAGTTTGTCTTCAGCTCTCTATAAGTTGCTCATTTGAAACGTGGTGAGTGTTGAAACTTTGATCGCTTACCTCCAGATTTAAGATATCAGTAACATGTATCTGTGAACATCCTTAATCGTGTTTCCCTGATGTTTTTTAATGATCAGAGTGAAAACATTGATTATTGGATTGGCATTTTGTGTACTATCCCACAAGGCTCTGTTATAGTGAATAGAAGAATATTCTGACTGTCAGACACGAGAAAGAGCTCTGTTCCCTGTCTCCAGTGTTGCATGGTGTAGTAATCAAACACTTGCACTAGAAGTACAAATCAGTGAAGGGGTCCAAGTATGGAGAATAGATGACGAGGTAGAATACTATGCAGCTGATCTTGTTTTCCTGATGCACCCCCCACACGAACATCCTCCTAATCCTGGTGCCATTGTCATTAAGGAATTAAGTAAATTACATGGTTATAAATTGAACCTTAAATCAGAGTTTTGAATATACATTGGAGCTGTGCAAGAATGCATGGCTCAGTGCTATGTTAGCACGCACTCGGATTAAGTATTTGTTCATCATAATCTCTTTGGATTGGTCTGAAATCCAGATATTGAATTATTAGCCTTCCCACTCAATCAGTTTTAAAGTGATTTGAATCACTGGGCAAATTTACAATAACTATGAAGGACAGAGTTGTTCTATTAAAAATGTAGTGTCCTCTTACTATACCAGTGACAAATTTATCTGTATGATTGAATACTAAGGATTCTTCTCAAATTCTGAAGGAACAGTAATTGCACAGGCAGGTTAAGTTAACATTCCCGGTTGCAGAGCATACTTTTTAGCTTCAGAAACAGAGAAAAAGGGTAGGAATAAACCGTCAGGGTTACATTATAGCACTGGGTACAGGCAGAGTAGTACCAGAATGCATTCAGCTAGCTAATGCGCTGTATCTTAAAATGGACCAAATTTCTGTACATATTATATTAAATACCACTGTGTGTATCAGTATACTTCTATGTAATAGAATTAAGGAGAGATGCCAAATTTCATGTACAAAATTTTGGATAACCACAGTCATTGATAATCCATCTTTTCTATTGGTAATGAACACCTAGTTTATCAATTTTAGTTTAAAAAATAATGTTTTTTGTAAAAATGAAAAGATAATTATCTCTTGCCTTGCTTAGTGCAAAGGAAATCCACTTTGCATAATTATATTTTGGATTGCATGCAGAACAGAGATTTTCTATTAAAAACACATTTTGGAAGCAGAATGCCAATCATTGTAACTGGGAAGCAGCACAAAAAAATATTTTTCTTGTACCAAGGCCTTGCAGTTATGAACTTCTCTAAACCACAAACTTCAATATTTCAGTGTTCAAAAGATATAGGCATACCATTAACTGAGGAGAACTGGTCATGTACTTTGGAAAGCGGTTGATAACATTACTGTGCATAATGACTTGAGACAGATGCAAATATCCATAGATGTTGTATTTCATCACATTTTATGACTGTGCAGAATATTATTGAATGTGTGGGGAATGGGAACAGAAAACTGGATAATGTCCTCTTTTTCTCACTCACTATGGCAGTGTTCAGAAATTCATACATTTTGGGGAAAGGTTGAACAATATGTTCTCAGTTATCTACTGTTTGATCCCAAGCTTTTTGTCCTAGATATTTGCCTGGGTAATCACACTGCAGCTTTTGTTAAAAAATGTAGTTTATTTCCATTAGTACTAGCAGACGGTGTGCTGAGATATTGGGTAATATTGTCCAACCTTATGATGATAGTTTCTGTTAGATTTTCTACCACTAGAACGGATCATTGGATGTCTTGTGCAAAGGGAGGATGTTTTCAAACATGAATGGCTAAATTACAATATAGACTGTTTAGTACTATAATTCAACTAGCCTGGACTCTTGAAAACTATTTTTTGATTCTTGTTATAGTGTAGTTTTATACCACTTTGTGGTACTTTTATTATTTAATTCTCTGTTTGTACAGCAGCACTAATAAAGTTTGGTTTTAAAAAATGATGACTGCTGGACCTCAGTTAGGTGTGTCCCATCCCACCAGCACTCTGTCTTACATGAAATAAATTGGAGCTGTCTTCCATGCCCTAAGATCACATAGACATTGAGTTCTTTGTTCCACTGCCCCAGCTGGGTTGGCTGTAACAAGCATAGAACTGGGTACTATCACCATTCATTATAGTCCTTTCCATGGTCTACTATCATCCCACATAAGAGAGTCCTCTGGGGGGAGGAGCGATTGCTTACACATTACCCTTTCGGTTCTCTCAGACCAGAGGTGGGAAAACTACTGCCAGCGGGCCACATCAGGCCTGTGGGACCCTCCTGCTTGGCCTCTGGGCTTCTGTCCCAGGAGGCTAGCCCCTGGCCCCATCCCCTGCTGTTCCCCCTCCCCTGCTGCCTCAGCTCACTGTGCCGCCGGCGCAATGCTCTGGGCAGCGAGGCTGCAGAGCTTCAGCCTGACACGATGCTCTGTGCTGCGCGGTGGCGTGGCTGGCTCCAGCTGGGCACTGCGGCTGCCTGTACTGGTGCTCTGGCTGCACCACCAGTGGTAAGGGGGCAGGGAGCAGAAGGGGTTGGATAGAGGGCAGGGGAATTTGGGGGGGTGGTCAAGGGGTGAGGGTGTGGATAGAGGGTGGGGTATTCAGGGGCAGGGGTCCCAGAGGGACAGTCAGGAAGGAGGGGGATTGGATTGAGTGGCTGGGAGGCAGTCAGGGGCAGGGGTTCCGGGGGCGGTCAGGGGACGTTGGGGTGGGTGGATGGGTCAGGGGTCCCGGGGGGTCCGTCAGGGGACGGGGATTGGGGGGTTGGATGGGGCTGTTGTCCCAGGGGGGCATCAGGGGGCAAGAAACATGGGCATCTGGGGGCACAGCCTCCCCTGACTGGCCCTTCATACAATTTTGGAAACCTGATGTGGCCCTCAGGCCAGAAAGTTTGCCTGTCCCTGTCTCAGACAGATAGGAACAGAACCTCCTGCTAGGATTGGCAGGTAAGACTGCAGAATCTCATGATCATCCATATGAAAGGCTGTCAATTGGTCTGAAAGAGCCTGCACAGACACTTATCTTCATGGCAAGAAGATGATCAGTGATTAACACAATTAGCTTAGTGTCCACTAAGCCCCAGCTTCAGAACCAGTGCTGCTTCTTTGAGTGATGGTCCCTATTGTGTATTCCACACATGCCATGCATCTGATTCCAGAAGTGTTTCCAAAGTGTTGCCAACTTAGCCACTTTGTCACTAGATTTAACGGCTTTTAAGTTTCCTTAGCAAGGAAATAAGTTTCAGCGTGACCAGTTAGAAATCTAGTGACTTTCATTGCTGATTACAGTGATATTCAGAGAAATAAATCACCAATATGTGTATCCCCAAATCATTCACAAACAGCTCAACAGTGTTAATAAAATCTATTCCATTCTCTTCTTATGACATTCTATCGTACACCAAGTTAATGTCATTATATCTCAGTCGAGCATTTCCTGGGAAGGTCTCTCTTACTCTGAGCCTTGATTATTAAGTGAAGTAAATCATATCCCCCACCACTGAGATGCTGGGAAGGCACCTACCTTCTCCAAACAGGCAGATGGTGAGCTAAACTCGGAAAATGAGCAAAGCCAGAGTTTCAGTGCAATCATATGAGTGCCACTGATGTTTGCAGTGGGCCCATATGATCGTGATCTGATCTTTTAATAGAATACAAGATCTTCCAAAAATAGATTATCGCTTGAGCTGTTTTCAGTGGTTGTCAGAAGTAGTAGGGCTGTTTATGATAAGAAAGAAATTGAAGAAATAGATAGAATGCAACCGAAACCCATTGCAGCAATTTTATGGACCTCAAACAGGCTTTTGGTAGCATTGGGCAGAAACAGTTATGGCAAGTCTTAAGGATGTGTGGCATCCCTAAGAAATTAATCAAGCAAATAGAAAACATCTACAGCAAGTCTATGAATGCAGTTTGAGTACACAGGAAGCTGACGGAAAGGTGCAGGATGGCTCTAGGAGTGAGACGACGATACATGCTATTGCCAAAGTTGTTCATTTTGGTTCTGGAAGCAGTAATGGCTGTAGCATGGAGAGATGAAACGAGAGAACTCACGTCGTGCGAGGACAGTCAATAGGCTTAGATTCAAAGATGATATTGACCTCATAGCAATGACTGAGGAGGATTTACAAAGAATAACTGAGAAGGTTGATCCAGAAAGCAGAAAATTCAGACTGAATGGCAATTGAAAGTCAAATGGAAGAGGTAAAGATCAAAGTCAGAGACAAAGAATTAGAAGAAATGGAAAAATCTGTGCATCTTAGAGGACTAGTATCAAGGAATGGGAATTGTGAAGATGACATAAAAAGAGGTATCAGGCTGGCCACTATGATATTCAGAAAATTTTGCAAGACCTTTAAGGCTAAAGAGATTTAGGTAAAAATGAAAATTAGCATATATGAGAAGGTTGTTGTGCCAATACTTCTATATAGGTCAGAATGCTGGGGTATGAGGAAGGTTGATAAATGAAAGATACTGACTGCAGAAATGAATTGTCTGATGGAAATACTGAGAATTTCAAGACTGTGGAAAGTAATAAATGTAGTGATAAGAAAACAGGGCAAGAAGTAATGCTGTTACAAAAGATTAAAGAAAGACTGCAGTGTTTTGGACATATGCCAGTGATGTACCTAGGGAGGCTGCCTTACACGGCAATTCATATCAGAGTATAAGAAATTAGAAATCGAGGAAGAACAAGGGTGCATTTGATAGACACGGTAAAGAATGACACAGAACAAAAAGTTTTAAAGATAAACAGAGACGTGAAGCTGGTACAAGACAAAGTGGTAGAAAGACTTCATTCAGCCTCATTGTCGCTGCTGAGCTGATGGGCGGGAATCAAAGATGTAATAATAGGACATGTATCCTCCCTTTAGGTCAGGAACTCTAGTGCAAACACTTGAGCACTTCTAATCCATCCAGCGGAGAACAGTATGCTACATGTAGTTTGTATTTGGAATTACTTGTGTCACTGCTTGACTGAATGCCTCTTTGTTTTCTAGAGCTCTTAAACAGTATAATTATATTCTCCCCTCAGTCCTGGTATTTAACTTTTACAAATTAATCAGTTGCTCTTAGCACTTTCTTTGCTTCCCTATTGTGATATAAATGTTTTTCAGTTCCTTTTGCTGTATTTGAATTTCTCCTTAAAAATTTGTCCTGTGACTGCAAGGTGATGCTAGTATTGCTACTAAGTCGAATTTCAGATAGAAAATATTTCCTATGCTGATTGCCCCCTGTCAGCAGCTATTTTCCAGCATATGTGTTGTAGCTAAAATGTCCCTTCCCTGCTGGACTCAAGATTAGTGTTAGATGTTAGACCAGTCTAAGTTGGAGTTACTTGCATTATGGTGGGTCTTATGATTGGCTGGTTGTGTTTTATACAGTAGTGATGCAGCAAGCACTTGAAAAGGATGTGTCAAGTTATTGATTATTGTGGAGATAGAAAGATTGGGTCATGGAGATCAGATGTTGGGTGTCTTTTCAGTCGCCTCTCCCTTAGGCGCTCTCTAACCACCCTAGTCTTGGTAGCAGATGAGCTGCGATCTCCTACTCCAAAAGGGGTGAAGTCTGGGCTGGGAGTTACATGGAAGGAAGGTGATCACTTTCTTTTTGATTAGGGGATCTTGATTCACACAGGGATTGCATGGGGAAAAAGGTAGTATTTTTCATTTTATTTCTTTGTCACTTTTGGGAAATATTCAAGGTCCCTATGTACTCTGCAGTAAACTGGACTTAATTCTGCTGCATGGCCCTTGGTTTCTATGGCTCTTTGGTGCAGCAGGCTGGAAGTTCTGCGGCAGCCTCAGGTAAATTCAAAATTGGAGGTTTTTAATGAATCAGATCTGAAAATGAATAATACAATCAGTACAGCATTGCTTATAGTGTTTGATTTAATATTAAAATCAAGTAATTTACCTTTCCTGTAAATTTCAAATTTGCTGCAGATTTTTGTAATGATAATGCATAACTTCTGTGAACATTTTTTTCCAGAGGTGGTGGGGCTGGATTCTTTGGCAGTTGTATAGGAGACTGTTGGAACTTTTGACACCAGAGAAGGTGTGGGAGGTGGTTTAGGACTGCGGAATTAATGACAATTCTTTGTTCAGTCTCACATCATTAGAGAGCTTGGAATAGCAGCAGTATGCTGTTTGCTCTGCAGTATCTCCAGCTTCTCATCTTAGGCTGATCATGATTTCAAACATCCAAGTAGACAGCATCTTTTCTATTCTGATTTGAGATTTCATGATGGTCATGACACCCATAAGCCTATCCCAGTTGTTTTAGCTCACATTTGTACTTTCTGGGTTGGAGGGTCTGTTTCATTGTTTAGCCAACGGAGAGTGATTGAGCTGAATGGCTTTCAGAGCTCTCTATGTTGCTAACCTTGTTGTTGGCCAAGTAGGTCATCTTAGTGTGCCCTTTAATATCAGTGCAGTGGTTCCAAAATTTTCTCTGCATCATCTTCTTAGGTCTTGTTGGAATGTAGACAGCTTATGGCACTGCTTAGAGTGATCTTTACTGGGTTACATATTGAGTGTGTTTATAATCTTCTTCCATCACTCTAAAGGATGTGAAGAGTTCTTCCTCTTCCCCTCCCCATAGTGTCTACAAAGCCATGACATCTGTGACTGGCTATTGACTGTTGCATAGGTTGGTGAATCTTAACTGCCTACATTCAGTTCCTCATGAATAGTTTTCTATCTTCATCACGGACAAATAGAAAGGATTGAGACAGGATTAACTCCTTTTAGGGGTCAAATGCAAAATCTTCGGTTCCAGTTTTGGCCAGTCTAACTTTCTGAGGTACTAAGGGAGCTTCTATCTTTGAGTGAGAGGCAGGCCCCTCACAGTTAGTAAAATCAAGTTGGGAGTGATGTTAGGTGTTTTTTTGGCAGGGCTGAAGGGCTTCCAGGGTTGAGATCAACTGCTACCACAAATGTATAAAGGAAGGGCACAGTTTAAGTTTGGTATAGTTAGAGATGTAACCAAAACATGTCCCTTAGAGCTCCAGTATGTGTTAAATCCACAGCCAGGCTTTCTCTCTCTCTCCTATTTACTCCACTTCGTAGTACATCAACTTTCTTGTTCTTCGAGTATGTGTCAGTTTGGAGCCCACTCTATATGTGAATGCCCTCAAGGATGTGAGATCAGAATCCTTGAACAGCAGTGTCCATTGGGCCATGCCTGCACCCCTACAGGTCCTCATCCCCACTCCCCCATAAGGGCATAAAGGTCAGCCGAGTGTCCAGAACCATCTTTCACTTCTCTGCTTGTGACAGCAAGACAGAACCAGGCTGTATGTGCCTGCTACCCTTTAGCTAATAACAAGTAAAGAGAGGAAATACTCTAGGTAGGAACTTTTAATTCTTTTAATTTTCTAGCAAACCTTCTTCCTTGACACTCCCAACAATTATTTATTATTCAGTACTCTTCACCACAACCACTATCTTGGTGACTTCAAACCCTGTCCATCTCACAAATGACACATTCTCCTCACAAATGGAGGTAGCCATGGTCTGTTCTGCTTAGGTGAAAGCCATATGACTTACCGTTGCACTGTCTGCCAGTCTTTCTCATCAAAAATGAGAAAATCTGGAGACGCTGTGCTAAAACCATTTCTGTTGGAGCAGTCTGTGAGGGGCACTTTGGGCCCAGAAGAATAGGCATCAGGCTGCAAGATGAGACTTTGTACCTCCAAATCCAGTTAGAGCCCTTGTGAGCTGTGATGTGACTCCTAAGGCAAATTCCAGTAAGACAGCGGACACTGTATTGATTGGCCATCCATGACTGTCCAAGTCAGCTTATCGCTGATGGGTGCTCCAGCACCAAAAGCCTGTGTTTCCTTCACTTGGAGTCAAGGTAGACCAGAACACCAAATGGGCCATGGTGTTCCTAGCACTGGTGCTTTTACCTCCCATAAAAAGGGAAAAGCTCAGAGGCCTAAGAAAAGAGCATTTGCCGTTGGTCTCCTCCTGGGAATTTGGCAGAAAGTCCTTTCATAATACAGGGCAAATGACATGGTATTGATTCTTGTCCCAGTACCAAAACAACCCTTGTACCTACATCTGCTACCGATACCTTGGCACTGGCAATCAAAGCCCTAATGGACCCAGCAGACCAACTATTGTTTGAAGTCACTGCTTCTCTGGTACTGTCCTCTGTACTGAGGACCTTACTCTTGGCACTAACTCTGATGTCTAAATTCTCAGTACTGACAGTACCCTGGAGGTCAGCGCTAACTTTAGCGGAAATCTACTCCTTTTCTTCCCTGTCTGGGCCACATCTTTTCCCTCCGACTAGCCTACAGCCTTCCCTTTCCCCCACTTCCCCCCTAGTCACTGAGATCAGGATATAGTTCACCCTCTTATTTTGGAGCCCCAGCTTACTCATCACTTTCATGACACTGGCTTAAACAATGCTTCCCTTAAAATTTTTCACCATTGGCTGAGTCAAAGCCCATTCCAGTCAGTAGGAATTTTTGTCATTCGCTTCGTTGTGCTCCATTGACTGGCGTGGACTTTGGATCAGGTCCACATCATGGGACGAACATATATAATATTTTTGGTGATCATAATGAATTATTGATTCCAGCAAGATACTTTTCACTAGAAATTCAAATAGACTTACATTTGTGTATGTGATTCTGCTTACAGTATTACTTGTGATTTTTCTTAGCCTGCTGTATACCCACACAATTGTTTTTATATATTTATATCAATACAGTAGAACTTCAATTTTACTAAAACCAGCCATACAAATGACTAGTTACATAAATCATTTTTCCAGAAAGGAGCGCGTGGGAATCACATAATGAAAGTGATGTCAATGAACAAGTTGATATCTCTTCATATTCCAGTTTCTTCAGTGGATAGGAAGTGTCTTTTACAGTGATGTAAAGAACAAGACAACGACCATGCAGTGCACCATACTGCAGTTTATGTACCATACCTATTATAATTTTGAGATTACAATTTTTTGAACTTTTTGATTTTATAAACTTCAGTCCCCAATTAGTTTGTAAAATTAGGGGTTCTACTGTATCTTAAATTCAGTGGCTTTATATATCTTAATTTCTCTCTCTTCCATCCAACAGATAAGCAATTTGAAGAAAATTTTAAAAGGAATATTGGATTACAATCATGAGGTAAGAACTATTTCTCAGTGCTCTATACAGACCCTTCCTTTTGCTGAATATATTCATTATGCTTGTTGAACATGTTACAGAATATTGATTTGTTTAGCATTAGGTCCAGATATGTCACAAGTTCTCTGCACCCAGCAGCTCTTACTGGAGCTGAGCTCTTTCAAAAAATCTGACCCTTACCTCATGAAATGAAATTGTTCATTTTTTAAATAGCCATTCTGTATCTTATCTGCCCTTCCATACCCTTTAAACCTGTCCTACCAAAATTAATGAACTCATCATGGACTATCCTTGAGTGCTAGACCTCTCCAAAGCTTTATTGTGTGTTTCATCAAATATTCCACTAAGGAACAAACCCAGCTTGAAAATAAAACCCCTAATATTCTTAAGCATCTAGACATGAAAATAGTAGATGCCCTTGGTGACTCCATGGTGGAGTTGAATGCGTAAAAAATAAAGCTAATCTCTCTGACTTTCTCCGCTGCACCTAGTAAAGACTCTCTTTCATTTTTTCTGTGGGGAAGATATTCAGTTGAAGTGGGGGGAGAAGAGTTCATTAAAAGTTTTAATTTCAGACTGTTAGAGATCTACTATTGTGGCCTGTGTGTTCTTCGGAGAAGCTCTTGTGCTGCTTGTGTCCAAGACTGCACTCCATGGGAAGGAAAACGAGACATATTTATTCCCCGCTATGTGCTGAGGTAGCTGGTACATTAAGAATGCAGTGAAACAGACACTGTATTGGGATACTCACATAGAGAGACTGCATACTCTTAGCCAGGGATCGGCAACCTTTCAGAAGTGGTGTGCCAAGTCTTCATTTATTCACTCTAATTTAAGGTTTTGTGTGCTGGTAATACATTTTAATGTTTTTTAGAAAGTCTCTCTCTACAAGTCTATATATTATATAACTAAACTAGTGTTGTATTGTAAAATAAACAAGGTTTTCAAAATATTTAAGAAACTTCATTTAAAATTAAATTAAAATGTTGATCTTACGTCGCCGGCCCGCTCAGTCTGCTGCTGGTCTGGGGTTCTAGGTCGGCAGTGGGCTGAGTGGGGCCTGCGGCTGGGACCCCAGCTGGGAAGGGTCTGGCAGCCAGAACCCCAGACCGGCAGTGGGCTGTGTGGGGCTAGTAGCGAGGACCCCAGACCAGCAGTGGGCTGAGCGGCTCAGCCCACTGCCACTCAGGGGTTCCATCCGCCGGCTTCTGCCAGCCGGGATCCTGGCTGCCGGACCCTGCTCAGCCCGCTGCTGGTCTGGGGTCCCGGCCCTGCCCACATACAGTGGGTACCTACCTTCTCCCTGGTTCTGGCCCATCCTCTTTCTCTCTCTGCACTGAGCTGAGGGTGGGAGTGGACTGAGCACAGGGCTGGGGGTGAAGGGTCTGGCCAGGAGCTAGAATGAGGGAGGGGGCTCAGGGTTGGGGCAGGAGGTTTGGGTGTGGGGGCACTTACCTGGGCATCTCCCATTTGGTGTGAGGGGTGCAGGTGGGAATGTGAGTGGGGGGTGCAGGAGCTCCCATTTGGTGCTCAGGGTGGGGATGGGGATGTGTGGGGTGCATGGGATGTCGGCGGGGCTGGGTATGTGGGGGTGCAAGAGTCAGGGCAGAGGGCTAGGCACATGTGAGGGGGGTGCAGGTGTCAAGGTAGGGGGGTTGGGTATGTGGGGGGGTACCAGAGTCAGGGCTGGGGTCATGCGGGGGGGTGAAGGAGTCAACAGAGGGCTCGGTGGTACAGGGCTTAGGGCAGGAGCCTGGGGGAGGTGTGGGGGTGCATGGCTCAGGGTAGAGGGCTGAGTCTGTTTGAGGGGGTCAGGGCTCAGGGCAGAGGGCTGGGTGACTGCCCCCCCACTCCTTGTCCCAACTACCCCCTCCTGGGACCCCATCCCCAGCTAAGCCTCCCTGCCCCTTGTCCCCTGACCGCCCCCTTAGGACCTTCCCCCCGCCTGTCCCCTGACTGCCCCAACCCTTATCCACACCCCCGCACCCAGACAGAATCCCTCGGACTCCCATGCCTATCTAACTGCTCCCCGTTCCCTACAGGACTCCCAGAACTCTGGACCCATACAACGCTCCCCTGCTCACCCAACCTCTCTCCACACTCCAACCTCCTGACAGCCCCCCCGAACTCCTAACCCCCCCAGCTCCTTGTCCTCTGACCATCCCCTCCAGAGACCCCCCCCCCACCCTAACTGCCTCCCCAGGACCCTTCTTGCTCCTTGTCCCCGACTGCCTTGACCCCATCCACCCCCCCCACCCCCAACAGACCCAGGAACTCCCGTGCCCCATCCAACCTCCCCCTGCTCCCTGACTGCCCCCTCAAGAGACCCCTGCCCCTAACCACCACCCCATCCAACCCACTGTGCTCCCTGTCCCCTGACTGCCCCCACCCCTTATCCACTCCCTGGCCTGGACCTGGACCCCTTACCATGAGGCTTCCCGCTGTTCCGGAGCCCTGCTGCCTCGTGCAGAGCGCTCTGAGGGGCGGGGCTGTGTGTGCGGCGGCAGGGCTCCGGATGAGCGGGGAGCATCTTTCCCTCCCCATGGAGCCAAACGCTGCCCTGTGGGGAGCTTGCAGCCCCGGGCCCCAGAGCGCTGTGCGCGGCAGCATGGCTCATGGTGAAGGTGGGGGAGGGGCCAGCGGCTTGCTGCACTCGGCCCAGCGCTCCAGCCTGGGGTCGCGGATCCTGCAGCTTGCCACGTCGGCAGGGTTTTTAATGGCACAGTGGGTTCCCAGCAGGCTCCAGCGTGCCATTAAAAATTGGCTCGCGTGCCATCTTTGGCATGTGTGCCATAAGTTGCCGACCCCTGCTCTAAGCACTTGTTTTCTGTCAGAACAGTGTAATATTCTGGAGTGGAGGAAGATAATACATTTGGTAAGACTCTTGGGGGTGGGGGCAACATTTTCAAAAATCGGCGCCTAAAGTTAAACTCCCAAATCCAAACTTAATAAATAGACTGATTTTCAAAAGTTCTGAGTATTACATTAAAGTTAGCTCACGTTAAAATCTCAGAAGGGTAGGAATTGAAAACTCTAGTGTTTCTGAGCAAACATTTCAAGTCCTGTTAGCTGCTCAGAATGAATCTTTCAGAAAGACATACATACTTTTTTCTTGGGAATTGTTTATCTGCTATGTAAAGACCCCATATGAATCCTTTTCCACGTCCTGCACATACACTGCTTGCTACCTTTATTTGTCAATCTGGGTTTAAAAGAATCTTCTCTTAACTTCATTCGGCAGAGATTTCTTTCGTGGCCATGTTAAAGGAAGAGCAGTATAGTCTACAGCCTCTGGGTTTGTGAGAGCTTGATGCATTATAAAAATTCCTTATATCCTAGAAGACCAATGTTGTCATTGCAAAATGATGTCAGCTCCTTTTTAAGCCACTGACTATGTGTAAGTTTAAGTTTCTGACATGGTAAATTTATTATTTTAGAAAGTCAATGACTTGATTTCAGAAAATGACTGAGCATCAAGCTTTAGTGACAGATTCATTAAATACGAAATTCTTCAAAGATCAGATGCATCTGTAAAACATCCCAGATTGCTTCCAAAAGTGCATGGTGATGGAGATCCACTTAAATTTGTCAGTTGTCCTGCCTACATTTTTCTCATCTGAGTGCCTATCCTAGCAAAGTCCTTTTGCACAAGCTAGATGTGAAAAGATTAGTCTTTTACCTAGCATAGACAAAAGCCTTGGAGACTTAGGGCACTTTTTTTTGTTTCATTTTACAGTAATTCAATAGTTTATGGAATATCCAAAGGGATTCTAATGGCTGTAATGTAGCATCCTGCACTATTACAGCCTCGCAGGAGAACAAGTTGAAGATCCTGTGCAGGACCCTGTGTGCTTTATGGTGTCCACAGAAGTTGCCATAGACTATTCCTCTTCCCACAGAATTCTGCTCTAAAATCTAAGCTTTCGCTGTTTTCCTTAAAGTTTCTAGTATTTGTGCAAAGAAGACTTTTCAGCTGTCAGAGTCTAAACCAATATGGTGGTGGTTTCCTGAGGCTGCTAAATCGTTCCTTTTTCATCTCAGTGGGGTATTGACACTGGAGCCTAATTTTAACATAACAGTTTACCAGAAATGTCCTGCTAACACATTTGTTTCACAATCCCAAACCCATGTCCTCATAGTGCCAAATGACATATCTCCTACCCAGCTTCCTTAACAACCTCTACAAAGCAATATAAAAATCTGTATCACATTTTAAAGATTAGGGCAATGTAAAAATTAGATATCAAAATAACCATTCAAGAAATACTGTATTGATTATATTACTCATTTTCTATTTTATTTAATAAAATTATTCATTTTTCAATTTACCTGGATCTGCTACAGAATTCACATTCTAGTTTATTGGCGTGACAGAAAAATGAGGGAGCCTTGCTGAAGAATTTAGGTCCAGTTTGCCACATAGTACACCGGGGCATTAGTCATATTAATACCCATTCTTTGGGCAAGACTTCTAAGGCAGCAAATCTCTGTTGTTGTCCTTTTAAAACAATTTGATTTGCAGAAGTGTCATGTATTATTATATACATACATTTGCTAGATACTATTGTGTAAATATCTTCTCCAAAGCTGTTTTGTTTTTTTTTTTTGGGGAGGAGGTTTGACTTAAAAAATCAGCAAATAAATTACACATTCCTTTCATAGTCACTCTTTTTTCTTTGTTTGCATTTTTGATCTGTTAATTTGACTGGTTTTTTCTATCTGCAATTTATGTGCTAGAAGTTTGACTCATCCCACTTTTCATAGTAATATTTTCAACTCTTACAAAGCTTTTTTCTGATCTAGCAGAACTGCTTAATTTTCCCAGCTAATGCTCATTAATGTGTAAAACCTTCTAGATTGTAAATTGGCTTACAATGATTGTATGTCAGGTATGATTCTCTTCTCTTTCAGCTTCTTTCCATTCTTTCTCCTTGCGTCTTTGTCAAGCATTTTTTTCTTTTATGACCCCTTTCTGCTATTCAGTTTGTCTTGTGCCACTATTTCAGACTGTTTCCACAGACTGAAAATTAGTTGTCTTACATGTGAGACTTCCTCAATATCTTTGGACCAGATCTGTAAAACTACTAGACCAAGGGATTAGTGACAATTTTACAGTCTTTTGTTTTGTCATCCATCAGGGCTAGACACACATTTTATATCATTGGAATATGTGGAATTCTAGCTTTCCACTCCTGTGATTTACAGCTTATTTCCCAGATGCAATTAAATTATTCTGTCTGATGACATATTGTTTGTTTCTGAAGAATTCTTTATTTGAATTGCAGAAAACAACTTTATTTTTAAAAGTCCATCAGACAGGTACCATTGATTGGTCAGCTGTCTTTTGAGCTTCCTCATGTTACTGGCTTCTTTGCTGGCCTTTCCCAACCTAGAAGAACAGATCTGTAGTGGTAAGAGTAGTTGTTCATTATTGATATTAGCTGAGACAGCCTTCTCTGGATTCTCTGAAATGCTGGTTGTATCAAATTATGTGGATGTAATTTGTGTTGTAGAACCTTGTCCAGAGGTAAGTGGGCTGAGGTTATCCAATTTATTACACTTGAGACTTGAAGTTGGGTTTGAAAACTGTGCCAAAGATGGAAGGTGAGCTCTTTCTACTGGCTTCTTGCCTTATCTACATATATTGTGTCTTTGTGCAGATTTTAGGGCAGCAGATTAATGACTTTACCCTTCCTGATGTTAACTTGATTGGAGAGCACTCAGATGTTGCAGAGCTTGGAAGAATGCTTCAGCTCATTTTGGGATGTGCTGTGAATTGTGAGCAGAAGCAAGGTAATCAATTTTGAATATACATTATGCTCTCTGTGTAGTTAATGCAAGTCAGACTTGATGCATAAATGTGGGGAAAATGGTGTGTCTGGGATTGTTGTCAGAGGCACAATTTATTTTCCTGTGGGTCATGACTTTATTTTGCCTTATTGATAATAGTTGGCATCACATTTCAAGTTTCACTGAGTTTGCAAGCTGGAACTGTGGAGCTGGTTATATATGCTTCTGCTGTATATATTTTCTTTTGGTTATAGGAATAGAAATGAAAAATGGCTCCACCTAGCTTTTAGTTATTAATTCTTGTGGGAAGGCTCTTACCTGGGTAATTGCAAATTCATAGACAAGGTACACATTGCACACAAAAAAAATAGTTATGGGAGCCATATGCTATACGATCTGGATTCTGTTCCCTGCTCTGATACTTGCTCCCACCTTGGGCCCATGATTTAAAACTCTGTGGCCTTATCTACTCTTGAGAATTTGCTACCCGCTCAGTGGTTTCCCAGCATGCTGGTCTCTCACCTCATATCCATTAAGAAATGTAGCTCTTTACCATAACATCAGCTGATATTGGAATTTACAAATATGAGATCCAGGAAGAGGCAAAACAGAGGGCATATATTCATGAAAATACAAAAAGACCAAGAGTAGAGTCTCTGACCAGATGTGCAAGGTACACAAAATGAGTCACTGTTGAAAGGTAGGAAGAGAATCCTGTAAATTACGGAAGAGTAGGACCTTTTCTTGTGTCATGCCCTTTTTCTTTCTGTCTGAATAGTTCAGGAAAAAAAGGGAACTGCAACTGGAGAACAGACAGTTCCAGTGGGAAATATTTAGTGGGCATTTAAAGACAAATAAAAATTATTACTTTGATCCAACTGTTAGTCATTTCACTACAGCTGCCTATTGCCAATATCAGTCAGGTCACTGGTAGTTAATGGATTGCCGTCTTAGCTTAAAAGCTTTCCAAAGCTACTCCACCCCTTGGCAAGAGCATAGAAGGAAAATGTGTATCCAGGCAAGATGCCCTTGCAACAGAGATAACTGTATCCCTCTTCTTGTACATAATTTGCAGTTTTTCATACTGCGGTTGGCCTACAAGCTTGTTTGTATTACAACTGAGAACTTTGCCCATCGGTGATTATTTTCTATCAATATTAGAATATATACTGCTTGATCTTGAAATGATGAGAATTTTTGAAAATGTCTCCATCGTTCACTTGGTCTGCCACCATATGTACACACGCGTGGACCTTCAGAAATGTCTTACCAAGCCTTGCATCATCACTTGGAAGTATGGCTTTCTCTTACTGTACTTCTGGGTTTATTGGGGTGGGGTCTGGACACTGACTGAGCCCAAGTCCCAGGAATGGCACCTGCACAATTTGCAGGAGAGAGGTGGTTATTTATCCCTTCATTCTGTTTGACTGTTTTAAGTTTGTGTAAATAATGACATGTGAGAATATTCTTGTTTTCAGAATACATCCAGACCATCATGATGATGGAGGAGTCTGTTCAACATGTTGTCATGACAGCTATTCAGGAGGTATGCTGAAGTGTCCATAATATGTAACAATTCAGCTTTTCAATTCAGTACCGGAATCTATTTTTTCTCAGTTTTGTTAACTTCAGTAGAAAGCAGTGATTAATAGAAGGGGCATGGAATGCAACATTTATAAAGTTTAGAAGAAGGAATGTTTTCCTCTTTGGATTAGGGAAAACAGAGTTTTGCTAACCAAGCCTTATTTATGTAATAGAATTCAGGCAAATTTCCACTTTTCTTTAAATCTAGAAGATTAAACTTCTAGATATTGATACTGGGCTTCCCTTCCTTTACCTTTCCTTTCCTACAGCTCCTAAAAACACACTATACTTTGTTATGTAAGTAGCAAAACAAGTATTGTAGAATATTGTTCATTTGCACCTAGTAACGAGGAGACTCACTGAATTACTAAATTTTGTAAACAGGCAAGTAAGTGAACAAATACAGTAAAAAGAGGAAAACGCATTGCAAAATATACTTTCTATTTTGTTAGCTGTAGTCTTGTTTTTAGTTTTAATTATTCCTGATAATACTTCATAGCAGTCAATAAATGTACTGTAATATATTCAGTAAAAATAACATCATTTTAGTAACATGAGACCTCACTAGATCATTTGTTCCTAAAGTGATGAGAAGTGGGGAAAGGTCACCTCTCTTGGTAAGCTTAGCAATGTTTAGTTTAGATTAGCAAGTTGATGATTTGCAATTTTTTTAAAAGCGAGGAGTGATTTCATCATCTTGCTGTAACTGAGGAGTCATGCTGAGACACTAAATGGAAGCATAGCAGAAAGGAAGCAAGTACAGTGAAATCTGTTAATGTCTGCCATTACTTCTTCCAAGTTTTGGCTGTTGAAACAGGTGTCTGCCTAATACAGGGATACTTAGCTCAGTAGGACTTCAGTGCCCTAGTTCTGAGTCTTGCCTATGGAGCTTTAGCTGAGGCCCAAGAAAATAAAGCACTTTTCGGATTCAGGTGGAGCAGCTTCCCTTCAAACCACTTTAGTAGCTCAACTTCACTGCGTTGAAGCAGCTGAGTGGCCTCCTGTGCTGCCAGAAAGAGATTTCCTGGATGGTTTGTAACTCAGGACAGATTAATGTTAGAGTGACAGGAAATCTAAAAGCAGAGGTTTTGCTGACCTCCAAAGCAAATGGTTTCTTGGCACATGCTTCACAAGAAGGCAAAAGTTCACTAAGATCTTTGCCAATATGTCTTTCGTTCCGAATCCATAACTGATGATCAGTTTAACTGTGTGCATGTGAGCAAAATCACCATGTTTAAGCATCTAATTCCACTTAGATCTTGATAAATCAGCAATTGAACCCTATGCTGACTTCAGTGTGATAAATTCAGATTTGTCTACCCCATATATAAAATGTGTTTTTCCTACAGATCCCTATAAAGGGAAATAAATGGTACAGAGCCAAAGGTTGCTCAATTCTTCATCATGACTTGTCTCTTCAATCCACAGTCTAGGAGTCATATGCACTGTTTGATGACCATGGAACCATTTAGAGTACCAGAACCGGTAGGGGGCAAGCACACTTGCTTCTCAGATTTAGCATTCTGGAAATGAGAGTAAAACCCCCCCATCTCCCTAGATTATCTTTCATTCCCTGTCCTTCCCTAAGCCAGTGCTGTCAGGGAGTCAGTTCCTGGTTTCCTGACCATGGTTTTTTGGCAGTTTTTCTGCACGTTTGTCGTCTTTTCTGTGTCCCCCTCCCCCATTTGTTTTGATAGGATTTTTGATAGCTGTCTTTTATTGGTCCTTAGTTTTTAGTAGCACTTTTCACTCTGCTACAGTGGTCAAAAATAAGTTCATATTCAAGAGATGTGTTTCTTCATCTAATAAGATATCCATATTAATAACCATGCCCATTGTTTAATGGATTAATGAAGCATTTGTCCAGTGGCCATGGAGCTCGTTCAGTCTTTGTGACCTGTGCCAGAAAAAAGTGACACCACAGGCTGAGGGCTCTCCTTTGGAGGAGTCTTTGGAAACTCAGTTGATCAAAAGAGCTTCTTTCCAAGTAATACTCCAGATCAGAGTGGCTTGACTCTACCATTCAAAGACTTTAGAAGACTAAGAAATTCAGAACCAAATGGAGCGTTCTGAGATGCTTATTCAAAAATCTTCAGATCCTTCTCAGAGTCAAGAGTTCAGATCCCAGGAAAATCTTCAAAGCTGCAATTTCGATCTTTGGAGAAAAACATAGCTCCTTGAAAGTTTCCCTGAAGAGCTGGATGGACAACAGACTTCTGAAGTCAGATAAAGAATTAGTGCCCAATAATTGTGTTCTTATTGTGCCTCAAAGCAGGTAGCCTCTATGGGTCCTAGAAAGTGCAAAAGGTTTAGGGCCTTCTTGGATCCAGGACATTCAGAACCTTTTCATGGTCTGGTGGACTGCTTAGAGCAGATCTCTGCAGAGGGATTTGAGTGCCTCAGGTATGTGGAGGAATCACCAATTGAAGTGCTGTTACGACAGCCATGTAGACGGATGAGAAGTGTAGGTATTGCATACCTACATCATCCAAGCATTGCAAAATACTTTCCATGCACTTAGACTGTCTTAAGTATTAGTTACATAAAAAGACCTGTTAAATATTTCTTTATACTATATTGCATAGTTTTCCTACTTCAGTTAAATATATGGAAATGCTTATAGATGATACTTTATTAATGTATACATAATAAGTAATACTGCTCATGAAAACCTGTTTCACACCCCAGCAAAACTGGTATCACTTGTAATCGCCTATACCTAACGTGGTGTTTTTTTCACTGAAAAAAATGCCATTTTTCACATTGCAAAATGGTAATTTCACATGTGAAATTTTGTACAAGAAAATGAATTTAAACACCTTTATTTTATTTGAATTTCTTGTGCTTTCGAATAACTGTATTCTTTGATTATCAGAATTTTTAAAGTAAAGCACCAAGCTAAAAAATAAATGGAAAATACTGTTCTTCAGGTAGATTCTGAAATATTTCAAACACCATATAAACCAAACGGTGCCTTGATAGTCTGTTCATTTCAATGAAGCTGAATTCATGTGTTTCCAGCATTGAGATTCCAAGGCCCCTGCAAACATTCGTGCACATAAGTAGTTCCGTTGAAATTTGCAGGATGAGGGCCTAATGTGTGGTTTTCAAAGCAATAAAAAATCTAGTATAAAGTTTTTCAATTTCATGTGTTACACAGATTGATTTTTCCTGAAAAACAAAAATTTAACATTTCCCATGAAATCTATTTCTGTTACAGTACAGCTTTGCAATTGTTCCATAATGCATCTGGCAAATTATGCTGTTCTTTTCCCAAGCCTCAGATATAAATAGTCATTTGGAAGGTTGAGAGTTCTTTACCAATAAATAGGAAAACACCCTCATTTCCTAATAACTAAACTTAGAGACTTTATAACAAGATCCTTTCCCCTTTCAGTAAGCATGTCCATCAGACTATGAAAATAGGGTCATGCCCTTTACTGCAGAGTATTTGAGGCAGTTTCAAACCTGTCTGAGGTTGCATAGCAAGAAGGACTTCCTAGTTAGATGGGTCCCAAAGAGGATGTCTTCACAGAGATAGCGAATATCAAATTTCCTGTGTTTCAGCCTGTCATGGAGTCCCCGGGCGATGCCCTGGAACTACTCCCCACAAAGCCAGTCAGGACTTTAGGGAGCCTCCTGTCTCTTGGAGCAGACTGTCTTCAGGGCAAGAAGCTTACATGGCTTCACCTTCCTGGGTCTGACCTTGGAGCATTCAGCATATGCCCCTCTGTGTGCTTCCCACAGCGAGTTCACCCAGGCGGGGTCCTGGAGATGCCAGAGGGTCCTGCACCCTAGCTTCGCAGTCAGACGTGACTTTTAGCCAGCCAATAAAACAGAGATTTATTAGGTCTAAAACCGAGCTTGTAGGTACAGCGAACAGGACCCCATTCCGGGCCCAGAGAGCCAGACAACCCCATCTGCACTCATTCCTTGTCCCCAGCCAGCTCCAAACTGAAACCCCCTCCAACCCCTCCTTTCTGGCCTTTGTCTCTCTCCTGGGCCAGGAGATCACCTGATCTTTGTTCACTTTTAGCTATCCCCTTGCAAGGGGAGAAGGACCATTTGTTGCTAGGAGACAGATTGTTGGCCATTTATGCACACTAGAGACTTAAGAAATGCATAGGGGAAACTGAGGCACCCACACAGTATTCAGAGGAAACATTAAGAACAGTCCCACTTCGTCACACAGCCTAATTATTTTCAAGGTTCATTTTGTCTTCAGTAAAAACAGTTCTTCGTAGATGCTGCTTTATGGAAAAAGTCAAAAGTCAGACCATACTAGAAGTTGTAAAAGATGTTAGATATACCACTGGGTCTCTCTAAAATAAAAGCAGCAAAGAGTCCTGTGGCACCTTGTAGACTAACAGACGTACTGGAGCATGAGCTTTCGTGGGTGAATACCCACTTCGTCACATGCAACCGACGAAGTGGGTATTCACCTACGAAAGCTCATGCTCCAATACGTCTGTTAGTCTGTAAGGTGCCACAGGACTCTTTGCTGCTTTTACAGATCCAGACTAACACGGCTACCCCTCTGATACTTCAAAATAAAAAATCTCCAGAAAACAGAGATCTTTGTCTGACAAAGGGAAATGAAGTTTGCATGCACCTTATATATAAGGCAACAGCAGTATCAAACATCTTCATGTTATCACATAAAATAAGCTGCAAACTTATAGAATAGAGAGAGAGTAAGTCATGTGTATGATACCCAGAAGAATCAAGTGCATGTTTCTAGGGCATTCATGCATACAGATCTCCTGATAATCTTAGTTGCCAACCTTGTATCCATGACAACACTAATAACTCAGCCCTCATGAGCAAACCAGTTAAAATTGGATAAAGGTTTTAATAACACCTAGCATGGTTATATATATTTATTTTTGTAATGCTGCTTGTCATAGCTGTGGGCATGAAAAAGGTGTAATTAGAATAATAAAAGGAATGGCAGATATTTTCTATAAAAATATTAAAATATAAACTGATTAAATTAACTTGTAGTCCAGATTGTTGTTCCTGTGCTTTTAAGATAAGGGATCTGTTACCTCTCATTTACCAAAGAATAGGTTAATTGGGGGAAAATATTAGAGATTTCTCTAGGCTGAATCATGAATGATGGGTTGAAATTAAAGTTCTGATCCTGTAATTCTTAGTAAAGCATTTTATATAGCTTCTTGTGAAGTTTTATAAAAATCAGATTGGCTTACTTAGAGATGCTAATGGCTGTTCTGTTAACAGGTTATGATAGATGGCATCTGGGCGGGGGAGATGGCTTAGGTGGGCACCACAGAGGTCAGTGTTGGGTTCAGTCTTAACATCGTCATTAATTATCTGGAGAGGGTATAAACAGCCACTAACAAAATCAGGTGCTCAGAAGGTGATGTGAACACCTCTGAGGAGAAAGACATAATACTAAGTGGCCTAGCAAGGTCAGAAATTATTGGCAGGAGACTACAAAATTATATTCAACTTAGAAAAATAAGGCGATAAATTAGATACGAGTTCACAACACCTACTGCTTGTGGCAATGGAAAAGGCCATCAACTTGGCTTTTCAGAAACACCAAATCACAGAACAGGGACTTTATAATTCCTCCTTATAAGAATTTGGGCTCTGTAGATGCAATATTTCATTTCTGAATGGCTTGTCACCAGAAAGTTGTAGGTAAAATGGAAGGAATTTAGCGAAGAGCAACAAAAATGGTCGAGGGCTGGAGGAACTTTGGAGATAAGATTGACTATGCCTAAATATTTATAGGTTGGCTAAATGACAGCTAAAGAGTGGGGTGTAAAAGTGTACAAATATGTGAGTGACATGATTGTTGATGATGGGGAGTAATTTGTTACTGTACATTGTAATATAACCAGAAGTTATGGGATTGCATTTAAGAAAAAGAAAGCCGAGTGCTAAATAGCAGAAGAAATTATCACAATGAGTTGTATGATTACAGAGTGGCCATCCACAGAATGTAGTGGAAGTGGGCTATGGAGAGTTTTTTAACCCCAGGCTGGGTGAAGCATGAGGAATTACACTGAAGGGAACAGTGTTGCATTGGAATCAGGATTGATTAGATGTATGGTTAGATTGGTTAGTCTTTTTTCATTTCTAATTTCTATTACTCATGTAATAGAAAAAACAAACCAAAAAATGAATATATTCTAATAATCCCCAAAACACGCAGTACAAACCTGTAGTACGTGGTTTTTGGTTAATTACAACATAACTAATTAATTATTTTTAACCTTTATATTATTAATATGTATTTCAATCTTAACTTCTGTCTTAACATAGGTTCTCACCCTTTTTCATACTTTGACCCTATGTAACACCAAAACAAAAAATCTGTGGTCCCTGCTCCTCCCATTTAATTACATATATTTATTAAAAAAAAAAAAAAAAAAAAAAAAAAAGAGGCTGATTATGACTTCCCCTCCTGACTTGTTTGCAATTCTGAGGTTAAGAGCTCATCTCCGGAATGAATATTTTCGAAACTGAACCACTGCAACTTGCATGATATATTTACTGAACTATATTATTTGGAGAAACATAACCTGTGAATTTTTTAGGGTTGGTGGAAAGAGAAAAATCAGATCTTTTTTAGTTATAGCTTTCTAGTGAGGCTCCAGATTGGCTGACATGCTTCTCTGAAGGAAAAAATTAGCAGATAAGAAAATAAATCTTCTTTCTGGACACACATCCAATCTGTTACAATATCAAAATGGCTAGAGGGGATTCAAACATAAAAAAATGCAAAAGGAAATTCCCAGACTGCGGGGGAAAAAACAACAATCACTGTTAGAGGGAAATTTCCAGAGTAAATTTTTACTACCATATAGATTGCTGCAAATATTCTGCAAAAAGCATCCCGAGCTTTTCATGATGGATGATAGGAAGGCATGCTTATACGGAGGGATATGTACCAGATAAGATTTTTTTTTCATATTTCTTTATAGTGTTTGTCCTGCAGATTTGTAATTCTCTCTGTATATACCATACATAAAAATGTGACTTGAAAACTTAAGGCCTTATCTTCAGAACAAACCTTTCTTAAATTTAGGATTGATCTGGGTTTTTTGTAAATGAAAACTTAGCTTTTAATATACAAATAAATCTTTTGCTTTTTCTAATCCAGTGTAATCTAATTGCAGTTGATGAGTAAAGAATCTCCAGTCTCTGTTGGAAATGATGCTTACGTTGACCTTGATCGTCAGGTACCTAAGACCAGATGTTTCTTTTTCTTTAATCAGGAAATCAGTGTGCAGTTAGTCTGGTATATGGTATGTTGTAAGCAGGCTGCCTCATCATCATCATCTTCTCTTTTTTTGAAAATCTTTTGGAAAAATTCAAACAAAGGAACACACATTCAAAGTTTTAAATGTAATATTTTTTCTTTGTTAAAGTACAATTTTTAAAAGAAAGTCAGTTAATCAGAAGTTGCAATTACATATATTTATGTAATTATGTCCTGTGGCTTATGTCCATCAGTAGTATTGCTACATTTAAACAAATAAATAAGTAAATAAAATAACTGGTATATATATTTCTGAATGTGATTGTTCATAGTGCATGTGCAGAACAAAAATATTTCTTTGGAAAATAAAATTCATTATAAGCATTATGAATAGTTTGTAGCTGTCATGCTCAAAACTAGCATTATTTCTGACATAGCAAGAAGTGAAGACCTTACAAGTCAAAGGATAATCATGAAGAAACTAAATAGAATTAGTAACATTTATTAGCTGTAGACAAAACTTTTTTGCTCATGACAACTCTCTTTGAAGTCAACAGAAAGACATCACTTGGCTTTAGTGGGCTAGATCAGGCTCAGATATCCTTGCAATAATTCTGGGAACTGTTGTGAATTTCCTGCTTTGAGAAATCTTGGGAAAATTCCTCAGTGACTGAAGTATTTGTGAAAAATGCTGGACCAAATATACTCAGCTATTGTGTATGCATTTTGAGAGCACATTCTGTCATTTCTGTTGTTTCTACAGCCTCAGCCACAGTCCCTAAAATGGTAGAGGTATAACCTGGAGAATGATACTGTTTTTACTGAATCATATCATTAGTTGTCTATGTGGCTGTACATACTGTCTAAAAGATGGAGTTAATTTTTATGTGTCCGTTGTCCCTTATAAACCTGAAAAATGACAGGGATGCCATTCTTTACAATAGATTAGATCGTGGAGAGAAGTAGGAGGCCCTTGTAAGGCTTGTAGTAATTCTGCACATTTATTCCAAAAATACGTAGTGTCTTTGTGCTTGCTTCTCAGACTGATTTTCTTTCCATGTACTTAATTTTACAATCCTAGAGAAACTTGGAAGCCATAAATCTTTCCATTATTATAAAATCCTTTAGAGACATAACTGAATAAATGCAAATGTATATATTAAGTGCTACTGTATTTTCCACTGCATGCATCCAATGAACTGGGCTGTAGCCCACGAAAGCTTATGCTCAAATAAATTTGTTACTCTCGAAGGTGCCACAAGTACTCCTGTTATTTTAACTGATGTCATTCAGATTTAGACTTGTCCTCTACCACAGCAATTGTTTCCCCTTTGTGCAGCAAAAGTAGTGTGCCCAGTGGCTAGACACATTTTACCTTAATTGTCTATTCCTTGTAATCCATCTCCCAGTCCTTTGTGTATTTGCAAACACAGTGAAAACCGAAACTATTCACTCTTGTAAAGAAAAGTGGTGTTGACAATTTTTTAAATGTACGGAAGTGGTATGCTTTCCAACATTTGGGTTGTGGGGGTTCTTGAGCTCAACATGTAGAATGAAAATGCTTGCCTTAATACTTTATTTTGGAACAAAGAATTGCCTTCAGCTGTGTTCATCTCTCTCATATGAAGTATCTGAGCTCTTGAATGATAATAGGTGCCCTTTGTCGTCTTATAAAACTAGAATAGTCAATAACTTTTTTCAAAATAAATATGAGCATAAAAACAAACTTCACAGTGATATCATTCAACATCCTTTATGGTTACAGAGAATTACATGTATTATGGTAATGTTATTGTGAAAATAAAAATATTTATATTAATTTTAAATAGTTGAAGAAAACTACAGAAGAATTAAATGAAGCTTTAGCAACAAAAGAAGAAATTGCTCAGAGGTGCCATGAATTAGATATGCAGGTAGGTAGTTTATTATATGTGCACAATACATTTTATGGAAATTGTAGATTGAGAAAGAAAGGGCATGGTGATTCTAAGGCAGTTGAAGAAAGGAGTCAGTTTGGAGACCTGTCTCTTTTTAAAAGTATACTCGGAAGTTGTACTTCTTTAGCTGTACCACTTGAAAGAAATGCAATCCTCCTGAATGTGGTTGCAGTATAAAGGTGCTTTATACTAGTTTAGCTAGTCTCATACAGGAAGGGAATATGCTATACCGGTATTCTAGCATTAGGAATTGTATTAGGTATAACTGTTTGGGTTGAGGGACGTTGTGCCCCTTACCAAAATAGTTACACCAATACAAAAATTGTGTGAAGAACACATCTTAGGTCATCTTTTTTGAGTAAATTGAGCAAACTTGATCTGGAAAACATGAAAAGAATAAACCTGGAGCTCAGAAATGCCATTTTATCAAAGTCAATTTTCAGAGTAAATTTAATAAGATTTTATTACAGGATACTAGTATTTTCTTTTGAAGGTAGACTAAGACTTTAATGTATTAAAGCCTTTTTGTTTGATAACTGGCTACATTGTGTTCAGTTTTAGATGTCTCTAATAAATATAATTTAGAATCTACATTTAAAAAATTAATGTTGTTATGCCCCCATTGTTGTTATATCTTGGGTACATCACGTAGCAATTGGATAAATATTAAGGCTACGATGCATTGCTCTCATATAAGTTTATTACGAGTCCATCTATCGCCAGTTATGGGTCATACTAACTCCATCACTTGCACACCTTTTGCTCTTTAAGCTGACAATTCCATTGTTCCAGTTTTGCACTTTTGTTGTAACAGGTTGCAGCACTTCAAGAGGAGAAAAGTAGTTTACTAGCTGAGAACCAGATCCTGATGGAACGTTTGAACCAATCTGATTCTATAGAAGATCCCAACAGCCCTGCAGGGCGTAGGCACCTGCAACTGCAGACACAGTTAGAACAGCTCCAGGAGGAAACATTTAGGTAAAGAGATCCAGAGTCAGTAAACTTCATTTCGAACTAACAGACGCCTTATGAAATATTCCAGAAAGCAGATATTTCGTTTTAACTAGTAAACATTTTGTTCCTATTGGCAGTTATGTTGAATTATTATAGGGGGTGCCCATAATGACCACTGTAGTTAAGTTCACAAATAAGTTGCCATTATGGCCCATCTTTTTATAAGCTTAGATTTTATAAACATTTGCTTTTTAGGCTGAAATTTTCCATGCTTACTCTCTGCCCAAAGTAGTAGTTGAAAAAATGTGTACATAATCCCTTCGGACATCTTTTAGCTCAGTGAGGATAAAATATATATACTTACTTCTAACCATAGTTCTGGGACAAGAAATTCTCAGTTCAAACTGGGACAGTGTCCTTAATAATAATGTTCCCCCTTGAAAAACCATTTTTTTTGTGATTTACTCAAAGATAAAAGCAGCGCTTGAGAGAGCTCCACTCCCACTCGTATTTCTTCCACTACCACTTTGTTCTTTCATAAGAACAGCCATACTGGGTCAGACCAAAGGTCCATCCAGCCCAGTATCCTGTCTGCCAGCAGTGGCCAATGCTAAATGCCCCAGAGGGAGTGAACCTAACAGGTATTCCTGCCATCCATCTCCACCCTCTGACAAACAGAGGCTAGGGACACCATTCTTTATCCATCCTGGCTAATAGCCATTAATGGACTTAACCTCCATGAATTTATCTGGTTCTCTTTTAAACCCTGTTATAGTCCTAGCCTTCACAACCTCCTCAGGCAAGGAGTTCCACAGGTTGACTCTGCGCTGTGTGAAGAAGAACTTCCTTTTTTTTTTTTAAACCTGCTGCCTATTAATTTCATTTGATGGCCCCTAGTTCTCATATTATGGGAACAAGTAAATAACTTTCCTCTATGAGTGCTTGTTCATGTCCATTCCACATTAGGTGTGCGCGTGTCGCGTGCTCGAGCATCGGATACTTTTTCCCTTAGCGGCTCCCGTCGGGCATAGCTGTTATCAGTCAGTTATCACTTAGTTAGCGTTTTCATTGTTGCTGAATTCTTAGTAGATCAGATGCTTGGAGGACTCTGGCATCTGCCCTGGCCCACGTGCCGCAAGCTTATGCCTGTTAGTGACCCCCACGACTCCTGTCTACATTGCCTGGGGAAAGCTCGCCAAACAGAGAAGTGCAAGATTTGTAAGGCCTTTAAGCCGAGAACAAAGAGAGAGAGAGAGAGACGTTCATTTAAGGCAGCTGTTGATGGAGGCCACGCTGCAGCCACCGGGCCCGGAATGCCCAACACTGGCCTCAGCGTCCTCGGTGCGGAGTGCCCCGGAGTCATCAAGACTCCTGGTACCAGCCAAGCATCATAAGCCGTCGACCTCGGAATGACAAAATAGGCCCCGGCACCGCTCATCCTCTCCGATATGGCCCAAGGCAAAGCCAAAGGAGGGGCGCGGACGCTCTTCGCAAAAGACAGGCCCCATCTCAGGCCCCGGACACAGGGGAGAATGGAAGGGATGCTGCACCTACTCCGGTACCAGTGGCACCGGCTGCTCAAGTCCCACTGAGTCCAGCTACGAGTGAGCTCATTGCGGACGCAGGGCTCGAGGGCACGATAAATCAGCCCTCTACGCCTGACACCTTTGAGGCTGCAAAAGACCTCATCGGATTGTCGGCGACAAGCCCCCTGCCAGCCAGGGAGAAGCCTCTGGCACCGCCACCCAGGGTGCTGTCGAGGGGAAAGCCGGCAATGGTGAGCCGTTCAAGGTCACCATCCCGGCGCTGGTCCCGGTCGAGCTCTGAGTCCAAAGACTCCCAGCTACCCTTGAGTCAGATGGAAGTCTCGGTACCGGAGATGAGTCAACACACGGGGTCAGTGCAGGACCTACAGCGCTCCCCGGTGCCCCTCGCCCCAAAACCGGCACCAGCAGGGCTCAAGCCGGGAGTCGCCAAAGGCGCCCAGAAGGTACCGGTCCCAATCTCAGGAACACCGGCACTGGTCCCACTCGTCCGGAGAGCAGCGGTACTGGTCCCGGTCAGCCAGAAGCCGATCATCAGCCTCCCACAGGCACAAATCGATGGCACTACAATGGCCCTCACACTCTGCGTCACCGGAGTCCGGCGCCAACTCGGGCCGATACAGCTACCCACAACGGGCCCTGGACAGCAGGGAACAACTAACTGCCTGGCTACCACAATGGGTACCGCCAGGACACTGGCTTTTCTGGACTCCATGGGCCTACCACCAGCATCAAGGTGCTCCCTCTAGGGCCAGCTCTTCGGTAGAGAGATCCTGATCCCCTGTAAGGGAAGCTACGGTGTCCAAGCTGCCTGCAGCCTCGCCAAGTGAGAGACACGAAAGCCTGGCACTGTACCTGGTGCCATTCCAGGACCACCGGCACCAGCTGAAGCCGGAAGTCCCTTCCCTGAGGGAGGAAGACCGAGGGGGACCAGCAAGAGGAAGCTGAGCAGCCGCTAACCTCTTCGTCATCCCCGGATGAAGCAGTGGCAGGCATGGTGGTGCCAGGACCTCCGCCATTAGACCAGAAGGCCCACCAAAAACTGCTTCATAAGGTGGCCTATAGCTTGGGGTTGCAAGCCGAGGAGACGGTGGAGCAGGAAGACTCCGTGGTGGACATTCTGAGCGTGGAAGGTCCTTGCAGAATAGCGCTCTCACTCATTAAGACCATTCAGTCTAATTACATGACTATATGGCAGACCCTGGCATCCAGCGCACCAACAGCCAAGGGTGTAGAGCGCAAGTACTTCACCCAGTCAAAAAGTTACAACTTCTTGTTCTGTCACCCGAACCCATGTTCGCTGGTAGTCTCGACAGTGAATAAGGAAGAGCACCATGGGCAACAAGGCCCGGCCCCCAAGGCCAAGGAAGCAAAACTCGTGGACCTGTTCGGCAGGAGAGTGTATTCATCAGGGCGCCTCCAAGTGAAGATTGCTAACCAACAGGCCATCCTCAACGGGCATAACTTCAACTCCTGGGCGGCAGTGGGGAAGTTTAAGGACAAACTCCCGCAGGGCTCCCAACAGGAGTTCACGGCCCTAGTGGAGGACGGCAAGGCCGTAGTGAAAACCTCCCTCCAAGTGTCCCTGGACTCGGCGGACACGGCGGCCAGGACAGTAGCTTCAGGCGTGGTCATGTGGCACTCAGCGTGGCTTCAGGAGTCAGGTTTGCCACCTGAGGTCCAGAATTCGATCCAGGACCTCCCATTCAAAGAGTCCGGACTTTTCTCGGACCAAACTGATTGGAAGCTACATAGCCTTAAAGACTGTAGAGCCACACTCAAGTCACTGGGTATGCATACCCGGTAACTCAGAGGAAGCCCTTTAAGCTGCAACCCCCTCCTCAGCACCAGTACCAGCCTCGTCCTCGGCAAGAGCCTTACCGCAGGTGGGGCGGAGACCATAGGAGGTGGCGCTATAACAACAACAATTCCAATAGGCCTGGCCAGAACCAAGGCCAACATAAATCTCAGCTGGGCTCTAAGCTAGGCTTTTGAAGTCGCACTCAAGAGGACAGCATACCAGATCATCCACCGGATCCATCCCTGTGCTTCCTCAACCACCTATCCCGCTTCTCCCATGCGTGGTCCAGCATTATGTCGGACCACTGGGTGTTATGCACGGTGCGAAGCGGGTACATGCTACAGTTTTCCTCCCTGCCTACCCCTCACCCTCCTTCCCCGTCCCTCTTCAGGGACCCTTCTCACGAGCATCTCCTAGAAAAGGAGGTTCACTCGCTCCTAGAGGTGGGGGAGGTACAGATAGTACCCTTAGACCTAAGGGGAAAAGGGTTCTACTCCCGCTACTTCCTCATCCCCAAGGTCAAGGGGGGTCTTCATCCCATCCTAGACCTGCGCGGGCTCAACAAGTTCATGGTCAAGGCCCGATTCCGCATGGTCTCTCTGGGTACCATCATCCCCTCCCTGGATCCGGGAGACTGGTATGCTGCCCTCGTCATGAAGGACGCGTACTTTCATATCACCATCCACCCAGCGCATCACCGATTTCTATGGTTCATCGTGAACTAGGAGCACTACCAGTTCGCAGTTCTATCGTTTGGCCTTGCTACGGCCCCACAAGTATTCACAAAATGCATGGCGGTGGTGGCAGCGTGCTTGTGGTGACAGAAGGTTCGAGTTTACCCGTACCTCCGTGATTGGCTCCTTGCAGGTCAGTGTGAAGAAGAGGTTCGGTCCCACATGCAGATGGCACTGAGTCTATTCCGCAGGCTGGGGCTCCGTTCCCAAGTCCACTCTCATCCCAACACAGAGAGTGGAGTTCATAGGGGCTGTGCTAGATACGGTACAGGCAAGAGCAAGCCTTCTGGAATCATGATTCCGGCCATCCAGCAAGCAGTGAACTCACTGGTCAGTTCCCCACTACGACAGCCAGATGTTGCCTGTGACTGCTAGGCCACGTGGCAGCTTGCACGCATGTGGTCAGGCATGCCAAACTGAGACTCAGAACTCTGCAGGCTTGGCTTGCCCGTGTATACCTCCCTGGCAGGGGACCCCCTGGGCTTGATAGTAACAGCCCCGGGGGACGTGCTGGACCCACTGAGGTGGTGGTAGTCCCAGACCAAAGTTTGCAAGGGCATCCCCTTTGCTGCACAACAGCCGGACTTGACACTGGTAACAGATGCGTCAGATCTCGGATGGGGAGCTCACCTGGGGAATCTCAGAACTCAGGGCCTGTGGTCAGGGAGGGAGCTATCGCTCCATATCAACATGAAGGAGCTCAGGGCAGTTCGTTTAGCATGCCAGACCTTTCACGCCACTTTGAGTGGTCACAGTGTGACAGTTCTGACAGACAACACGACCACCATGTTTTATATAAACGAGCAGGGCGGAGCCTGCTTCTCCTCGTTTTGCCATGAAGCTCTCCTTCTCTGGAACTTCTATATATCCCATGCCATTCACCTCAAGGTGGGGTATCTCCTGGGGGAGCAGGACGAGCTGGCGGACCACCTCAGCAGATTCTTCTGCATGCACGAGTGGACACTCAAAACGGACGTCATGCTTTCGCTCTTCCGGAGGTGGGGGTTTCCCTGGGTGGACCTGTTCACTACCAAGGACAACACCCAGTGCCCACATTTCTGCTCGTTCCAGGGTCGCAGCCTGGGCTCAATAGCCAACAACACATTTGTGATCTGGTGGGGAGGGGAACTGAAATATGTTTTCCCCCCCGATTCTCCTGGTGCACAAGGTACAGCTTAAGGTGCACAGGGACAGGGGATCGATCATTCTCGTCGCCCCGGCCTGGGCCCACCAGCACTGGTTCACCATGCTGTTGGAGCTGTTGGTGGAGGCCCTGATATCCCTACCCCTGCACCAGGACCTCATTATACAGGACGGAGGGCGGCTTCTCCACCCCGACCTGCAATCACTGCATCTGACGGCGTGGAAGCTGCATGGTTAAATGCTTTGGAGAGCCAGTACTCCCTTCCTGTGCAGCAGGTTCTACTTGGCAATAGGAAACCCTCTACCAGGGCAACTTACTTGGCCAAGTGGAAGAGCTTCTTATGCTGGTGCGGGTCACAACAGGTGCGACCGCTCCAGGCCCCACTTCCAACCATTCTGGAGTACCTTCTGCACCTTAAGCAGCAAGTGCTGTCCCCATCCTCAGTTAAGGTGCACTTGGCGGCTATTTCCACCTTTCACTCAGGGTTTTTAGGTAACTCGGTTTTCTCCCACCCAACAGTGGGACAATTCCTCAAAGGTCTGGAAGGGGTGTTTCCTTACTCATGCCCCCCTGCTCCCCTATGAAATCTGAACTTAGTCATTTCTAAGCTCATGGAGCCCCTGTTTGAGCCCGTGGCTACCTGCTCCCTTCTCCACCTTTCCTGGAAGGTGACATTCCTGGTGGCCATCACCTTGGCCAGAAGGGTATCGGAGCTGAGGGATCTCGCCTTGGAGCCACCATATACTGTGTTTCACAGAGATAAGGTGCAGCTCCGCCCACACCCTAAGTTCCTCCCAACGGTAGTCTCTCAGTTCCATCGTGGTAAGGACATTTGCCTGCTGGTGTTTTTTCCAAAACCCCATACGGACCCAAGTCATCGCAGCCTGCACACCCTAGATGTCCGCCGAGTGTTCGTATTCTACTTGGAGCGCACCAAACCCTTTAATAAGTCGACACAGCTATTCGTGTCTGTCGCTGAGAGGATATGGGGCAGCCCGGTGTTGACACAGCGAATCTCGTCGTGGATTACGGACTGCATTTGGGCGTGTTATAACCTCACTGGTGTCCCAGCTCCGGCAGTCATGGCCCACTCGACCAGAGCGCAGGCAGCTTCCCCAGCCTTCCTTGCACAGGTCCCAGTACAGGAGATCTGCATGGCAGCCACCTGGTCATTGGTGCACACCTTTACGACCCACTACGCGGTCAACCAGCAGGCATGGGAGGGCGCAGCAGTTGGCAGGGTGGTCCTCCGATCTATTGTTTCATGACTCCTACCCTCCTCCAAAGGTAAGCTTGTGATTCGCCTAATGTGGAATGGACATGAACAAGCACTCGAAGAAGAAAGAATGGTTACTTACCTTTTGCAACTGTTGTTCTTCAAGATGCGTTGTTCACGTCGATTCCACCACCCACCCTCCTTCCCCTCTGTTAGAGTCGCCGGCATGAAGGAACTGAAGGGGGTCAGGCCAGTGGTGGTATATATGCATGGTGCGGGGGCCCCGCTGGCCCGACAGGAGCCACTATGGGGAAAAGTTTCCGATGCTTGTGCACGCGATGCGCGCACACCTAATGTGGATTGGACATGAACAACATATCTCGAAGAATAACAGTTACAAAAGGTAAGTAACCGTTCTTTTCCTTATTCACTTTCTCCACACCACTCATGATTTTATATATCTCTATGATATTCCCCCTTAGTCTCCTCTCTTCCAAGCTGAAAAGTCCTAGCCTCTTTAATCTCTCCTCATATGGGACCCGTTCCAAACCCCTAATCATTTTAGTTGTCCTTCTCTGAACCTTTTCTAGTGCCAGTATATATTTTTTGAGATGAGGAGACCACATCTGTACTCAGTATTCAAGATGTGGGCATAGCATGGATTTATATAATGGCAATAAGATATTCTCCATCTTATTCTCTGTCCTTTTTTTAATGATTCCTAACATCCTGTTTGCTTTTTTGACTGCTGCTGCCCGCTGCGTGGACGTCTTCAGAGAACTATCCACGATGACTCCAAGATCTCTTTCCTGATTAGTTATAGCTAAATTAGCCCCCATCATATTGTATGTATAGTTGGGGTTATTTTTTCCAATGTGCATTATTTTACATTTATCCACATTAAATTTCATTTGCCATTTTGTTACCCAATCACTTACTTTTGTGAGATCTTTTTGAAGTTCTTCACGATCTGCCTTGGTCTTAACTATCTTGAGCAGTTTAGTATCATCTGCAAAGTGTGCCATCTCACTGTTTACCCCTTTCTTCAGATCATTTATGAATAAATTGAATAAATTGGTCCTAGGACTGACCTTGGGGAAAATAGTTACCCCTCTCCATTCTGAAAATTTACCATTTATTCCTGCCCTTTGTTTTCCTATCTTTTAACCAATTACCTATCCGTGAGAGAACCTTCTTTCTTATCCCATAACTGCTTATTTTGCTTAAGAGCCTTGGGTGAGGGACCTTGTCAAAGGCTTTCTGGAAATCTAAGTATACTATATCCACTGGATCCCCCTTGTCCACATGTTTGTTGACCCCTTCGAAGAACACTAATAGATTAGTAAGACACGATTTCCCTTTACAGAAACCATGTTGACTTTTGCCCAACAATTTATGTTCTTCTGTGTCTGACAATTTTATTCTTTACTATTGTTTCAGCTAATTTGCCCGATACTGATGTTAGACTTAACGGTCTGTAATTGCTGGGATCACCTCTAGAGCCCTTTTAAAATATTGGCATGACATTAACTGTCTTCCAGTTATTGGATACAGAAGCCAATTTAAAGGACAGGTTACAAACCAAAGTTAATAGTTCCGCAACTTCACATTTGAGTTCTTTCAGAACTCTTGGGTGAATGCCATCTGGTCCCAGTGACTTGTTGTTTTTAAGTTTATCAACTAATTCCAAAACCTCCTCTAATGACACTTCAATCTGTGACAGTTCCTCATATTTGTCACCTACAAAGGACGACTCAGGTTTGGGAATCTCCCTAACATCCTCAGCCATAAAGACTGAATCAAAGAATTCATTTAGTTTCTCCCCAATGACTTTATTGTCTTTAAGTGCTCCTTTTTAATCTCGATTGTCCTGGGATCCCACTGGTTGTTTAGCAGGCTTCCTACTTCTAGTGTACTTAAAAAAACAATTTATTACCTTTTGAGTTTTTGGCTAGCTGTTCTTCAGACTCCTTTTTGGCTTTTCTTACTACATTTTTATACTTAATTCAGCAGTGTTTATGCACCTTTCTATTTACCTCACTAAGATTTGACTTCCACTTTTGAAAGATGCCTTTTTATCTCTCACTGCTTCTTTTACATGGTTGTTAAGCTACAGTGGCTCTCTTTTAGTTCATTTATTGTGTCTTTTAATTTGGGGTATACATTTAAGTTGGGCCTCTATTATGGTGTCTTTGAAAAGTGTCTATGCAGCTTCCAGGGATTTCACTCTTGTCACTATACCTTTTAATTTCTGTTTAACTAACTTCCTCGTTTTTGCATAGTTCCCTTTTCTGAAATTAAATGCCACAGTGTTGGGCTGTTGAGGTGTTCTTTCCACCACAGGAATGTTAAATGTTATATTATGGTCACTATTTCCAAGCATTCCTGTTATAGTTACCTCTTGGACCAGATCCTGTGCACCACTCAGGACTAAATCGAGAGTTTCCTCTCCCCTTGTGGGTTCCTGTAACAGCTGTTCCAAGAAGCAGTCATTTAAAGTATTGAGAAATTTTGTCTCTGCATTTCGTCCTGAGGTGACATGTACCCAGTCAATATGGGGATAATTTAAATCCCTTACTATTACTGAGTTCTTTATTTTAATAGCCTCTCTAATCTCCCTTAGCATTTCATAGTCATTATCGCTGTCCTTGTCAGGTGGTGGATAATAGATCCCTACTGTTATATTCTTCTTAGAGCATGGAATTACTATCCATAGAGATTCTGTGGAACATGTGGATTCATTTAAGATTTTTACTTCATTTGATTCTACGTTTTCTTTCACATATAGTGAGAGGAGGTTTTAGCAAAGATTCTGAAAGGAGTGTTTTAGCAAAGATTTTCAGTAGCACAGTGAAAGCCTTAGGATTTCTCTCTTTCAAATACAACGATGATGAGAAGTATACATCTCCTTGTTGCACTGCAAGCAGAGTTGTTGATGACATTGACTTGGAAGCATCTAAGGTCCCTCCACCTCCTTGAAAATGTAATAGAAACTTGGCAACATGATGTTGTTCATTGGCTTTTTTTTTTTTCCCCCAGTGTCCCAAAAAGCTGCTATGAAGGAAGAAGGTAACACTGACCTGTGGTTAGAACATATACCCTTTCTTACCTACTGTTTTATTTCAATTCTGTAGGCTAGAGGCAGCCAAAGATGATTATCGAATACGTTGTGAAGAGTTGGAAAAAGAAATTGCAGAATTGCGACAGCAGAATGAAGAGCTAACCACTTTAGCAGAAGAGGCTCAGTCTTTGAAGGATGAGATGGATGTACTTAGGTAAACTATATTACTCTAACCATTAGGGAGTATATTTCTTTTTATTCCTAAAACAAAGTTTCTGCTATCAATTCATCTCCATTAGCATTCATGTAGTTTCAAAATTTTGCATACATTAAAGTAGTTTATCAATAAGCACCAAAGTGCATCCAGTTACCATTAAAATTATGAGGTTGTGAATTTTCTGCCAGTCAACCAACCTGATATGATATCATTAAGCACTGTATATGCGATATTGCCACACTATTCATGTTATGGTTGCAGTAGCCCTTCTTCATTATAAGCCCCTGTTTTAAGGCATTCACAACTTTTTGTAAAAAACTTATCCTTTGGGCTGAAATGTCTTTTGCTTGTTCTTAACCAAATGGTGAATTTCTTTGAAAATTTTGGTAAATTTCTCTTTGGCTGTTTTTTCTAAATTGTGGTATTCAGCAATGAGAGCTGTTTATAAACTGAGCCCCATCCTGCATCCATGTTCCTAAAATTCTTAATTTAATCTACTAAACTGCCACTGTGCGGAGAGAGCACAAGCTGCCCTGTAAATGGGCATAACAGCTCTTTGTGTTTTCCTTCACTGACCATAAAGATGCTCAAGTATTTCAAATTTTATTTTAAAAACAAATTAATCTGTTGGTAGGCATGAAAACAAGAGCAGATGCAGGGATAGTATTGAAAAGCTGCCTGAAAGAAGTGAGTTTTGAGGATGGATTAGGAGTCTGAGATGGAGATTGCCTGAGAGAGAGAGGATGGCATGAAAATAGTTAGAACTTGATATGGAAACAGACAAGAAGACAGTAAATGCATTCGAGCAGGAAGAGTGATATTGTTGGAAACGACAGCATTTTGGATAGGTTGGTGAGGGGAGGAGCAGAAAGGCTAACAGAGAGTCAAGACACACAGCGGTGAGAATAAGTTGTTTGCTTTCTTACGCTACTCCTGGTGTTTGGGAACCTTTTTTGTATCCAGTTTAATACTGAGGTGACTTCAGAGCACTTACTGTGTTAACATTCTGAATATTATTATATATTATTGGTATTACCGTAGTGCCTAGGACTCCTAGCCATGGCCCAGGCACTGTACAAACAAAGAACAAAAAGATGGTCCATGCCCCAAAGTTTACAATATGAACAGATTTGATGCAGCCTCTTCTTCTCTGTTATCATCTAGGCATTCCTCTGATAAAGTGGCTAAGTTAGAAAGCCAGGTAGAGTCATACAAAAAGAAGCTGGAAGATCTTGGTGATCTGCGGCGGCAAGTAAAACTCTTAGAGGAGAAGAACACTATGTATATGCAAAACACTGTAAGCTTGGAGGAAGAACTAAGGAAAGCCCACGCAGCCCGTAGCCAGCTGGAAACATACAAGAGACAGGTGAGAACAGAAATTGTTGTTGCAATTGATTTGTTGATTTCTTAGCCTTTTCTGTTAATTATAATAATAATTTGGGTAATACCTTCAGAATTCATCCATGTTCTATGTAAAGGATCTGCTTTGTTGTAAATATCCCTCTCCCCCTAGCTTGTATAGAGCTTGTGTAACTCCACCTATGAAGCAGGAAAAAAGTCAACAAGAGCTGTCTCTCTTGGATAGACAAAATGTATAGAATTACAGATTTTTAAGGTCAGAAGGGACCACTGTGATCTTCTAGTCTGACCACCTACATAAAGCAAAGCATCGACCTTACTTGAATTAATTCCTGCTTCAAGTCCAATAGTTGTGGTTAAACTAGAGCAGATCTTTTAGAAGAAATATCTAGTCTTGGTTAAAAAATTTCCAATGTTGTAGAATCCATCATAACCCTCGGTAAGTTGGTCCAATGGTTAATTACTCTCACTTTAAAATGTGCACATTATTTCTAGTCTGAATTTGTCTTTCAGCCTCCAGCTATTAGATCTTGTTACACTTTTGTCTACTAGATTGAATAGCCCATTATTACATTTCTGTCCCCCATGTAGGTATTTATAGACTGTGATCAAGTCACCCTTCAACCTTGTATTTGATAAGGTAAATAGATTAAAGGAGTTCAGTCTCTCACTATAAGGCATGTTTCCCAATCCTTTAATCCTTCTCATGGCTTTCTGAAACCTCCAGTTTTTAAACAACACCAGAGCTGGACACAATATTCCAGTAGCAGTTGCGCCAGTTTGTGCTCTGCACAGGCTCCACCTCTTTTCCCCTCAATCTTCAGCGTCCTGTTGCTCCATGGAGCAAGCAGGTCAGCTCTCTGCACTGTCTGCATTTTCGGTCTTTGTTCCTTCTCCTGCAAGGAAGAAGAGAGAAGGTAAGAGGAGATTTGTTGAGATTCTTCCCCTGCCTGGTGACCCTTTTCCAGCTATTAGGCTCTGTCAATCCCCTTGAGCTGGTTTACATTTGGCAAATTCAGTTTGTGATAGGGAGTCTCCCATTAGCTTGTGAGAGGTTGTTCTCAGCCCCAGTGCAGTGTTTGCTCTGCGTCTGCCTGGTTTGGACTCTTGGGGATGTTTTTCACTTCCCCTAAGGGCCAGCCCTGGCAGGTTTACACTGAGACGAGAGGATATGTATTTCTCATCCTATGTGCCATGGGAGGGGTAAGTAACCCTCTTGTTACCCGCACCCTCTGAAATGAAGGGCCATATACATTCTCCAGTTTACCAAAAGTGAAGTGGAGTATTTTATTTCAAAATGGGTGGAAGGAAGGTGCATACCACCCCGAGACAGCTTGTGTTTCTATTCTGTATTGATTTGCCAGGACCTCATGCACATTAGCAGTGATGTCTGTACCTGATCATACTTGTTCTTCTTCGAGTGATTGCTCATATCCATTCCAGTTAGGTGTGCGCGCCGCGCGTGCATGTTTGCCGGAAACTTTTTACCCTAGCAACTCCGGTGGGCCGGCAGGTCCCCCCTAGAGTGGCGCCAGCATGGCGCTTGATATATACCCCTGCCGGCCCGCCCGCTCCTCAGTTCCTTCTTACCGCCGTGTCGGTTGCTGGAACTGTGGAGTGCGGCTTGCTGTCCTCCACGTCCCTAGCTCTCCTTTGTTACTGTCAATAGTTGTAGTTGTAAATAGTTTAATAATATAGTTAGAGTTGTATAGTAATTAGTAGTTAGTGTATATAGTTTATAGAACTTGTTCGCGGGTTGGGCTGTTGCCCTTCCCGGCTCCCAGCACCGGGCCCATGCCTGGTTCGCCGGGCTTCAAGCAGTGCTCGGCCTGCAAGAGACCGATGCCTACTAGCGATCCCCATGACGCGTGCCTAAAGTACCTCGGGGAATCGCATATGGCCAAGAAGTGTTGCATTTGCAAGGCCTTTAAGCCGTGAACAAAGAAAGAGAGAGATCAAAGACTGCGGACTCTCTTGGTGGAAGCGGCACTGAATCCGGTACCATTAGCGCAGCCGACCCCCTCTACACCGGCAACGGACCGCGCCAGCACCAGAAAGACGCCCCAGCACCGCCCATCCCTGGCACCGGGATCTGACCAAAGACCCTCGACATCTGCGACACCATCTCAGCAGGCTTGAGTGGAGCGCCCGGCACCTACCTCTGCCGCGGCACCGTCTGCAGGGTTGCCGTCGACTCCGGGCCCGGAAGGTCCGTCGAGTCTGGCCCCTCCGAGCTCCCCTTTAAGATCTGGGGTCGAGCCATTAGTCCCATCCACGCCGGAGACCTTCGCCTTGGCGCGGGACTTGATAGCTCTGATGGAGCCATCCCAGCCTCAACCCCCAGTACCCCCGGTGCGGGTCATCTCCAGAGGCAAGCCGACATTGAGAGCGCCGTCTCTGGAATCCAGGCATCGATCGCCTTCGAGGCCCCGACAACGTGGACGCTCGCGCTCTCGGTGCCACTCGCAGTCTCAGCACCGCTCTCCTAGGTGGCACCGGTCACACTCGCGGCGCAGGTCGATGTCGGTACGGTCCCGGTCTGGCTCGTCTCAATACCGGCACCGGGTCTCTAGGAGCCGTTCGCGTTGGCGATCAACTCCTCGGTCGACCTCCCGGCACCGAGCCGGTGGCAGGTCCCGGTCCCAGTCGACCTCCCGGCACCACGTCGGTGGTAGGTCCCGGTCCCCAGCACCATCCTGGCACCACATCAGACAAAGATCGCGGTCCTGATCCCGGCACCGAGCTGGAAACAGGTCCCAGTCCGGATCCCGGCACTGAGTACCAGACCGGTCCCGGTCCCGGCACCAGTATGGCTCCCGGTACCGATCCTTGGCACCAAGAGGATCGTCGGCGTCGGGACTGGGGGAGACCTATCAGCCAAGTTCGGCAGCTCCATGGCCTTCGAGACAGCCATCGGTCTCCTCTCAAGCGGACAGCATTTATACGCTGGGCCTGGACAGACACGTGGCCCTCTTCCAGGACCCTCCGCCTCAAGACCAAGGGCCACAGCAGTGGGGGTTTTGGACTCCCTGGGCGTACCATCAAGCCCAGGGTCCGCAGCATACTTCTCCCCGGCCTGCTGCGGTCCCGACGACCACCAGAGTCGATGCTGTCTCGCCCCCCTCCCTCTCCAGAAGGCGAGGACAGGTCCACCCACCAGGACCCAGAGCTCCCTCCGCAGCCGGAGGGCCGGGTCCGGACGGAACCCCCTGTGAGACGCTCTGCTGCCAGGGATCTCCTTGTCATCTTCCCCTGACGAGGCAGTGGCAGGCACCTCGTCCTCCAGCCCTCCCCCTCTCGACCTCAGGGCACATCAGGACCTCCTCAGGCGCGTGGCGCAAAACTTAAATTTACAAGCAGAGGAGGTCGCTGAGGTCGAGGATCCGGTGGTCAGCATCCTATCCGCAGATACCCCCACCAGGGTTGCCTTGCCTTTCATTAGGACCATTCAGGGCAACGCCACCACTATCTGGCAGTCACCGGCCTCCATCCCTCCTACCACGTGAGGCGTTGAGAGGAAGTACATGGCCCCCTCTAAGGGTTATGAATTTCTGCACGTCCACCCGACACCGTGCTCCCTTGTGGTGCAGTCAGTGAATGAAAGAGAGCACCATGGACAAGAGGCCCCAGCGCCCAAATCTAAGGAGGCGAGGCGGATGGACCTCCTAGGCTGTAAGGTCTATTCGGCGGGGGCGCTACAGCTCAGGGTCTCCAGTCAGCAGGCCCTCCTTAGCCGCTACTCATTTAACTCCTGGGTAGCGGCGGACAAGTTTAAGGAGCTGTTGCCGCAGGAGGCATGTCAAGAATTTGCGGCGATTCTTGACGAGGACAAAAAGGTCTCAAGGACCTCGCTGCAGGCCTCGTTGGACGCTGCAGACTCGGCCGCTCAGACCCTTTCCTCAGGGCTTACGATGCGCCACATATCCTGGCTTCAGGTCTCTGGCCTTCCACCGGAGCTCCAGTATACCATCCAGGACCTCCCCTTCGAAGGCCAGGGCCTGTTTTCAGACAAGACAGACCCCAGGCTAAAGAGCCTTAAAGACAATCGCGTCATCATGCGCTCTTTGGGGATGCATGCGCCTGTGACGCAGCGCAGATCCTTCCGGCCGCAGAACCAGCAGCAACAACGCCAGCCGTATCCCCAGTTCCGCCCACGGCAGGACCTTAATAGGCGCCGGGGCAGGAACAGTAGGCGCAGACAGTCAGGTGGCCAAGGGGGGCAGAACCAAGGCTCCTCCAAGGCCCCACCTGGACCCAAGCCTTCATTTTGAAGGTGCGCCCGAGGGCGCAGTACCAGTTTCCCCTTCGGATCCTTCCCCACAGTTTTCCAACCGTCTTTGGTTTTTCCTCCAGGAGTGGACCAGAATAACATCAAACCGCTGGGTCTTACGCACTGTACAGGCCGGTTACCGCCTACAGTTTTCATCGCCCCACCCCCCACCCTCGTCCCTCTTCAGGGACCCCTCTCACGAGCAATTCCTCCGTCAGGAGGTACAGACGCTCCTAGACAAGGGAGCTATAGAGGAGGTTCCAGAGAGCGAGAAGGGCAAGGGGTTTTATTCCCGATACTTTCTGATCCCCAAGGCCAAGGGAGGCCTCAGGCCTATCCTCGACCTGCGAGAACTCAACAAGCATATGGTGAAGTTGAAGTTCTTCTTCGAGTGATTGCTCACATCCATTCCAGTTAGGTGTGCGCGCCGCGCGTGCACGTTCGTCGGAAACTTTTTACCCTAGCAACTCCAGTGGGCCAGCAGGTCGCCCCCTGGAGTGGCGCCGCCATGGCGCCCAATATATATCCCTGCCGGCCCGCCCGCTCCTCAGTTCCTTCTTACCGCCGTGTCGGTCGTTGGAACTGTGGAGCGCGGCATAGCTGTCCTCCACGTCCCTAGCTCTCCTAGTTCTCTATCGTTTATCTATCGTTCATCTCTAGTCCATTATAGTTGTTAATTAGTTGGTTAAGTAGATAGTTAAGTTAAATAGTTGTTAAGTAGTTCTTCGCCGGGGGCTTAGCCCTTCCCGGCACCCGGCGCCAGGCTCATGCCTGTTTCGCCGGGCTTCAAACAGTGTGCGGCCTGCAAGAAGCCCATGCCTACCAGCGATCCCCACGAAGCGTGCCTGAAGTGCCTCGGGGAATCGCACAGATCTGACAAGTGCCGCATCTGTAAGGCTTTTAAGCCAAGGACAAAGAAGGAGAGGGATCAAAGGCTCCGGACTCTCCTCATGGAGGCGGCACTTGACCCGACGGCTTCGCAGGCCGTGATCTCGGCGCCGGCACCGGATCGCACCGGCACAGAGAAGACTCCCCGGCACCGACCCTCTCCGGCACCGGAGTCAGAACCAAGGCCATCGAAGTCCAATACTCCGGCCAGGCAGACCCGGCTAGAGCGCCCGGCCTCGACATCGGCCGCGGCGCCGCCGGCACCGTCGACTCCGGGCCCAGCGGGTCCGTCGAGTCCGGTACCGCCGAGCTCCCCCATGAGATCTGGGGTTGAGACAATGGTCCCATCCACACCGGAGACCTTCGCCTCGGCTCGGGACCTCATAGCCCTGACTGAGCCCACTCGGCTGCCACCCCCGGTACCTCCGGTGCGGGTTGTGTCCAGAGGCAAGCCCATGATGTCGGCACCGCCCAGAAGATCTCGTTCATGATCCAGGTCCCGACGTCTTGGGCGCTCCAGGTCCCGCCGCCGCTCGCAGTCCCGGCACCGCTCCCCTCAGCGGTACCGGTCGCACTCGCAGCACCGGTCGACATCGAGACGATCACGGTCAGGTTCCAGTCGCCGAGACCGGCACCGCGATTCCAGGAGCAGGTCCCGACGCTACTCGCCGCACCGGTCGACCTCCCGGCACCGAGCCGGTGGCAGGTCCCGGTCTCGGTCGACCTCCCGGCACCGAGCCGGTGGCAGGCCTCGGTCGACCTCCCGGCACCGAGCCGGTGGCAGGTCCCGACACCGAAGCGGCGCCCGGTACCGATCAGGATCCCGGCACCGCGACAGAACCCGGTCCCGATCCCGATCCCGGCACCGATATGACTCCCGGCACCGGTCCCCGGCACCGAGACGATCCTCCGTGCCAGCCCGCGCAGACCCTTACCATCCAGGGTCGGCCCCTCCATGGCCCTCTAGACAGCCGTCTGTATCCTCCCAGACGGACAGCGGGTATGCGCTGGGCACCGACCGGCAGACGGCGCTGTTCGGTGATCCGCCGCTGCAGGACCAAGGCCCACAACAGTGGGGATTCTGGACACCCTGGGCATACCATCAGGCCCAGGGCCCCCAGCAGCTCCCTGCTAGGCCGGCGACTGCGGAGCGTAGGGCTCCTGAAGCCTCGTTGTCTCGCCCCCCTCCCTCCCCGGAAGGGGAGGAAGGGTCCAAGCAGCAAGACTCCGCTGTGGCTCCTGAGGCAGAGGCGAGGGCTGAGGAAGACCCTCAGTTAGACACTCTCGTGCCTGGGGTCTCCTCATCCTCCTCCCCGGATGAGGCGGTGGAGGGTACCTCCTCCAACAGTCCCCCCCCGCTGGATCTCAGGGCACACCAAGACCTCCTCAGGCGTTTGGCTCAAAATTTGAGTCTGCAGGCAGAGGAGGTCTCGGAGATAGAGGATCCAATTGTGACCATCCTCTCTTCTGATGCTCCCACCAGGGTCGCCCTGCCCTTCATACGGACCATCCAGGCCAACGCCAACACCATCTGGCAGTCCCCGGCCTCCATCCCTCCGACGGCAAAAGGCGTCGAGAGGAAGTACATGGCCCCTTCTAGGGGATACGAATATCTCCATGTACACCCGACTCCGGGTTCACTGGTGGTGCAATCAGTGAACGATAGGGAGCGTCATGGCCAGGAGGCTCCAGCCCCCAAATCCAGAGAAGCCAGGCGGATGGACCTCCTTGGCCGTAAGGTGTATTCGGCTGGGGCGCTGCAGCTCAGGGTCTCCAACCAGCAGGCCCTGCTGAGCAGATATGCCTTTAATTCCTGGGTGGCAGTGGACAAATTTAAGGAGCTGCTGCCACAGGATGCTCGCCAAGAGCTTGCGGCCATCTTGGACGAAGGCAAGAAGGTCACACGCACGGCCTTGCAAGCCTCCTTGGACGCTGCGGACTCGGCTGCCCGTACCCTCGCGTCAGGAGTTACGATGCGTCGCATCTCCTGGCTGCAGGTTTCCGGCCTTCCGCCGGAGCTCCAGCATACTATACAGGACCTTCCTTTCGAAGGCCAGGGCCTGTTTTCTGACAAGACAGACCCCAGACTCAAGAGTCTGAAAGACAACCGGGTCATTATGCGGTCCCTCGGGATGCACACCCCCGTGACGCAGCGTAGACCCTTTAGGTCGCAGCAACAACAACAACGCAGGCCGTTTTCCCAGTTCCGCCAGCGGCAGGACCTTTACAGGCGCCGTGGCAGGAACGGAAGGCGCAGGCACTCGGGGAACCAAGGGGGGCAGAACCAAGGCTCCTCAAAACCCCCGCCTGGTCCTAAGCCTTCATTTTGAAGGTGCGCCCGAGGGCACAGTAACAGTTTCCCCTATGGATCCTTCCCCCCCGTTTTCCAACCACCTTTCGTTTTTCCTCCCGGCGTGGTCCCAAATAACATCGGACCGCTGGGTCTTAAGCATGGTGCAGACGGGATACCGCCTGCAGTTTGTTTCATTCCCTCCTTCCCGCCCTCCTTCCTCGTCCCTCTTCAGGGACCCCTCTCACGAGCAATTCCTTCGGCAGGAGGTGCAGACGCTCCTCAGCAAAGGAGCTATAGAGGCGGTTCCGGAAGGCGAGAAAGGCAAGGGGTTTTATTCCCGCTACTTTCTGATCCCCAAGGCCAAGGGGGGCCTCAGGCCTATCCTCGACCTGCGAGAGCTCAACAAATACCTCGTGAAGTTGAAGTTCCGCATGGTATCCCTGGGGACCATTATTCCATCCCTGGATCCGGGAGACTGGTACGCCGCCCTCGACATGCAGGACGCGTATTTCCACATTGCCATTTGGCCGCGCCACAGACGCTTCCTCCGCTTCGTTGTGGGGGCTCTTCATTATCAATTTGCAGTCCTCCCATTTGGCCTGTCCACGGCCCCGAGGGTGTTTACAAAATGCATGGCAGTTGTCGTGGCGCATCTTCGGCGCAACCGTGTCCACGTGTTCCCTTATCTGGACGACTGGTTGATTCGGGGCACGTCGGAACAACAAGTCAACAGCCATGTCCGCGTGATCACCGGCATGTTTGCAAGTCTGGGCCTCTTGATAAACACAGACAAGTCCACCCTGAGGCCCACTCAGAAGGTGGAATTTATCGGGGCCGTCCTGGACGCCACTGTGGGCAGGGCCTCGCTGCCTCTGCAACGGTTTCAGACCATGGTGGCGATCGTTCAACGTTTGCGGTCAGCCCCATTGACGTCAGTGAGGACATGTCTAACCCTGTTGGGCCACATGGCGGCTTGCACCTTTGTGACCGACTACGCTCGGCTCCGCATGAGGCCTCTCCAGTTGTGGCTTATCAGTCATTACAGGCCGGCAAGGCAACCGTTAGACATGTTAGTCACAATCCCCCAGAAGGTCTTAGATTCTCTCGGCTGGTGGCTAGACCAGTCCGTATTATGTGCGGGTCTTCCCTTCCACCCCCCTCAGCCCTCGGTATCCCTGACAACGGATGCCTCAGATCTAGGCTGGGGGGCCCACCTAGGGACCCTGCGGACACAGGGCCTGTGGTCTCAGGAGGAGGTGGGGCTACACATCAACATGCGGGAGTTGAGAGCGGTCCGCCTTGCTTGTCAAGCGTTCTGTCATCAGCTTCAGGGTCGTTGTGTCGCCGTGTTCACGGACAACACGACGACCATGTACTATATCAACAAGCAGGGCGGCACCAGGTCCTCCTCCCTGTGCCTCGAGGCGATACGACTCTGGGACTTTTGCGTAGCCCACTCCATTCACCTCAGGGCTTCTTTCCTCCCTGGAGTACGGAACACGCTGGCGGATCGATTGAGCAGATCCTTCCTGTCACACGAGTGGTCCCTTCGCCCGGACGTCGCTCTCTCCATTTTCCGGAGGTGGGGTTATCCCCGGGTGGACCTCTTCGCGTCCAAGGGGAACAGGAAGTGCCAAGCGTTCTGCTCCTTTCAGGGCAGGGAGCCGGGGTCGATAGCGGATGCCTTCCTCATCCAGTGGTCGACCCACCTGTACTATGCGTTTCCCCCGTTCCCCCTGGTCCACAAGGTCCTCCTGAAGGTGCGCAGAGACAGGGCTCTAGTGATCATGGTGGCCCCGGCATGGCCCAGGCAGCACTGGTACACCATGCTGCTGGACTTGGCCGTAGCCGACCCAGTTCCCCTGCCCCTTCATCCGGACCTGATTACCCAGGACCACGGGACCCTCTGTCACCCAGACCTGCAGTCGCTGCACCTAGCGGCGTGGCTTCTGCATGGCTGACTGGTTCCGAGCTGCGCTGCTCCACGCCTGTGAAGGAGGTGCTCTTGAGCAGCAGGAAACCGTCCACAAGAGCCACATATTCGGCGAAATGGAAACGCTTCTCCTGTTGGTGCGTAGAGAGAAATCTCCGCCCTATGGAAGTTTCGGTAACCGAAATCTTAGACTATGTTTGGTCCCTCAAAGGGCAAGGTCTGGCCTTATCATCGTTGCGAGTCCACCTAGCAGCTATCTCCACCTTTCACCCGGGTGCGGACGGTCGCTCCGTTTTTTCTCACCCGACGGTGTCGAGATTCCTTAAAGGGCTGGAACGTTTATTCCCTAACGTCCGTCCCCCTGCTCCGACCTGGGATCTTAACCTGGTGTTGTCCCGGCTCATGGGGCCCCCCTTTGAGCCGTTAGCTACTTGCTCCCTGCTCTACCTCTCTTGGAAGACTGCCTTTCTAGTAGCTATCACCTCAGCTAGACGGGTGTCGGAACTCCGAGCTCTTGTGGTAGACCCCCCATATACGGTCTTCCACAAAGACAAGGTGCAGCTGAGACCACACCCTGCATTTCTGCCCAAGGTGGTCTCAGCCTTCCACGTCAACCAAGAGATTTTCCTCCCGGTTTTTTTCCCAAAACCTCACTCCTCAGGCAGGGAGCAGCAGCTCCACTCGCTGGATGTCCGTAGGGCTCTCGCGTTCTACATAGAGAGGACCAAACCCTTCCGAAAATCCCCCCAGCTTTTCGTGGCGGTAGCGGACCGTATGAAAGGGCTTCCTATCTCCTCCCAGAGGGTATCCTCTTGGGTTACGTCCTGTATCAGGACCTGTTATGACTTGGCCCATGTCCCTACGGGCCGTGTGACTGCGCATTCTACCAGGGCGCAGGCGTCGTCGCTAGCTTTCCTCGCCCGTGTGCCCATCCAGGAAATCTGTCGGGCAGCGACCTGGTCATCGGTCCACACCTTTGCTTCCCACTACGCCCTGGTCCAGCAGTCAAGGGAGGATGCGGCCTTCGGAACTGCAGTGCTCCGTGCCGCGACTTCTCACTCCGACCCCACCGCCTAGGTATGGCTTGGGAGTCACCTAACTGGAATGGATGTGAGCAATCACTCGAAGAAGAAAAGACGGTTACTCACCTTTGTAACTGTTGTTCTTCGAGATGTGTTGCTCACATCCATTCCACACCCGCCCTCCTTCCCCACTGTCGGAATAGCCGGCAAGAAGGAACTGAGGAGCGGGCGGGCCGGCAGGGATATATATTGGGCGCCATGGCGGCGCCACTCCAGGGGGCGACCTGCCGGCCTACTGGAGTTGCTAGGGTAAAAAGTTTCCGACGAACGTGCACGCGCGGCGCGCACACCTAACTGGAATGGATGTGAGCAACACATCTCGAAGAACAACAGTTACAAAGGTGAGTAACCGTCTTTTCCGCATGGTATCCCTGGGGACCATCATCCCATCGCTGGATCCTGGAGACTGGTACGCCGCTCTCAATATACAGGACGCTTATTTCCATATCGCCGTATTTCCACAGCACAGGCGTTTCCTTCGCTTTGTGGTCGACCGCAAGCATTATCAGTTTGCGGTCCTCCCATTTGGCCTTTCTACGGCCCCGTGGGTATTCACGAAATGCATGGCAGTCGTCGTCGCACATCTTCGGCGCAGCCACATTCACGTGTTCCCCTACCTCTCGATGACTGGTTGGTCTGAGGCACATCAGAGCTGCAGGTCCGCGACCACGTCCGCAGGATCAGCAACCTCTTTACTGCCCTAGGCCTCATTGTCAACGTGGACAAGTCCACTCTGCTCCCTACGCAGAGGATAGAGTTCATAGGGGCCGTTATGGATTCCACCTTGGCCAGGGCCTTGCTACCATTGCCCAGGTTCCAGTCACTATCGGCCATCATTCTGCGCTTGCAGGCGGCCCCCCTGACCTCCATAAGAACATGTCTGACCCTCCTGGGCCATATGGCGGCCTGTACGTTCGTGACGGCGTATGCTCGACTCCGCATGAGGCCTCTCCAATCTTGGCTCATCGCACAGTACCGGCCGGCCAGACATTCGTTAGACACAGTTGTCACCATCCCCTAGGGGGTACTGGACTCCCTCCAGTGGTGGCTAGACCAGTCAGTCGTGTGTGCAGGGCTCCCGTTCCATCCGTCCCAACCCTCGGCGTCCCTGATGACGGACGCCTCAGATCTGGGCTGGGGGGCGCACAGCGGAACCCTGAGGATGCAGGGCCTGTGGTCCCCCCAGGAACTGGACCTCCACATCAACATACAGGAGTTGAGAGCGGTCCATCTTGCTTGTCAAGCGTTCATCCGTCACCTTCAAGGTCGCTGTGTCGCAGTGTTCACCGACAACACGACGACCATGTACTATATCAACAAGCAGGGCGGCACCAGATCCTCTCCCCTATGTCAGGAGGCGACGCGGCTCTGGGAATTTTGTATAGCCCATGCCATTCACCTCACGGCCTCCTACCTACCTGGAGTACGAAACACACTGGCGGATCGCCTGAGCAGATCCTTCCGCTCACACGAGTGTCCCTTCGCCCGGACGTCGCCCTCTCACTCTTCCAGAGGTGGGGTCGTCCCCGGATGGACCTCTTCGCGTCCAGGGAGAACAGGAAATACCAGGCATTCTGCTCCTTTCAGGGTCGGGAGCCCGGGTCATTAGCGGACGCCTTCCTTATCCCATGGGCGACCCATCTGTTTTATGCGTTCCCTCCGTTTCCGCTGATCCACAAGGTCCTCCTCAAGGTGCACAGGGACAGGGCTCGCGTGATTCTGATAGCCCCGGCGTGGCCCAGGCAACATTGGTACCCCATGTTGCTGGACCTCTCAATAACCAACCCAGTTCCCCTGCCCCTTCACCTGGATCTGATCACCCAGGACCACGGCAGGCTCTGTCACCCGGACCTTTGGTCCCTGCATCTCACGGCGTGGCTCCTGCGTGGCTGACCAGCTCCAAGTTACGCTGCTCTACCCCGGTTTGGAAGGTTCTCCTGGGCAGTAGGAAGCCTTCCACTAGAGCTACGTATTCAGCCAAGTGGAAGCGTTTTTCCTGCTGGTGCTCGGAGAAGGGTTTTCTCCCTATGGAGGTTTCCATCGCCAATATTCTGAACTACATCTGGTCCCTCAAAGTCCAGGGTCTGGCGATATCTTCCCTTCGGGTTCAGCTAGCGGCCATCTCCACCTTTCATCCGGGAGGAGATGGCCGTTCGGTCTTCTCCCACCCTATGGTGGCAAGATTCCTGAAGGGGCTAGAATGTCTCTACCCACAGGTCCATCCCCCCTGCCCCTTCATGGGATCTCAACCTGGTTCTGGCTCGGCTCATGGATCCTCCACTTGAGCCGTTAGCGACTTGCTCCCTGCTCTACCTCTCCTGGAAGACAGCCTTTCTAGTGGCCATCACCTCAGCTAGACGGGTGTCGGAACTCCGGGCTCTCACGGTAGACTCCCCGTATACGGTTTTCCATAAGGACAAAGTGCAGCTGAGACTGCACCCTGCCTTTCTCCCTAAGGTGGTCTCAGCCTTTCACATTAACCAGGAGATCTTTCTTCCCATATTTTTCCCGAAGCCCCATTCGTCCCGCAGGGAGCAACAACTCCACTCGCTGGATGTCCGTCGGGCACTAGCGTTTTATGTGGAGAGGACCAAACCGTTCCGCAAGTCCCCCCAACTCTTCGTGGCGATAGCGGACCGTGTCAAGGGCCTTCCTGTTTCCTCGCAGAGGATATCCTCGTGGGTAACGTCCTGTATCAAGACCTGTTATGACTTGGCCCACATCCCTATGGGCCGTGTGACTGCACACTCTGCCAGGGCACAGGCATCATCACTGGCTTTCCTTGCCCGAATGCCGATCCAAGAGATCTGTAGGGCAGCGACCTGGTCATCGGTCCACACTTTAGCTTCCCATTACGCCCTGGTCCAGCAGTCTAGAGATGACGCGGCCTTCGGCTCAGCAGTGCTCCATGCCGCAACTTCTCACTCCGACCCCACCGCCTAGGTAAGGCTTGGGATTCACCTAACTGGAATGGATATGAGCAAGCACTCGAAGAAGAAAAGACGGTTACTCACCTTTGTAACTGTTGTTCTTCGAGATGTGTTGCTCATATCCATTCCACACCCGCCCTCCTTCCCCACTGTCGGAGTAGCCAGCAAGAAGGAACTGAGGAGCGGGCGGGCCGGCAGGGGTATATATCAAGCGCCATGCCAGCGCCACTCTAGGGGGCGACTTGCCGGCCCACCGGAGTTGCTAGGGTAAAAAGTTTCCGACAAACGTGCACGCGCGGCGCGCACACCTAACTGGAATGGATATGAGCAACACATCTCGGAGAACAACAGTTACAAAGGTGAGTAACCGTCTTTTCCCTCATTAACATGGGATGAGCCTTGGGCAACAGAAAGGAGTGTAGTAGAAAGAGAGAGAGAGCCCTGGAGCATTGGGGCTGGGCTGAGGCCTGAACCAGAGGCTTGGAATCAGTCAGGCCATATGTTAAAGCAGATGCTTACAAGTTCACTGTCCAGTAGATGAACTTGGCAAAGTTGCTGCTAGTGTTCTAGGCACTAGATATTTACGTAAATTTATTCTCGCTAGTACAGATACATCCCAATCTAGTACAAGACTAGATGGTTTGACAAAATAATGAATAGGGATGTTTCATCCAAGATATTAGGAACAAGGAGAGGTAACAAACAGAGGTCGTGAAATAAGCATGGTGGTACTTAAATTTCTTATAGACCAGGGGTCAGCAACCTTTCAGAAGTGGTGTGCTGAGTCTTCATTTATTCTCTCTAATTTAAGGTTTGGTGTGCCAGTAATACATTTTAACGTTTTTAGAAGTCTATATAAGTCTATAATATATAATATATAACTAAACTATTCTTATATGTAAAGTAAATAAGGTTTTTAAAATGTTTTAAGAAACTTCAGTTGAAATGAAATTAAAATGCAGAGCCCCCTGGACCGGTGGCCAGTACCCAGGCAGTGTGAGTGTCACTGAAAATCAGCTTGTGTGTCGCCTTCGGCACACATGCCATAGGTTGCCTACCCCTGTTATAGATTGTCGTTTGTCTCAGTCTATAAATGTTGGGATACTTCACCTTAACTCTTTTTCCAGCCTAGGGGGCAGCAGCAAGTCCGACCACTGACTGAGCTGAGTCCATTGTAATGAGCATACATGTTTTAATGTAACAGTAGATATTGATCCAGGGAGCTAATACCGTGCCTTATTGACAATAAACCTGGCCAAGGGCCTTCGCCATTGAACCATGCCTGTGATTTTTCTTTGAGTAACGTCAAGGTCTGTTGAATGATCAGGTTGCCTTATCTGCTGCTGTTAGTGATAACATTTAGAGCTCCAAGGACAGAAGCACTGAGCAGCCTGGACAGCATTACTGAGGCAACAACATTCCAGCCTTCAATGCTCAACCACGTTGGGTAATATTGTTGAGGTTGTCCAAACTAGCTGTCTGCGCCGTGCTGAACAGCACATGGAAAGAACACACACACAAACAAGCCAACTGACCACAAGGGGAACCTCATTCTTTATGTCAAAGATACAAACAATTGGAAACAAAAGGTTACATGGGAAGCATTAGGCAACCTTAACTTTAGACGTTGCTTCTGTTCACACTAGAATTTTAAAACCAGGGCTGTTGAGCGATTAAAAAAATTAATCACCATTAATCATGCTGTTAATAATAGAATACCATTTATTTAAATATTTTTGGGTGTTTTCTACATTTTCAAATATATTGATTTTAATTACAATACAGAATACAAAGTGTACAGTGCTCACTTTATTTTCATTTTTATTACAAATATTTGCATTGTAAAAAACAAGAAATACTATTTTTCAGTTTATCTAATACAAGTCCTGTAGTACAATCACTTTGTCATGAAAGTTAAACTTACAAATGTAAATTAAGTACAAGCTTATGTACAAAATAAAACTGCATTCAAAAATAAAACAATATAAAATTTAAGAGCCTACAAGTCCACTCGGTCCTATTTCTTGTTCAGCCAATTGCTTGGACAAACAAGTTAGTTTATGTTTGTAGGAGATAATGCTGCCCGCTTCTTGTTCACAATGTCACCTGACAAATGTCAGTTTGCATGGCACTGTTGTAGCTGGCATCACAAGATATTTACATGCCTGATGCGCTAAAGATTTATATGTCCCTTGATGCTTTGATCACCATTCCAGAGGACAAGCATCCATGCTCATGCTGGGTTCTGCTTGATAATGATCCAAAGCAGTGCGGATCGACACATGTTCGTTTTCTTCATCTGAGTCAAATGCCACTGGCAAAAGATTGATTTTCCTTTTTTGGCTGTTCGGGTTCTGTAGTTTCCACATCAGAGTGTTGCTCTTTTACGTCCCCTGAAAACCTGCTCCACACCTCATCCCTCTCAGATTTTGGAAGGCACTTCAGATTCTTAAACCTTGGGTTGAGTGCCTTAGCTATCTTTAGAAATCTCGCATTGGTACCTTCTTTGTGTTTTGTCAGATCCACACTGAAAGTGTTCTTAAAACGAACATGTGCTGGGTCATCATCCAAGACTCCTATAACATGAAATATATGGCAGAATGCAGCTAAAACAGAGCAGGAGATGTACAGTTCTCTCCCCTCACCCCCCCCCCCAGGAGTTCATTCACAAATGTAATTGATGCATTATTTTTTTAACAAGCATGATCAGTATGGAAGCATGTCTTCTGGAATGGTGGCCGAAGCATGAAGGGGTGTATGAATGTTTAGCATACCTGACACGTAAATACTTTGTGATGCTGGCTACAAAAGTGCCATGCAAATACCTGTTCTCACTTTCAGGTGATAATGTAAATAAAAAGTGGGCAGCATTATCTCCCATGACTGTAAACAAACTTGCTTGTCTTAGTAAGAAGTAGGACTGGGTGGGCTCTAAAGTTTTGCGTTGGTTTTTTTTTTTGAGTGCAGTTATGTAACAAAAAAAAATCTACATTTGTAAATTGCACTTTCATGATAAAGAGATTACACTACAGTACTTATATGAGGTGAATTGAAAAATACTATTTTATTATTTTTACAGTGCAAATATTTATAATCAAAATAATAATATAAAGTGAGCACTGTACACTTAATATTCTGTGTTGTAACTGAAATCAATAAATTTGAAAATATAGAAAAACATCCAAAATATTTAATAAATTTTAATTGATATTCTATTGTTCAACAATGCGATTAAAACTGCAATTAATCGCAGTTACTTTATTTGAGTTAATCACGTGAGCTAACTGCAATTAATCAACACACCTATTTAAAACATATTTTTATTTACACACATACCTCTTTCTCTAACTCTAAAACAAAGCAGACATTGGTTCCTTATAAATTGCTTCACAGGAAGCTACAAGTGGATGTATCTTCATTAAAGTTTACATTCAGCTATAGAATTCGCATGCTCATCTTTCTTCAGTGCAGTTCTATCCAAGCTCTTTCTGTTACATGCTACTAATTCCATTCCTAGAACTGAGCCTTTGTTAATAGAAGTGTAAAGCTTTGAGTGAGCAACTTCTTGCTGATTTTGTTTTTCATGACTTGCATGTCCACTCTGAAAGCTTTATTCAGTTTTCTCCTCTTCTAATTGTAAATAGCTGTTCATTGATCATCTTCATGGTCGTATCCATGGGAACTTTGACTGGACCCTTGATAGCTCATTACTTCCTCTTGTTAAATAATCAAAAGTGCCTCTGTTCCTTTGGATTTTGGGGTTTGCTATCATTCCTTGGAGGTGAAACTCCAGATTAGTGGATTCAAAAAACATGAGAAAACAAATTTACAAATGAGCAAAAAATTACCTGTTCACATAAGATTGGGCTTAACTTTTCAAAGTGATGCTTGGAAAACAGAGAGAGGAAAAATAAGAGAATGCACCTCTGTTTTTTTTTTTTTTGTGCTGATTTCTTTACCCACACTTTTGAGGAAGGACAAGGGCCATTATCAATTTCCTCATCTCTCTGATCCATTCAATTGTATAGTTATGGTGATTCATTGGTTATATAGAGATTTTACTCAAATTTCAATTTCAAGTATAATTAGCTGAGTAGTTGGGCAAACTGAGAACAGTTTGTATCTTCTTCATAGCATTGTTGTCTCAGTTTTTACTTGCACTGAGGTTGTACTATTCTGATCCCTTCAATGATATTGATTGAAAAAATAGGTGAGCAAACCATTTTGAAGGTGCTAGAGATGAATATTCCATTTGTTATAACACTGATCTCACATTGCAGTGTAATTAATAACTTTCATGCAAATTATGTTTAACACAGATAGACAAACAATTCCTCCTTTGTCTCACAGGTAGTTGAACTACAAAACAGATTATCTGAAGAATCAAAGAAAGCAGATAAACTAGAATTTGAATACAAATTGCTGAAAGAAAAAGTAGATGGCCTCCAAAAAGAAAAAGATGTAAGTGTTTAGATGTTGCTTTTTTTCTTGTGGTGGTGGTGGTGGTGGTGGTAACAAATTTGTATCCTTGTTACCCTGGACCTGCCAATCAAAATGACCTGTTTAGCCAAGTTATATTTCTTAGTTCACTTTAAATTGTCCGTTGTCTGGGTAAAATATTGTATACATGTAATAACTGTGGAGTTTGATTAAACCGATCTGGTTTCAAGGTAACTATGAAAATGTGTGCAGTAGATTTTAAAAATGAAGAGCCAAGAAGACACATTTGTCTTTTCTTCTCAATATCCTTTTCTCCCGTCGCTGTGTTTATCTAACCTCCTACATAGATCCCTCATGAACAGTGTAACAAGTTTTAGCTTTGAGCATCCAGCAGTGGAAGACTCTGAAATCTCAAATGTAATTGTAAAGTGTATTTAATTTTAAACTGGGTTTCAAACTTTCATATTATTCCTCTGGAGTCAAACTCAGAAGTTTTCTTTTAAAGTAAAAAATCTTCAGTGTAGCCTCTACATACTCCCATTTGTGGGATCAAACTGCATGTGCTGCAAACTTTTGGAATCTTCTGGAGGGCAGTCTCAATTGGGGCCACTCACCCCTCCTGTCATCCAGGGCTCAGAGGGCAGAAAAAGAGAAGAAGCCTTAACTGCTCTTCCGTAGCTTCTGACCACCAAAGCTGCAGCAGAGAACTGCTTGCCAAAGTGTCCAAGACCCCCAGATGGACTTGGGTCGATCAGGCCTGGTGGAGAGCATTCATGAAGATCAGCTGCGAAGAGTTGCTCACCAACGTTAGCTCTGTATCTGGATGGAAGTTGAAGACCGTACTGGAGTTCTTGGTCTCTTAACTCACATCCTAGTTCTTCTGAGGCAGACTGCAGCTTGGATTTTTACCCTGCACCATCCTCTACTCCGCCTGCAGATCTAGTTGTCATGTAACTCTGGTATGGAGTGGGCAGCTATCCAGGGCTGTCAGTGTCAAAGTGTCCACAGTTTCCATGGTCCTGGAGTCTGGGATAGCCAGTACCATCCATGCCATTTCTGGTTGTAGTGAGACCTGTTGATGTCAGAGACACTGAATAGCTTCCATGCTTTGTACTGAACCTTCCTGTGATCTAACTGACCATTTGGGCCTGGCATTTGAGAGGGCCTCAATAATCCCAACTTCAATTTCTTCCTGCATGGAGGTGCAGACAATCTATATCAAGTCCCTGAGAAGGACATGAGTATTTTTAAACTCATACAGGCCTGAGCTGTCAGATTATGACACTGGCCAATGGGAAAAAGCATTAGGCTGGATGATCTTGTGCAGTGTCTTGACAAAAAAATTTAGTGTTTTTAAAATATGTTCGCCAACACAATTAAGTCTAATGTTTTTAAATACCACTTATCACCTGGAAGAGACAGGGCTTAATAATTTTTAAAAACCTGTTTGGTGACTGATCAGTTCTAGGCCACTGTTAAATAAAATGTCATCCTGGACGTTGCTGTTCCCTGATCAAGAGGCTGGGAATCTAAACAGTCTCCTGAATGTTGCAAATTTGAACAACAGATGAGAAACACTCAGAGGGACAGATATTATCCTTGCCATGTTTTATGATTTTATTTTCTAACCAGCATTACCTCAGTCTTGCCTGGATTGAGTCACAAGCAGCTAGTTTTCATCCATGTCCCAGTCTCAGCTGAATGCTTTAACCAAAGGTCAAGGCCATTGACTTTCTTAGGGGTTATGCTGCTTACTAATCTTCCACCACTGGAAGTATGCAGAGACCCTTGAAGAAGAACGAGAAGTTACTTACCAGTAACCATAGTTCCTCAAGTGTTTGCTTCTGCATATTCCAGTTCCCTACCTACCTTCCTGACTTCTGTTGAGCGGGGTTAAGAATTCCCATATTAGGGGAAGGAAGTGAAAGTCTGTTGGCCCACTTCCATTGCATAGCTAGGAACCCTGCACAAGAGGAGAGGAAGGACAGTGTGAGTGGCCCTGATGGGGATACTGCTTTCCTTAAAGAACTCTGAAAGTTCATGGTGCAGGTGTCTTGACCCCACAAGTGTAGATATTCAGACACAGGACTCTGAAAGAACCAGTGTTGTTGGTAAGCAGCTGCTCTTTTTTTTTTTTTTTTTTTTTAAATTCTGCCCGGGGAATGAATTGGGATTCCTTGCTATGAAAGGCATTTCGAGCAGTGCACATGAATCCTCGCTGATAAAGTGCTGACAACGATGTGCATAGTGGCAACTTGCCTAGAGTTAAAGATGGATTGGTAGAGCTGAGATTAATATTTCTTGTGCTTCCAATCTCTCAGAGGTTAAGAACGGAAAGAGATTCCCTAAAAGAAACTATTGAAGAGCTTCGATGCGTACAAGCACAAGAAGGGCAGCTCACAACTTCAGGTAATGGAGAAAGAGAAACTGAAGTTACCTTTTTCTAAAGAACGTCCACCGAGGTTTCATAGGGCCTGCTTAGACAGGTTTACTGTTGTTTTATAGTTGACCAATGTAACTTGAGATTGTGAAACACCTTCTGCTATAATCACATTTTTAGATCAGAACTTCATGAAGCTTTCAACCTTTGGCTGAAATTTTCCATGCTTGGTCTCTCCTGAAATGTGATATTTCAAAAAAGTTTTAAGAGTTTGATTTCTAAGTAATGGCAGTAAGAAAGCAACTCACTTATCTCCAAAACATTTGCATTAATATCCTCACATAGTTTTCCTAAACTTATGTTGTACATATGCATTGGTTTATATTCCATATATCACATCATGCAAATATTTATATTTTTACATAAACCAAGGAATAAACCGTAACTTCTAATTAAAAAAAAAACTTTGTCCAAAACGGAGGAAAATGGGAACAGAAAACCTGTTCAAAAATGGAGTTATGCTCATCTTTCCTTCCTGTTATAGCATGACTCTGTATTATTTCTCACATGCTCACAAGGAGCATACTGTTTGTAATGTTCTCTTAAAATTTAATCCTGTTTAACAATATTTATCCATAGCCTTCTGAAACAAAAAATTACTGTACTTTCTGTTAATCCTTTTCTTGTTTATGTCTGAAGCAGGATTGATGCCACTGGGAAGCCAGGAGTCTTCAGACAGTCTAGCAGCAGAAATTGTTACTCCTGAAATCAAGTGAGTGAAATCATGCTTATTGTCTCCATAGACCTTAGGATGTGTATGCACACAATTAGTTCTTTTTCAGAGTTTTTAAGTTTATCACTAAGATTCACACTAGTTCTTTTCTCCTCCTTTGGATTTCTACAAAGCTATTCCTCTTACACTTGCAATTAAGTTTATTTGACCTGCCCTAGGCGTGTATCATACTGTTGTTTTTTTGTTTTTTTTTAAAGTGCTTTCACTGGATCGCATTTCTCTGAAGAGTTATGATATTACTGTTTTTAGGCATGTTAAAAAAGAAAGATTTGAAACAATGGGACTTCATGTTATTGAAGAAAAAACAATTAAAATATCAAATTATAAACTGGATTTAAAAATCATTTGTATTATCAAGTGAGGAAGACATGCACTTATCAGAAAACAGAGCAAATCAGGAGAATAAAGTCAGAATTGAAAATCATTATGGTTTAACACTATCTACGGTGTATTTAATATTGTCCAGACAGTCTAGTATCACTCCAACTTGAAACTGGAGTAATTAGGGGACCCCCATCTCTAAAAAATACACTGCAGCTCCTTTGGAAGAGTAATTCCAAACTCCCCTAATTACCCTTTCCTCTTGAGATGTCGGTACATCTGTTTTCAGTGATTGGGGAGATGCGTAGGAGCTTGAGAACTCTTCTCTGGAGTGGTGAAGGCGGTACTTGCTGGATGGCTACTAACAAAAAAGGAGTCCTTCTCTCTATTTTACTGTACATTGCTGTGACATGAGTTGGTTCCAGGTTAGTTAAAGAGCAGTGAAGAGGGGATTAATGCTTTCTGAAGCAGTGTTTTCAAAGAGGCATTTATCACAAGAGCCTTAAAGGTGACCTACAAAGGAGATAAAACAAACCTCAGCATTCTCAATGGAGCTCTGGGCCCTATCATGCCTAGGCAAAGAATAGGAGGGGAAACATGCACAGAGTGGTGAAATGCCTTGCCCAAGGATACCCAGCAGCTCAGTGACAGCTGAGAATAGAACCTAGGTCTCCTGACTCCCATTACAATCCCCTATCCACCGGTCCATACAGCCTTCAACATTTATAACTAATCCAGACACCACAGGGAACATTGCTCTACTGTGACCTGTGTGAGCTTGGTTCTTTATTATTAATAGAGAATGTCTGAAAGTAGTTTTTCCCTGGAGGAAACAGGTTTTTATTTAACGTTAAACTTGAAAATCAGATAACTTCTAGCTTGAAAGACATTAGTCTTGTCTAGACTAGGGAAAAAGAACATTTTTTTAAGCATGTTAGCTAAAATGACTTTAAACATCACGTACCACCTCATGTAGACTGTGGCATAGTGATGCATAAAATCATATTAGCCAAAATTTAAAAAACAAGTTTCCTAGTTTAGATGAGGCTTCTGGTGCCAGGAAAGCTAGTGTAATAGTACATCAGAAGAGACAAGAAGGGTGAAAGTTGAGCCATTGGGTGAGGAAGGAATTTTCAGTCATACTGTTAAACACCACCATTAAGATTTTAGAGAAGAGTATCTTAAAGATTCAACACCTTCACCCCTTCAGTTAAGATGTCAGAACAATATATTCCTTGTGAAATCCTCCAGGAAAATGAGGCAAGAGCAGAGTTGACATTCCTGTCACTTTCTAAGGTATACAAACAAGCGGAGGGCAGGAGGAGAACCTCTTTTTAAAATAAGCAAAAAAACATTTCAGGCCTTCTTTATATGTCATGATGAGGCAAACAGGGGCATAAGCCCTTTTTAAAAAAAATCCTTTGCAGGTTACCTTTAAAGGCAGGTCGGAGTAGTTCAATGAATGCTGACTACATTCATAAGAAACCTGTAGATTGCAAGCTCTTTTGGGGATAGACAGCGCTTAGCACAATGGGGCCCCATTATAGAATCAGAATCATAGGGTTACAAGGGACCACAAGGGTCATTTAGCCTAACCCTCTGCCAAGATGTTGCATCTAAAGCAGAATTTGTTGTGTCAAAATTCTTGGTTGGCCTTCAGTCATTACCATAATAAACATGATTTAATAATTAATAACAATTAATGTAAAAAATGGGCTTCCAGGCAAAAGTGCCCCTCCTCTCTCATCTCATTTGCTCTCTGATGTTGCAGTGTGATAAGTATACAGGTCCTTAGTTGCCACCTGGAGGAGATCCTGCAGTCATTAGAACAGCCGTACTGGGTTAGATCTATGGTCCATCTAGCCCAGTATCCTGTCTCTATCATTTGCCAGTGCCAGATGCTTCAGAGGAAATGAACAGAACAGAGCAAGTTTGAATGATCCATCCCCGTCATCCAGTCCCAACATCTACAGTCGGACTCATAGGGACACCCAGAGCATGGGGTTGTGTTCCTGACCATCTTGGCTGATAGCCATTGGTGCTCCCATCCTCCAAGAATTTTATCTAATTCTTTTTTGAACTCATTTTATAATTTTGTCTTTCACAACATCCCATGACAGCAAATTCCGCAGGTTGACTGTGTGTTATGTGAAGAAGTACTTTCTTTTGTTTGTTTTAAACCTACTGCCTATTAATTTCAGTGTGTGACCCCATAGTTCTTGTGTTATCTGAGGGGGTATGTAACACTCCGTTATTCACTTTCTCCATGCCATTCATGATTTTATATTTCCATACTCCCAATCATTTGTATCTTTTCCAATTCTAGTAGATCTTTTCTGGGATGAAACAACCAGAACTGCACATGAGGTGTAGGTGTACCATGGATTTATGATATTTTTTGTCTTGTTATCTGTCCCTTTCCTAATGTTTCCAAACAGTCTGTTAGCTTTTTTGACTGACGCTGCACATTGAGCGAATGTTTTTAGAAAACTATCCGCAATGATTCAAAGATCTTTCTTCAGTGTTAGCAGCTACTTTAGACCCTATCATTTCGTAAGTATAGGTGGGATTATTTTTTTCCAATGTGCATTATTTTGCGTTTATCAACATTGAATTTCATCTGCCATTTGTTGCCTAATCACCCAGTTTTGTGAGATTCCTTTGTAGCTCTTTGTAGTTGGCTTTGAACTTAACTATCTTTTTGTATTGTGCAAATTTTGCCACCTCACTGTTCACCCTGTTTTCCAGATCATTTATAAATATGTTGAACAGCACTGGTCCCAGTACAGATCCTTGGGGGATCCCACTATTTACCTCTCTCCATTTTGAAAACTGACCAGTTATTCCGACCCTGTGTTTCCTATCTTTTAACCAGTTACTGATTCATTAGAGGACCTTCCCTCTTATCCCATGACGGCTTTCTTTGCTTAAAAGTCTTCAGTGAGGGACCTTGTCAAAGGCTTTCTGAAAGTCCAAGTACACTATATCCACTGGATCATCTTTGTCCGCATGCTTGTTGACTCCCCCAAAGAATTCTGATAGATTGGTAAGGCATGATTTTCCTTTACAGAAGCTGTGTTGACTCTTCCCCAACATATTAAGATTATCTACATTTCTGATAATTTTGTTCTTTACTATAATTTCAACCACTTTTCTTGGTAATGAAGTTAGATACTGGCCTGTAATTTCAAGGATCACCTCTGGAGCCTTTTTAAAAATAGGCATTACATTAGCTACCCTCAATCCATCTTGTATAGAAGCTAATTTAAGCGATAGATTACATACCACAGTTTCACATTTTAGTTCCTTCAGAAATATCATTTTATCTTGGTGTCTCATTACTATTTAATTTATCAGTTTCTTCCAAAACCACCTCTACTGATGCCTCAGTTTGGGACAGTTCTTCAGATTTGTCATCTAAAAGAATGGCTGAGGAGTGGGGATCTCCCCATAGCTTCTGCAGTGTAGACCTATGTGAAGAACTCATTTAGCTTCTCCACAACAGCCTTGTGTTCCTTGAGTGCTCCTTTAGCATCTCGATTATCCAGTGGCCCCACTGATTGTTTGGCAGGTTTCCTGCTTCTCATGTACTTTCAAAAACTAACAGCAACTTTTTTTTTTTGTCTTTTGCTACTTGCTCTTCAAATTCTTTTTTGGCCTTCCTGCTTTACAGTTTTACATTTAACGTGCCACAGTTTATGCACCTTTCTATTTTCCTTATTAGTATTTGACTTCTCATTTTAAAGGATGCCTTTTTGCCTCTAACCACCTCTTTTACTCTGCTGTTTAGCCATGGTGGCATTTTTTAGTCTTCTTATTGTCTTTATTAATTTGGGGTATACATTTAGTTGGAGCCTCTATTGTGGAGTTTTTAAATAGTCTCCTTGCAGTTTGCAGGCATGTCTCCCTTGTGACTCTTCCTTTTAATTTCTATTTGAATACCTTCTTTTTTATGTAGTTCTTCTTTTTTGAAGTTGAATATTACTGTAGTGGGTTTCTTTGGCAGTTTTCCCCCTATGGGGATGTTAAATTTAATTACATTATAGTCACTGTTGCCAAGCTCTTCAGCTATATTCACCTCTTAGACCAGAAGCAGCCATTTAAGGTGTCAAGAAACTTTATCTCTGCATCCCATCTTTAGGTGACATGTACCCAGTCAACATGGGGATTGTTGAAACCCCCATCATTATTGCATTTTCTGCCTTTGTAGGTTCTCTAATCTCCCTAAGCATTTTACAGTCCCCTTCACCACCTTGGTCAGGGGGTTAGTAGTATATTCCTACTGCTATACTCTTACTGTACTCTTACTATGGTAACTACATTCCAGTAATCCTTTTTGAAGAGGACTACATTAATGCAAAGTAGGAGTCATTTGGTTTGTACCCAAAGCATTCACATGGGGGCAGTCACAGGACAGAATTTTGGTATGCACTGCTGTTCACACCCCAAGACTCGACTTCTGCAAATGCTTGCTGCTAGTATAGTGCTCACTATGGTGAATAGTGCTTCCGATGTGTAGGGAACTACACGCAACAGTAAGTGCTTTTCCAGCAAGCAGTTGCAGGGCTAGGCCCTTAAGTGCCCTCAGTTCTGAAGCACTTATTTCTTTACTGTTTCAGAACTCTGAATAAAAAGATGATTTTCATATAGAGGCTTGGGAAAAGCAGTACAAGATACCTTTGATATAGGCTTCCTATGGTAAATAGGCAGCTACCATGTTTTAAAACCAGACAGAAAAGGTCTTGGGGAAAGTCCCATTTAGCAGTTGTAGGCAATGGTAAGCATGCACTCTGATCAGTATATTACACAATCCGCACATTATTATGATACTGTGTGAGTTCATCAACTATAACTTTGGCCTGGTCTACACTGGCCGTGAGGGGATCGACCTAAGATATGCTCTTTAGCTACAAGAGTAGCATAGCTGAATTCGACGCATCTTAGGTCGACTTACCTTGCATCCTCACGGTGCAGGGTCGACTGCCGTCACTCCCCCGTCAACTCCGCTTCCACCTCGCGCTGCAGTGGAGTACAGGAGTCGAGGGCAGAGAGATCGGGGATCGATTTATTGCATTTCAGTAGATGCTATACATCGATTCCTGGTCCAGCGGGTAGTGTAGACATACCCTTTGATAAAACCTGCAGTCAGTTCCAAGCTAACTTTATCCTCTATTTTTAAAAAGAGCTTTCCCTTCTAATATTGTCAGCGATGCACGCTCTTGTGATGTACCTGCATGTTCCATACTATTCCCAGCGCCCTCTGGAAATCTTTGTTCTTTGGGGGCCATGCAGACTTTACCTTGAGCTATGAAAAGTTTGAGGCTGGGCTTTAGAAGGAGCCATGCCTTCTGTTCCTTCCAGTCTCCAAAGCAGCAAATTAGAAATCCTTGACTTTCAGTCTTTAGGTCATTTTCCTTTGTTATTTCTCCTTGGTCAAGAGTTAGTTTTTATTGTAACGTCAACTAAATATAGTAATAGGTAGAGTTAGTTTTTCTGTTTACAAGTATTTAGGGATTAAGTTGTTTCAGTTTTATAGTAATCTCTGTCTTGTATCCTCAGTGTGACAGTCATTCTGCCATGGTGGCAGAGCCAGGAAGAAAGATGAGCTTTTAAGACCTAACCTTGCTGGAGAGGCAGGAAATCTGTAATGGTATGTCTACACAGCCCCGTGCCAGCAAGCCTCCCAGCCCGGATTGACAGACTTGGCCTCATGGTGCCATACTAACAGTGGCTGTGTAGACAAGGCTTTGAAGATGCAGCTCAGGCTGGAGCTTGGGCTCTGATGCCCACCCCCATCCCTAGGCTTCAGTGCCCAACCTACAGCCCAAGCTGCAATGTCTACACAACTACTTGTAGCATGGTAGCGCAAGCCCAGATCTGTCGACCCAGGCTGGGAGACTCTCTGTCATGGGCGGTATAGACGTATAATAACGGACCTTGATACTCAGTGCTTCAGTGGGGGGTACTTACCCCAAGATGCTCTATCTGCTTGCAGTTTATTACTTGTTCCCATAACTACCTGGGTCTCTACTCTGGTTGATGCTGATGGAAAAAGATATAGTTTCCAGGGCAGAGTCTGAGCCATCTCTGGGCCTTTCTTTCAAGCTCCATCCTTGAGGCAAATCAAAGTTCAACTCTGCGAGGGACTGGAATGTTTTGAAGAGTGACTTCAGATTTGGTACTGAAAGTTTCTTCCTTGGTATTACGAGATCATGAGAGAAAGCAGAAAAAGCAGCACCATCACTCCTTAGAGAACCACTCCTCTTCAGTAAGATGTAGGGATAGTGGTTCCAGCAGGGATTGACAACAAAGAGCCATCAACTACTGAGGTAGGTTGTTTGAAGAAGGAAGGGATTCTAGGTAAAATGTTCCTTTAACAATGAACTTCCAGGAGAAACACCACCTTTTAGATATCATAGATTCTCTCAGTCTTTCTTTCATTGGACTGTCGTAAAAAGTAATCTTATTTTAGCAATCAGAAATCCAGGACTGACTGAATACAAGAGCAGTCCTCAACTTGAAGCCATGTGTTGCCAGAGTACACATTCCTTCTCTGGTGTATCCCCTCTTTGCGATTGGGGGCCTCCAGGCGGTAGTGTAGAAGCCAAAGTGCCAGCTTTACACCATCCCTGACTTGTTCTTCACAAGGGGAATCCCTAGCTGGGCAGGACCATCAGCTTTCTGACTCATTTACATGCCAGAATGGGTCTTTTGATTGACCCCTAAGCTTCTTGTGCCCCTTATATCGTCCAGCAGAAATGGTGAGCCCCAGGTTTCAGTGGCTGACTCGTTCACTCTTGTGTTTTGAAAGGAGGATGTGGAGCAGCATCTTTGCCCCACATTTATCGCTAAAGTGGCCATCGATGTTCATCTGAATGAGATCACCAAATTTGCCTGACTTCTTCACCAAGCAATGTTCACTGCCAGGGGAGGCTATGCTGCATACTTTAGATCCTAAGATGACCCTTGTTCACTATCTTAACAGAACAAAATATATCCTGAAATCCCCCAGACTATTCGTGGGTTTTAACAAGACGCAATTTCCTTTGTCAAAATGTGTTAAAACCTGTTTTGAAAGGTTGAATCAATGGATATTCTTGTCCTTGATAAAGGCTCATTGGCACTTCTATCTGGAGCTCAGCCTGTACCTTTTACACAGCTTTATTCACCTCGTTATTCTCAAAATCCAGTTTGAGAAGGGAGTCCCGCTGTCATTTAGTCTTCTCAAATCAGTTCTCTCGGGTTTACCACTTGTCAGTCTTCCAGGTGTGGGTATGTTTACTAACAGTGCAAAAAAAGAAAGAAAGAAAAAGGCAAGTTATTCGACTATACCTTAAATTTTTCAGTAGATTGAGTACAGATCCACAACCCCATTTTCTATCCCCACTTCTTTTGCGTCTGTTGGATTCCAATGAAGTAGAAGCAAATGAAGGCACATAGGGAGTCCACATCTCTTCATAAAGCCTTGCCTGGAATATTTCATGGCTCAAGACAAAGTCCACTGATTCCCCACTGATGCAGGTGTTGGTGCAATATATAGACACGTTCCATGAGCATGGATCTGTGTAACAAGGTACACAAGGAATGCCAGCTTTTGTGTTTATTGTATTTGTCTTTAAGATATATTAGTGATTATATATATGCTGACGAATACTGAATCAAATCCCAAGCAGTTATTTTCTAAAAATGACCTAATCTCCATCTAAAACTGTTACTTCATCTCAAATCATCTCTAAAACTGGTAAAGAGAAAATTAGATTCACACTTCTTGTGATTTGCTTCTTGTAGCGATCGATGAGATTTTTATAGCAGTTTTTATTTTGTTTCTCCAGGGAGAAACTCATTCGTCTTCAGCATGAGAACAAGATGCTGAAGCTTAACCAAGAAGGTTCCGACAATGAAAAGATTGCCTTGTTGCAGAGCCTGCTAGATGATGCAAATCTACGGAAGAATGAACTGGAGACAGAGAACAGGTAGGAAAATACATTCCTTTGTTCTTATGACTGTTTTTCTAAATTTTCGTATACCTTTGTCTTGTGAAGTCTGTTGTCAGCATTACATTACCCAGGTCAAAGAATCTAGTCAGTCCACACATGAGCATACCTAAACCTTTCCAGAACTTGGAGCCTCTATCACTTTTCTATTATAGAGGTAGCTTGGTAGAGCATTCAGGATATTGACACATGCAAGGTCAGAACGGGCAGTCTATATTGCTTCAGGATCCCCTTCTCCAGTACTGCTACAACAGAAGATGATCCTGCATCCTCTCTACTACCCTTCTTTTCCCCTCGTCATTTCCCACCCATTCTTCCATGTCCTCCTTCCATTTGTCTTTTTGTTCTTTTGAAGACATTACAAGTATCTCCAAAAGGAAAGACCAATAAATATAGTTGCCAGTTGTTAGAGATTCTGTCAAGTTGATTTCGGTTTTGTAAAATGAAGATTTTACATAAGTTTAGAGCAATAGAAATGTTTTCATGAGTTTAATAATTCCAGGGAAATTATTAGAATTTGGACATTATCCTGCCATAGTTGCAGCTCAAACATTGCAATATATACTAGTATCATGGATGCGCCTTTTCCACCCTACCGTGAGGTTGTGCACCTGTCTTAAAAGTGTAGGTTAGATGTGTGACCTCTTTTGGTGGTCCGACCTTAAAGGTTGATGGAATACAGTGAGTTTCCTGGTAACTTTGTGGGCAAATCCTGTTCTACCAACTGACCATGCTCTTGATGGTTTAGTAGGACATAGGGCTTCATAATAATCTCTTGTCCTCAACTATCAATACAGCAGCTTCTAACACTGTCGGTCCCAGTTTTGTCCTCAGTGATCACCTTGGTTCATTGATGAAGCAAGAAGGGAGATGGCTAGAGTGCTGTGGGTTGGAGTCTGATGTGGAGTCAAACTGATCCTGACATACTGATTTTTAAGACTCTATGCTTTTGTTATATAGGAGGTAAAGAGGGGCTGTTCAGTCTCTGACAGTGGAACTATTCCAAGCTGTTGATAGCTTGATAAATGCTAGTGACGTCCAGTCAGCAAAACAGTCGTGTTTTTCTCACTGCGGAGAATTTTCATGTTACTTTGAGAATAAAATCACTGGGATCCAGTCTGAGTGGAAGGGAACTGGACTGGGTCCATTGTTTCCCTGCACGGGACTATTGTTGAGGTCTGCGCTCAAGAAACCAGTCTTGTTTATGGCTGTGTGCTAATGATTGACCAATGGGACATCTGCCTTTTTTGGGAAGGGTCATTGAGAAGGTTGCAGCTCGGCAACTCTGGCTGTTCCTGCAGTCTTTGGATTTCCTTCTATCTGATCAGTCAGGCCTGCTTTAAATAATGAGGCATGTATTGCATTTTGTGAGTTACGCCTCAGTTCCCAAACTCAGAGGTCATAAATTTTCTTTCTCAAAACAAGCATTCAGTGAAATGGATATCAAAGTGGAGTCGCCAGGCCAGGCCAGAGTCTAGATTAGGCAGGTGGTTCAAAAGTTGTGCCAAGAAACCTTTGACCAAATAGATATTTGCTCCACACAGTTGGCTCAGATTCCAAGTTAGGAGAATCCTAAAGACTGAAGTTTTCAATATAGATTATGGTATTTTGCAGCAGTATCTTTCTTTACTTATATTTGGACATACTCATTTTTCGTGAGTAATCTTGGATTTACACAGTGAGCACCATGGTATTGATCAACAGAAAGTCCTGTGGCACCTTAAAGACTAACACATGCATCTGACAAAGTGGGTATTCACCCACAAAAGCTTATGCTCCAATACATCTGTTAGTCTTTAAGGTGCCACAGGACTCTTTGTTGCTTTTTACAGATCCAGACAAACACGGCTACCCCTCTGCTACATGGTATTGATGCTAGCATTAAAGTCACTTGGTCGCTTCTCTGCCTAGTTGGCCTCTCAGTATTCCTTGACCCAAAGCTATATGGTCCTGCGCTGTAACCCATTCTCAGTTCTTCTCTGCCTCAGTGTGTCCATGTAGCGAAGCAAGACTCACCGGTGCAGAGCATCCTGCTGGTTGTCCTGGGAACTAGCTCAATTCCAGCCCGGAGCGCCCTCTGCTGGCCGATGTCTGACTTGCCTCAGGTCCCCATGTCCCTCTTGGTGCCCTTTACCCTGGGGTTCTTCCCTCTGCAGTACCCCTACTCTGGGTCTTCCCTCCCAGGGGAACCTCCAGCCCTCTCACCGACCTTGCCTCAGTGGCTGCTGCCAGTCATCATCTAGCCCCAGCTCATTGGCAAAAACTGCAGTCTGTCATGGCCACTCATCATTGACAAGAGGGTTGGACCAGCTGCCTCTGCCTATCTCTGGGCTGCTGCCTCTGCAACCCCAGTACCTGTTTTGGCCCTTTTAACAAGGCCCGAAGCCTGGGGATTTACCAGGCTGAAGCTCCCCAGCTTCTCTTGCCTTTCCCCAGCCCTGCTCTGTTCCCTGTACCCTGAGCTCCCAGACAGCCCGGTTCTTCTCCCTCCAAGACTAGAGAGAGCATCCTCCAGCTTCTGGCTCACAGCCCTTTTATAGGACCAGCTGTGGCCTGACTGCGGCGTGGCCCCAGCTGTGGCTTCTCCCCCAGTCAGCCCAGCTTTTCCCAGCTGCAGCCCTCCCCAGGACTGCTTTTAACTCCTCCTTACTGTAGTAGAGCAGCTGCCCCACTACAGTCCTATAAAGGACTCTGAAGAAGAGGGATCAGTGTGGTCTGCAGAGGTGGTAATACCGTTAGAGAGGTCCATTTACAGGTAATTAAAATTTCTCCTTAATGAACTACCTCTGCAGAAATCCAGGGTTGGAGGAAGGTAGTATTGATTAGCAGGTAGTATCACACTCCAGCAGGAGGCCTTAGGAGTAATTTTGAGTAAAGACTGTAGAGCTAACTGCCCTTTCGAACAGGCATCTGATCAAGTCCTAGAATTGAGATGGTGGTGCTTTATAAATGTATAAATAATACCTTGACTTAAGCAGACCATTTGATACGGTCTCCCACAGTATTCTTGCCAGCAAGTTAAATAAGTATGGATTGGATGAATGGACTAGAAGGTAGATAGAAAACTGGCTAGATTGTCAGGCTCAACAGGTAGTGATCAACGGCTTGATGTCTAGCTGGTAGCCGGTATCAAGCAGAGTACCCCAGGGGTCAGTCCTGGGGCCGGTTTTCTTCAACATCTTCATTAATGATCTGGATGATGGGATAGATTGCACCCTCAGCAAGTTTGCAGATGACACTAAACTGGGGGGAGAGGTCGATACATTAGAGGGTAGGGATAGGGTCCAGAGTGACCTAGACAAATGGATTGGGCCAAAGGACATCTGATGAGGTTCAACAAAGACAAGTGCAGAGTCCTATACTTAGGATGGAAGAACCCCATGCACTGCTACAGGCTGGGGACTGACTGGCTAAGCAGCAGGTCTTCTGAAAAGGTCCTGGGGATTACAGTGGACAAGAAACTGGGTGAGTCCCAACAGTGCGCCCTTGTTGCCAAGAAGGCTAATGGCATATTGGGCTGCATTAGTAGGAGCATTGCCAGCAGATTGGGAGTGATTATTCCCCTCTCTTTGGCACTGGTGAGGCCGCATCTGGAGTATTGCGTCTAGTTTTGGGCCCCCCCTACTAGAGAAAGGATGTGTACAAATTGGAGAGTGTCCAGCGGAGAGCAATGAAAATGATTAGGGGCCTGGGGCACATGATTTACGAGGAGAGTCTGAGGGAGCTGGTCATATTTAGTCTGTAGAAGAGAAGAGTGAGGTGGGGATTTGATAGCAGCCTTCAACTACCTGAAGGGGGGGGGGCGCATTTTCCAAAGAGGATGGAGTTCAACTGTTCTCAGTGGTGGCAGATGGCAGAATAAGCAGCAATGGTCTCAAGTTGTAGTGGGAGAGGTCTAGGCTAGCTTTTAGGGAAAACTATTTCACTAAGAGGGTGATGAAGCACTGGAATGGGTTACCTAGGGAGGTGGTGGAATCTTCATCCTTAGAGGTTTTTAAGACCTGACTCAACAAAGCCCTGGTAGGGATGATTTAGTTGGTGTTGGTCCTGCTTTGAGCAGGGCGTTGGACTAGATGACCTCCTGAGGTCTCTTTCAACCCTAGTAGTCTATGATTCTATGGATTGATTCCCCCTGCACAGCCTGACAGATCTCATCTATAGATGCATCTCAGACCAAGCCAGCAGAAGCAGCCATGCGCCATGTGGAACATGTCCTTAGATCTTCAGGAACTGGAACTCCAGTCTGATTATAGCTAGTTCCATTTGAAGAGTCTGTGTAGAAAATGCTCTGCCTAAGGTTTCATCCCCATAAGCTACAGAGAGTTGGTAGGATATGGGGAATGGTTTAGTTTTGTCCAAAAGATAAGACATCTTTTGACACATAAGTTATGCAGTCATGGCTCATCCACAAGGCTTCACAATATTTTACAGAAAAAACAACCGTTTTAGTTACGCTTTTTTTTTTATAAACTATTACTCATAATCATGAGTTAACCTGAAGTTACCAAATATACTGCATAATTGTTAAATGGTAGAACTATTTTAATCTTCTAGGTCATTTTCTCTTTTTTTTAAAAAAAAGAAAGAAAGAAAGAAAAAGATAAGCTTAAGATGACATATATTTTTAGAAATTTATCCTTTTTGGGGGAATAGGAAAGAGGAGGCAAGTCATCACTGTGTGGGTTCATAAGAGAAAAAGGTGGCATCTTTGACCCACTAATAATGAGTGTTACAGCTTTCCATAATGTCCAACTGGAAAGAAACTCATCTGAGGCATATCCTTGCCTGAAGTGTTCATGGACAGAGATGTTCTAGGACAGTGGTTCTCAGCCAGTGATATACATACCCCTGGGGTTACGCAGCGGTCTTCTTGGGAGTACTCAACTCATGTAGATCAGAGTTTCTCAACCTGGGGGTTGCCAGATGGGTTTAGGATGGTCACCTCCGGCGTTAAGAGGTGGCAAGCAAGACAGTTGCCTGGAACCCCACATAACAGGGGGCCCCGTGAAGCTAAGTTAAATGCTTCAGCCCCAGACAGTGGAACTCGGGCTTCAAATAAGATTCACAAGAGAAAAAGAGGCTCAAGTATCACACACCAATTGATGTATTTTATAATTATATGGTAAAAATGAGAAAGTCAGCAATTTTTCAGTAATAGTGTGCTGTGACACTTCTGTATGTTTGTCTGATTTTTGTAAACAAGTAGCTTTTAAGTGAGGTGAAACTTGGGGTATGCAAGACAAATTAGACTCCTTAAAGGGGTTTGGAAAGGTTGAGAACCACTGCTGTAGGAAACAGCAGACGAGTACAGCCATAATCTCTCTAAAGGCTGTTGTAGACATTGAATAAATTAATGTGGCTTTGCATCTCTTATGTAAGTGGGCCAATACTGGTAGGCACAAAATATGTGTGTCAGACTTTGGAATGAATTGAAGTGTCAGTATATTTAAAATTAAATAAACTCTCTGAAAAAGAAGCTCTAAAAGAGAGACAAAAATCACAGACATAATTATTCACTCCCTTTGAAAAGTAAAATTTGTATCTTATTTTCTAGGCTGGTAAATCAGAGACTTCTGGAGGTGCAATCACAGGTTGAAGAATTGCAGAAATCTTTGCAGGAGCAAGGTTCAAAAGCTGAAGATGTAAGTAGAATTGTACATCATACCTATATTCAAGTACCCACAGTTATCCTAACTTGCACTTTGTGTGATTCCAGCTACATATTATATCATGAAGAAATAGTCTAGATGCAGTTTTCTGGCAGCTTTTCATTCTCCTGAGTTTAGATTTCAGCATCGTGGCCTAAAATTAAACTATGCCTACTTCTTGTAAAGTGAGATTTTTGTCTAAAACAAAGAAATGTAAACAAATTATCATGTGTAGAAAAGAAGTGAAGTACATTCCCTGTCTTGTCATCTTCAGTGTCCCTGTTCCTTTGGTAAATTCAACACTGATTACAGTTCTGTTTGTACTCTGTAGATTAGTGAGACTTAGAAAATCAAGGCCACACTATGTAAATTCACCACTCTCAGTACCATTTAGTAAAATATACCATGGGTTTTGTTTGTTTTGTGTTATTTTCCTGAAGCAAAGTCCTTCCTTACCAAAGTAAAGCCAGGAATTGCTTTTATAAATGTACCTGCATAGTGCAAATTAAGGTTGAGATTTTACACATGCCAGAGCCAAGAAATTCAACGATCAGCCCTCTTACTAATGCAGGATTGTCCCTCCATGCATGCCTTGATAAATGTGACTGCCTTTTTAATGCAACGTGAGGGAAAGGTACAGTTGCTGTGGAGCCATAGCTTCAAATTCTCCATTGAGAATTCTTTTTGGAGATCCCCACTTTTGAGAGCATGTGCTTTAAAAGCCACAGGCTCCAGAGCTCTCTAGAAAGCTGTAACCTTTGGGGTTGTGTGTATGCTCTCTTGCATATCCAAATGTATATTACTTTCTAACCGATAGTCGCAAGTCTTCAAGCCTTTGCTTTCTTTTTCACTGTTATTGTTTTAAAGCAGACTTAGGGCAGGTCTACACCATGGGGCTAAGTCGACCTAAGTTACGCAACTCCAGCTACGTACCTTAGGTCGACTAATTGCAGTGTCTACACAGCCCTGGGTCAACGGGAGAAACTCTCCCATTGACTTACCTTATTCTTCTCGTTCTGGTGGAGTACCGGAGTCAACGAGAGAGCGATTGGTGGTCAATTTAGCGGGTCTTCACTAGACCTGGTGGATCGATTACCGCAGTGTTGATCCACTGTAAGTGGAGACAAGCCCTTTGTGAAGCCAGTGCAAATTTTTATGTAACCGCTTATTTTGCTTTGAATTTCTTATTTTAATTTAGCTTAATCTAGTTTTTACCAGTGTAAACTACACGAAAATAAGCCATACTTACCTATCATTAGTTATAGGTTTCATATATAGATTATATTTTTTTTAAATAAGTAGTGTAGATAATTAATTTTGAAGGTAGGTCTATGCCATTATGTGGTTCGAAGACCTGCTCTGTGCCCTCGGTTACATGAATCAAAGTCCAAAATTTTCTTTTTGGACCTGGAAAATTGGAAGATAGGTATTGTAAACCATGTGGAAATGTGTGATGTTTGTTTGTTTAAGTAGTTCCATTGCCTGTCCCATAAAGCAGTAAAAATATTGTTTATTTCTGAAGTCAGGCACTTTTGCAAACCCAGTAAATGCACTCCTAACATGTGATCCACATGGAGACAGAAATAGTTCATTTTGAGGGTGCAGGGCAAAAACAGAATTACCTGGGAATTTTTTTCCGTTGTTTCTTTATACAGGTAAGAAATCACTAGCAAAGCAGTTTTCTTTCCCTAATTTTTTTTTGAGGTAGAGATAAATTAGTTATTAAATGTTTTGTTTTGTTTTTTAAATCCACCTCCTGAATATTTTTGCCAGAGTTTCTTCTATGATAATTGTGTACAGGTGTTTAAGACTATAAATGCTTTTTGTGTAATGACAGTAGGGTAAAGCTGACTTCTATTTATTTTTGAGTATTTATCATAAATGAATGAACTGCTTCCCACATGGGAGAAAAAGGCAAGAAAAACAGCTAGTGGGAGTTTGCTAGCTGGTAGGGAAATTTCTGTTACTGTGGATGAAGGCTTTGAGCAGGGCTAATGGCAAACAATTGTGAAACTTTCAGAAAATTAAGAGGATGATGTCAATGTCAGTTATTTTTAAATGGAGAAAATAAATTTTTCCTCCTATTCAGTATAGTAATCGTAAGGGTTACTTGTAACAACAATAGGTACAACATTTTGAGACAGGAATGTGTTTTTCAACTTGGCAATGCCCTTTAAAAGGATTTGCTATACATTTTTGTAGCACATCACTTCTTTACTTAGTTATTTAACTCAAATATATTTGTTACTGTCCCTGAAAATTTTATATAGTGCTATAGGTATATGCAGCAATCTAGAATGGGTAAAATGTGCCATATAAATATCAGTTTCACTACAGTGCAATACAGAACTCATGCATTGGATGCATAAGGCATCCTTTTTCTACATCATGGCCACAGGCCCAACCAACAGACTACGTCTTGTTTGACTGTTTTGTCGCTAACATGGGCACGCCTTCAAAATGACTCTTAAAAACAGCAGCCACTCTCCTATGAAATTCTAGTTTGAGTATGCTGGTTCACGTATGTGCTTCTTTACTACTTTTATATTGTTTGTTTTTGGTGTGGAGGCAGAAAAGCATTCATCAGGTACGTCTAGACTGCAAATAAAAACCCAAAGCGGGCCTGTGACAACTGACTCAGGCTCACAGTGCCCGGACTGTGGGGCTGTTTCACTGCAGTGTAGACTTCCAGGCATAGGCTACAGCTGGAATGGGCCAGCCCCGGGTGTCTAATTGCAGTGTAGACACATCCACACAGTTGAACGCAGTATGGATAATTTATGCTAGTTTTCTAAAAGTCCCCTGAAAATGAGACAGGATAATGAAATGATTAAGTACAGAGAGGAAGGGAAAATGTGCATATATTTCCCCCTCTCCTCTTTCCTGCAATGAATAGTTTTAACTTTTTCTGTTCATGAGTTACTAAATAGTTTCTTCTCTTGGCTGCTGTTTTTGCTTCATACTAATATGTTTTCTCTGTCTCTTGGCATGGGTTTCTGCTCAAGGCTATTGTGAGTATGGCTTTCTGTTTCCTTAACATTATCATGTTTTAGGCTTTTACGGTTTTGTTAAAAAATGAGATGCTTAAATATGTAAAGTGACATTTTGTCACAAATGAAAAATTATTTTGAAGCTTTTAAAAAAAAATTTTTTTTATCCAGCCGTGACTTAACTATGAGGTATAGCTTAGGACACCACAGGTGTAAGATATTTGTGCATCTGTAGTCAAATAATAAAGACATGAGAACAAAGAACAGTAGGAAAAAATGTTGAGGGTGAACTCCTGGCCCTACTGAAGTCAGTGGTGAAACTTCCACTGTTTTGGTGGGGCCAGGGTTTTAGACTGATTTTTTTTAATCTGATGTTTCTTTAATGCTTTATTAGTGCAACTCTTCAGGAAAGCTTGCTGCACTGTCTTTTGTTCAGATAAAGAAGTTTGAATTAATCTGCAAACGTACCAGAGCATGGAGAAAAGAAAACAAATGAAATAGAATTGTTTTTCTAAGAAATTGATCTGTTCAGTATTGATCCAATTTCAGATAAATGTTTGTAAAGCATCCTAACTTCAGTATGATCAAATAACTGTCAAGGGAAGGATAATTCCTACAGTATTGTAGAGAACTACTGTAAATGTTTGGTATAAACTGAATGCAGTGAAAATATGGCAGCTTTGGTATAAATGTAAAATTATGTATTTCACTGTAATATAATATTCAGTGATATAATTCACTGATGTAATCTCAAGTTCCACAATGTTTTAAAATAATTAACACACTTAACTTTCTATTTTAGTCAGTTCTTCTGAAAAAGAAGCTTGAAGAACATCTGTAAGTAATAAAACTTTCCTGTATTTTTTTTGTAATAATGAAATAAAAATACTGGCTTTCTGTATGTTGAAGAATGCTTAGCCAGTAGCGGGAAGGTCACTCATTAATGATTTGGAAGATATATAAGCAACAGAAGTGTAGACAGCTAAATATACCCAAGGAAACCATTATTCAAGTATTATTTACATCTTGTAGAGAAAGTCTTTGCCAAAGAAAAATAATTAAGGAAGAATAATGATTTTATGGTGTTAGAAAAGTTTGATTTAAAATTTTGTAAAGCTTAAATGAAGAGGAATAGTTCATGTTGCCCTGAACAAAGCACTTCAATATAAACAGTATTTACTTGTCCACTCTTAAGTATACATTATAGCAGTGGTTCTCAACCAGGGGCTCATGTCCCCCTGGGGGTATACAGAGGTCTTCCAGGGGGTATATCAACTCATCTAGATATTTGCCTAGTTTTACAACAGGCCACATAAAAAGCACTAGCGATGTCAGTACAAACTAAGATTTCATGCAGATAATGACTTGTTTATAATGCTCTATATACTATATACTGAAATATAAGTACAATATTTATATTCCAGTTGATTTATTTTATAATTATATGGTAAAAATGAGCAAGTCAGCAATTTTTCAGTAACTGTGCTGTGACACTTCTGTATTTTTATGTCTGATTTTGTAGTAGTTTTTAAGTGAGGAGAAACTTGTGGATACACAAGACAAGTCAGACTCCTGCCAGGGGTACAGTACTCTGGAAAGGTTGAGAGCCACTGCATTATGTAATAAAAGATAAGGTAGGTGAGGTAATAGCTTTTATTGGACCAGCTTGTGTTGGTGAAAGGATTCAAGCACAGTTCTCTTCTTTGTGTGGGGAAGGAAGAAGAGTGTCTGGGCTCAATACAAGCTGGGACAGATTTGTTAAGTCGAAGGGGTAATGCATTTGGAAGTGGTCACTTTAAATGAAGTAGGATGAGGGGCTCAGGGCAGGAGAATGAAGGCTGTGGGCTCTGGGGCAGGGCCAGGGATGAGCGATTTGGTGTGCAACCTGCCCTGGAGCTATGGTGTGGGGACAGGACTCCCCACAGCTCTGTCTCCCCATAGCAGCACCTGGGCTTCGGGGGGAGAGGCGCCTCCGCACTGCAGCAGCTCTGGGACTGGGGCCATAGGATAGGTGCCTCCTCTGGCTGCAGCAGGTCTAGGGCTAGGCTAGGGGAGGGGAAAAGAGAGGGGTGCCACTTCCCCAGCTGCGGCAGGTCCGGGCTGGGTTGGGGCTAGGAGAGGGACAGCTCTCCCCCGGCCGTGGCAGGTCCAGGGCTGGGAGAGAGGCATCTCTCCCCGCTGAAGCACTGAGCACCAGCACGACGCTTAATATGCTGCTCCACGGCCACACAGCTTACAGGGAACTCTAGCCTCCAGAAACTCCACGTTAACAACCTCCCCCTGAATACCATGGATGTCACCTCCCTATACACCAACAATCCCTCACCATACCATCATCGCTGCCTGCCTCAAATACAAAACAAGATAATGGACAATGCTTGGAAATCCACCCAAAACACATCCATGTCATCTTCACCCACAACAATTCCACATTTAACAATGAAAACTTTGGCCAAACCATGGGAACAGCCACGGGTACTAGAATTGGCTTCCCACACTCTTCATTGGTCACTTCGAGGAAAAATGTCTGGAAAAATGTCTGGAAAAATGCACCATGAAACCAGTGATATAGCTGTGATACATAGATGATATTTCCATCATCTAGACAGAAGTCCTAATTCCCTCATAGATTTCCACCACAACTTCAACAACCGCCACCCAGCCATCAAACTATCTCTAGAACACTCTCTTGACTTTCTGGACACCACAATTAGTTCAAACAATGGAACCCTATAAATGACCATGTACAAGAAAATTCACTGATCACCACACTTACCTCCACAGATCCAGCAACCACACAGACATACCAAAAAATCTCTTATCTGCAGCCAGGCACTCATATACTACTGACTTTGCTCTGAAGAAAGAGTCTGAGCTACACGCCTAAACGCACTATAATCTGCTTTCACTAAACAAATACACTTCACCAGAGAAGCAGATCACATAATGGAATGAGCCACCCAAGTATCCTAAGAGAATCTGCTTTAGTACAGAAAAAAACAAATTGAGTGCACAATCCCTAGTTGTCACCTACCACCCCATACTGGAACTCATACGGGGTATCATCAAATAGTTGCAACCCATATTTGATAGGGACTACATCCTGAAAGAAATGTTTCCTGAACCCCTTCTTCTGGCCTTCGAACAACCTCCAGCCTTGCGAAGTTCATCATCAGAAGCAGCTCCCCACAGACCAGGACACACCAACTAACAGTGGCACCAGAACCTGCCAGAAAAACAGATGCAAAACCTGCAGACACACAGTAGGAGAGAGATCATACCCCCCCATAACATAGCTTTCAAGATTAATGGATTCTACGCATGCTTATCAGAACAGATGCATCAAATACCCAGTAAGTATGTGGGTGAAACCAGATGCTGACTATGCACTTCAGTGGACTCACACAGGAACACATTAAAAAAACAGAAATACCCTAATACCAGTGGGCGTACACTTTTCACAAAGTGATCACTCCATATCTGATTTTTCAATACTCGTCCTCAAAGGAAACCTGTACAACACCTTCAAAAGGTGAGCCTGGGAACTTAAAATCAGAACTCTGCTGAACACCAAAAACCATGAACTTAACAGGGACAGTGATTTTATGGCTCATTACAACAATCTGTAACACAGCACACTGCCTACTACCCTTCATACATAACTAATCTAACTCCCAGTTGCCTACTTCATTTCAGGTGACCACGTCCAAAAGTCATTACCTGTTCTGTTTTAACAATCTGTCTCAACTTCTATTTAGCTCTGATACTCTGCTTCCTTCTCCAGAGCAGAAGAAGAGCTCTGTGTAGCTCAAAAGCTTGTACCTTCCACAAACACAAGTTGGTCCAATAAAAGATATTACCCTCACCTACCTTGTCTCTCCCATATCCTGGGACCAACAGGGTTACAATGCGACAAACAGAATAAAAGATAAAATCTTAATGAATGTGATCATTTTGTTTTACCATTTACACGCTTGTCTTAACTGTACACTTTTCTGAACTGCAGTTGTTACCTAAAGTTCTTCTTAGAGTGGTGGTCCCTATATGTATTCCATATGTATATGCACATGCACACCATGTGCCTGAATTCAGAAGTGTTTCTAGCAGTATCCGTTGACCCGCACATGCATAGTGCGTCCCCTTTTGTTCTCAGCCAAGGCTATAATAAGGGGTGCGGGCTGATGTCTCTTCATTTCCCTCTTACTGCCACGTGGCCCGAGTCCGAACGTCTGTTCCTTCACTCGATACTTCTTCCACAAATAGGACATCCGGTGATGGGACCTCTTTGCCACTCATGAGAACTTAAAGCTGCCACTTTATTGTTCCAGAGGGGCCATGGGAGAGGACTCACAGGGCGACACTCTTCTCCTCCCTTGGTCAAGCGATCTCCACTGCTTCTTTTCCCCCATTCCCCTCCTCCCACAAATGTTATGCAAGATCTACTGGCACCGATCTACCATAATACTCATAGCCTCATTCTGGCCCCATCAGTTTTGGTTCACGGATCTCATCAGACTCTCCACCCACGCACCACTCTGCCTCCAAACACTCCTGGATCTCCTCACACAGGATCAGTGCCGGCACCCCAATCCGGACCTCTTTGCCTCATGGCCTGGTTTTTGGATGGGGCTCAAGAATAGACAGAGCATACTCCACACCAGTGTGACACATTTTTAACCAAAGTAGGGAGGGCATCCACTAGGGCCTGCCTCCAGGTTAAATGACAACACTTCACCATATGGGCTTACCATCACCACCACCCAAGAGTGCGATAGCTATATGTATTGTCCTTCTCGATCTCAAAACATCAGGTCTTGCACTCAGCTGTTCATGGGTCCACCTGGCAGTGCTCAGTGCCTTTCTCCCCCACTTAGCACTGTCCATTTCATGAAGTGTCTACTCAACACCTTCCTGCCAGTACTGAAGACCCCCACCACCGTGGGACCTTAATCTCATTCTCTCTGCCCTCACAAAGCACCCTTCAAGCCTCTGGCAACATGCTCTCTCTCCCACCTCTCCATGAAGGCGACATTCTTAGTAGCCATTACCTTAGCTTACACCGTATTCCACTAGGATAAATTTTCCTTATGGCTATACCTTAAATTCCTCCCAAAGATAGTTTCAGAGTTCCACCTAAATCAGTGCATCCACCTACCTGTTTTCTGCCCCAGACCACATGCCTCTCATGCGGACAGGTTCCTGCACTCCCTCGATGTCTGCCGTTCTACCTCCGCAGGACTTGCTCCTTTCACTCATTGCCAAAACTATTTGTGGCCACTGCCAAAATCCAAAGGCCAAGCCCTCTCCTCTCAATGAATCTCCAAATGGGTCTTCAGGTGCATCCACAAATCCTAAGTATGATCCAACATACCACCACCAGATGTAGTCACAGCCACTGTACACAAGCACAAGCAGCCACATTGGCCTGCCGCGCGGACGTCTGGTGGCAAGACATCTGTTGTGCATCAACCTGGTGCTCTGTCCACTTGTTCAAGTCCCATTACGCCATTGAACAAGCGGCGGCTACGAACACTGCTGTGGGCCAAGCTGTGCTACAGACTGCACTTCCCATCGCATCCTCTCACCCACCGTCACACTGATAACTGCTTCCTACTCACCCACATATGGAATATGTGTAGGGACCATCACTCGAAGAAGAGGAGGAGCTTACTTACCTGTAGCTGAAGATTCTTTGAGATGTGTGGTCCCTATTTGTATTCTAATGCCCGCCCACCATCCCCTCTGCTGCAGACTAGCCTGCACAGAGGTAAGAGGGGATACTGGAAAGGCATCAACCCACACAACCTATTATAATCTCGGCTGCAAACACATGTGGGTCAATGGACACTGCTAGAAATACGTCCGGACTCAGGTGCATGGCGCGCATGCCACCCACGTATGGAATACAAATAGGGACCACACATCTTGAAGAACCTCCAGTTACAGGTAAGTAACCTCCTCATATGATAACCTGCTGGCTTATGAGAGGCTTATAGCCTCTCTCTGGGGTGTTGTGGGGGGTTAGCCAGTCTTTAATAATATCATAGCTGTCAAAATCATGTATTTCAAGCAGGCTTTGTACAGCTTATTGTAATTTATAAAGTAATTGTAGAATTTTGGACTGAGAATGGAGCTTTCTGATGTTACAACTGTGCATATATAGTAATGTTTTTTCTTCTGTTTTTTAAACAGTTCCATTCTTTGTTCATTGATATCACTCACCATGCCCTAGTGCCTCACAGCCAAAAGTCAGCTTTGTTATAACATGGAATTTTTTTACTGCTTAATTTTCATTTGAGATGGAGAAGAATGTTGGAACAATAATGTATCTCGTCACAATTTGTAACAGGGAGAAGCTGCATGAGGCTAACAATGAAATACAGAGGAAACGAGCTATTATTGAAGATTTGGAACCAAGATATAACAACAGTTGTGAGTTTTTTCCTCCATTAGAACACACAGTCTTTACATAAAAAGGCTTGTATGTACAGAGGGTCTTTAATAATTAACAGAGAAAACTGTAAAACTTTTTTTAAAATAAATTGTAAAATTGTAAGTGTTTTAGTGATACAAAATTATAGGGAAGTCTGACAATGGTAAGCAGATATTAATTCTTGCAGAGGAGAACATCAATTTTTACTGATCCAAAAGATACTGCTAATGTTTATGGAGAGGACGCAGAGGTCGTTTTACTAACATCTTGATGCCCAGAGGAATGTCAAGTTAATACAGTTCTTGATTGGTCATCTTAACCTCAGTTATCCAGAATTGCTGTTATCTGCGATAGGATCATATCCCTGGTATCTGTTACGTTAAAAATCCCTCCATGCTTATTAGCTCTCTTGCAATATGTTGATACGTACTACATGTTGCCTCAATGTGTTCAGATTATAGGCTGAAATGGTGATGACAGAGTTGGATAATCAGAAAAATATTTGGGGAGCAAATCTTTGGACACTGGTTAGTCAATGAGAATGTGACTTTAGCCAAGTAGGCCAGTTTGGGATTTCACAGCCACACATCAAGGCCCAGTTGTAAAGGACTCTAAATGGTATGTTGCTTTTTTTAAAAAGGCAAATGTGTACTGCCATTACATTGAGTAGGTTGGAAAAAAATAAGTGCCCCATCATCTTTCAAACAACAATTCCAGTATCTGTCCGAAGGTGCCAGAGAGGCTTTGTTCATGAGAGTCCTGTAAGATCTACACACCGTTTTGTTCTGTGTTAGTTTGAGTGGGACATGTTCCTTAGTTTATCATCTTCTGTAATATAAAGCATATAGTTGGGGGACTCAGATAATTCAAAGATGTGGAATTGACTAGTCAGGCCTTTTTAAGCTGTCAGCCTACATAATCCTTAGGCCCACTGCGTTTGAGGGAGGACACATTGGTAGGAAAAGGGCACACTTACGCATCTATGGGAATGGGAGGGAAAATAGGCAGTGGGAGTGAGTGGCAAATGACAGTAAGGGGTTGAAGGAGGAAGTGACATTTTTAAACTGGTTCCTCTTCGCTCCTCCTCCATCATATACATGTGCATGCACACACACTGAGAAAAGTCAAGCTGCCATTTCAGCAACAGCTTTCTCTGATTTTTCTAGAGTAAAAGCCAATCTGGGAGCTGTTCAATATAACAAATCTAGTATATTCATACAAGAGAATAACTTAGTTCAAAAAGAGTTAAAGTTGAAAATGTTTTTCAGCCAACAAAATAATATTACACTTTATAAAAATTCCACGCCTTTAAATGATAAAAAGTCTGGAAATAAAGAATATGGGGATTCAGCAACTTCCCCACTCAGTGAACCTCAATATTAAAGTATCCGACACCTTAAAGGGACCTGATTTTTAGAGGCCAGGTACTTGGAATTTTTTTCATAAAGATGTCTCAAGTTGAGCACCCAGAATTACTGGCAGCTTTTGAAAATCTTAGCCTACATTTTTATTTGGATAGGCCTAAATGCCATTTATGGAACCTTCTAAAGTTTTTGTATTTTGAGAGTTATCCTACTCTGAAGTGTCACAGTAAAAACTGTGGCTGTAATTACATTCTTTGGGTTCTTTTAACAGACATGAGTGGAAACAACTGAAAATGCCTAGGATTGTTGGGTAGAATAAGAAGCAAAATTTTTAAAACAGATATAACCTTTCTGCGTATCCCTTTCTGCCTCTAGTAATGATCAGTAAAGTAGGTCTTACTTTGCCTGGTCACATTCTCAATGTTAGGCTAGTGCTTGGAGAGGACATTGCAAGTAAGATAAATGGGAGTGAGTACCACAACAAAATGCTATTGCAAAATAGATGATCAGGAGTTGTGCCTGAACTGAGATTCTCCAAGAACCAAACACTGATGTTGTGCACCATTTGATCAGGGATGACAAAATCAGTCTCTTCAGACAAGTCCTTGGATGAACGATAATCCGTGTAAATGCTGTTGTCTAGCTATCCCCATAAATCAACCCATTAAAGTATCTGTACAATGAAACTGTCCTGCTGATCCATAAAACTTATTTATAAAATGTTAAAAATAATTATTTGTTTATTTTTGTCACATTTTTGGTGAAATTCTTCAGTGTTACCTTTGGGGAAAGATGTAGATTTCTTTAACATATATTTGGCTTAGGTGAATTATGCTGCCACAATGTTTTGGAACATGTACTGCATTGCTAACCCTCACTTTTATGAATTAACAATGAGTTGGCCAATAGTGGCATTAATGTAGGGCAGTAATTATCCCTTTAATTTTCCATATGCTCAGACAGTAATGTTGTCTACAGGGTAATTATTTAACAGATGTATACAGTGGAGTAGAATACACTGTGTCTCCCCCTTCATGTGTTTGAGTTGTTGAACACTGTGTCTGCTGAATTAGTAGAACATTTTGCTATCCTGACTTGTGCTTTCCTTTACTGAAAAAATAAGTACTAGCTGTGGGTTTAATGTATATTTAAACAAACAATATTAAAGTGTGTTATTTTTAGTATGACTTTTAAAAATTTGTTTCTCCCTACATGAAGCACTCAAAATTGAAGAATTACAAGAAGCTTTACGGAAAAAAGAGGAAGAAATGAAGCAAATGGAGGAACGATACAAAAAGTATTTGGAAAAGGCCAAGAGTGTAAGTGCATGGTGCTCTGAGTTGAGGTTTATGTTGCTCACTCCCTCTCCGTGGTAATGAAAATAAATAAAACAGATCTAACAATGTTAATCACCACAGGAGAGGAAGGTAATTAGTGGGTTTTGTTGTAGTTTTCAGTTTGATACCTATATGCTACACAGTATTAAGTTTCTCTTCCTACAGAAGCCTCTGCCTCAAATGTGTTTGTGCAAACCAACTTCCCCCTGCCCCTCTTCATCTATCTGTCTTTTATACAAACACCAACCCCCCCAACTGGAAGCACCATATTCATTTACACAAGTGGTTTACCCAGACCAGTATTCTGTCCTTGACAGTGACCGGCACCAGGTGGCACCTAGTAAGGTAACAATTATGTGATTACCTGCCACCTGGGGAAAGTTCTTTCCAACTCTAGTAAGCTAGTGGGTTGGTTTATGTCTGAAGCACAAGAGTTAATTTCCCTTTTTAATCTTTATTGTGACAGTTATAACAGATGATTTTCTTACTATTCATAGAAATAGCTTATTCTATTAAGCTCTTTGCCTCAGTGAGTTCTATGGGTTAATTATATATGCACAGTCTCAAAAAATAATGCATCAATTTTAATTTCTTTGGTCTCCTCCTCTTCTTGGTTTGAGACTGTAAATAGGGGCACCCAATTGCCATTCTCTATGCCATTGATTCCTTTAGATCCCTCTTTATAGTGTCACCTTTTATTTATCTTTTCTCAAAACAAAGGATTTTTAGTACAGCCTCATATGCAAGCTATCCCATGCTTCTAATCACTTCTTTTCCCTTCTCTACCACTTTTCTGTTTTGCTATATCCTTTTCAAGATGGGGTGCCCAAAACTGATATAAAAAAATCAGTGTCTTCCTCAAGCCACAGATGGCTCATCAGACTGATACAGTTTTATAGATGTGTCAGTTTCCATAGCCAAAGGTACACAAGGGACTGCTGTGGCTTTACATCCCTAATCCTATAGATCAGGTACCCATTTTGCAGCTGGGTGAACTGGAGGCGGCCCTTCAGTATGAGATAAAGCAAAACTCGGACCCACAACCTTTGGCTTTGTAATTGAGCACTTTAGTCGCTCGGCCATCACTCCTTGTTAAGGGGTGGGTATGCCATCAGGTTTATAATGGCAGCATGGAATTTTCACTATTCTTCTCTTTCCTATTCTGAGTGCACCCTAACGGTTACATCTTGTTGGTGTTTTTGCATGCCCTGATAGATATTTTCATTGAGCTTTTCGGGGTGATGCCTAGGTTTTTTTCCTAAGTGAGAAGAATTAATTTAGAACCCATCAGTGAGTTTCTGGTCCATGACAGAAGTTTACCTCTCCTGTTTTGTGACTTAATAGTCTCTTGTGAAGGCTTTTTGAATGTCCGGATAAATTATATTTTTCATTTCTCCTTTATCCATTATGTTACTGACTCTCTCAAAGCATTCTAACAAGTTAAAGAGGCAAGCTTTTCACTTTGCATAAACTGTGCTGATTTGTCCTGTTAATAGCATGTTAATCTGAGTTTTATATAACACTAACTTTAATTATTTTTCAACTAAATTATGCTTTTTGTGGCTTACTGTTATTTCCATGATCCTTCCCTAGAGCCTTTTAAAAAAATGGATACAGTGATTATACCTGGAGTAGTGGCAAGATTTTATGACTGAGTACACAGTCTCTTAGTAGCTCAGCCACTTCATTATTAATTTCCTTCAGGACTCTTGCATAAATATCATCTATTAAAGGAGGCTTATTAAAACTTAAATGATTATTTTGTTCCAGCATATTCTATTTGACATGTCAGCATCCGACATCACTTCATCCTCATTACCTGTGCAGAGTTCTGAAATAGGTAGAATATTGGAGGAGGAAGTGAAGTGGCTGTGTATGTACAAGCATATACCCACACACACGTTTGCTGTTAAAAAGTTTCCAGCAACGTTCTTGGATGGAATTAGAAATCTAGACCACTTGCTGGAGATTCCCTTGCTTTAATTCAATTTTTATAGGTGTTCAGATACTACTGCGGTAGGTGCCACATACAAACCTAGATCGATATCTCCCCGTCAAACTTAATGGGGACTCTTCATCTTGCTGGCACTCCCCTTGGATTTCTGCTAATGGCTGCAGCAGAGCTACCAGGAGAAACTGACAGTGGTGCTCCAAGTCCCTGAGTCATGGTCACCTTCCAGTGACTTTCCTTCCAGTGAGAGGGAGTCTTTGAGTGCAGGGTGGAAAGTTGAGGGAAATATTTCTTGCATGTATCGCTTAGCACTGAGGAGAATGGCTTCAGGGAGGGATACCCTTCACCCTCACTCTGTGACACTGGAAATTGGAGAAGAACTAGTTCGCTCTGACTCTATATTCGTGACTCCAAGACATCAAGCCTTCGAGCTCTCTCTCTCCCACCAGCAGCTTTTTGTTTTGATGGAGTCCCTTAAGAGACAGCAGAGAGCAGATGCTATGGCATCTCTTTAAGTGGGTTTCAGTTTACATCACCCTACATGGTGAAGTCAGGCAGTGGCAGGATGTTCACCACCACTGACTGACGTAGCAGGGTGGATGTGATTGGATGAAAGGATACAGCATCTTAGAATAGTGTGTTCTTCTCACATTGTGTTGTGCTGAGTTTCTTAAAACCATCCCACATAGTTACGAGTACCTACTTTAAAGGACTTGAATGTTTCTTAAAACCTATCTTGGATGGTTATAATCCCTTGGCGCTTGGTGCCTTTTATGTTATCTAGATGTATTTGGTGAGATCACTTTGTGGTGTTTACTTGTTTACTTAAATGAACTGTTGTGTTTGCATCTTGCAGGTCATCCGTACTTTAGATCCTAAACAAAACCAGGGCACAGCTCCTGAGATTCAGGCTCTGAAAAATCAACTACAGGAACGGGACCGAATGTTTCATTCGTTAGAGGTAACAATCTGCACGTTTTCTCTTGATTGTTCTAGGTTTTCTAGATTTTTTCCATGTTTGCTAGATATGCTCTAGGAATTGTTTGGGGGAAGTGCTCGGGGCCTGTGTTACACAGGAGGTCAGACTAGATTATCACAGTGGTCCCTTTTGGCCTTGGAATCTATGAATCCAGGTGTTTGGGGTTCAGACAATGTCTGTCTAATACATATTATCCATTCTTGTCATACAGCTTTAAATTTATGGTCGTCTTGTTTGTTTTCTTCCCCTGCCCCTTCCCCCCACCCCAGAAAGAATATGAGAAAACAAAGACTCAAAGAGAGATGGAGGAGAAATTTATTGTGAGTGCCTGGTACAATATGGTAAGATGCTCCAAACTGTATTAGGGTTACAATTGTCAGTCTTTGTTGGTGTCGTTTGTGTGGCATTTATCCTGAGCCCTTTCATCTAATTACAGTATAGTTGTTTAAAAAAAACTGTCCTGTGCGTACACAGACAGATGAGTGAATTTGTCTCAGTAATCGATAAACAAGTCAACACTAAAAAATATAAATAAATAAACCATGTACCTTTACCTTCTAGCTATGGTTGCCATAATTTAAAGTAGACACACAAAATGCTGAAAGAGAACATGTTGATAACAGAAATCAGGTTAAACATGAGTTCACAATATAAAAGTCAAGCTGGTTTTCCTTCCTTGGTTGCTCACAACCTTCAGTGTATTTATTTATACTTCATTAAAATGTTTCTACCAGAGGCTCTAAGCACTGGTTATCGATTCTTATGGTCCCCTACCATGGCACTTAGCCAAGTTATGCATAATTAGTTTTGTTAATCAGAAATGGTTTCTCCATTTAATCAGTTTCTCCAAACATAGGAGAGAGAACCATATTTGAGAAAACCAAAGGGGAATTTAACCAGAGTATAGTAATGGTGGTTATACAGGTAAAAACAACACTTTCTCCTTCCAAAATATGAAGCTGTCCCCTGAAGTATATAAAAGGAGTGTCTCGGGGAACATGCACAGAGCCAGCGCAAGGCTGATGCACCACTTAACATCCTCAAAGTACAGCGTAAAATAGGGCCACGTGCTTTTGCCAACTCTTTGCATGGGGGTATATTTCACCCTGAGTGAACCAGAGTTATCCATGACAGAGAGCATGGCCCCTTCAGAACCACCCTCCTGATAGATGGAATTCTGACCCTTGTGATATGTTGATGTCCCAAAATGGAACTTGAATCTTGCCTAGGTCCCTTCCCTTAAGATGCCTGATGGCCAATATGTTCCTCCTCTTATGTTCATTAATAGGAAATTAGAAACAATGCTCCACCACTTCCTAGCTTGATCATTTGAACCTTTGGTATGGGATTTTGCATAATTTCCTAATGTTATGCCTACTCACTTAGAAATAAAACATCCGATTAACATTTAATGGGACAATGATCACTTTAATTTTTTTAAATTGCATCATTTTGTATTTTTCCAGTCCCCAACAGATCACCTTTTAAATAGTGTGGTCTGAAATAGTTTTGTAAAAACTCCTTTATGCTTCTAAGGATTTTTCTGCTCGCCTGCATTATTCAAAGGCTCTTGTAGAGAGTGACAGCACCAAACATCCTCGTGCCCACTCACTTTCCCATCTTTTCTGTGCACGTGCTTGCCTGCTTCCTCTTCTCTTGTTCCTTGACTCATCAGGCCTGGGGAACAATGTACATGTGAACTCCCCCCAGAGCAGTGCAGCTGACCAGAAAACCAGTGAAAGAGTCTGTACATCAAATGCCCTCAGATTATCAAAGTCAACAAACTAGAGAGGGAAGTCTCAGTCCATTGTAGTGACAGGAATTTTCTCCTCTATGTGACATGAGCTTGAAAACTCCTTGTCATACAAACATTCACAATCCTAAGGTTAAGGATAAACAAATGAGTTCTCATCTCATGACATATTTGAATAGCGCTTCACACATTCAAAACAATTTCCAGTTTTTGAAGGCCAAGACTATAACAGGGTTCAAAAAAGAACTAGGTAAGTTCATGGAAGATAGGTCCATCAATGACTATTAGCCAGGATGGGCAGGTAGGGTGACCAGATGTCCTGATTTTATAGGGACAGTCCCAATTTTTGGGTCTTTTTCTTATATAGGCTCCTATTACTATTACCACCACCACCACTCCCGTTCTGATTTTTCACACTTGCTGTCTGGTCACCCTATGGGCAGGGATGGTGTCTCCAGCCTCTGTCTGTCAGAAGCTGGGAATGGATGACGGGGGATGGATCACTTGATGATTACCTGTTCTGTTCATTCCCTCTGGGGCACCTGGCATTGGCCTCTGTCAGAAGACAGGATGCTGGGGTAGATGGACCTTTGGTCTGACCCAGTATGGCCATTCTCATGTTCTTAAAAACATCATCCCATTAATCCTCACAAAACCCCTCTGAGGGAGGGAATTACCATTCTCATTTTAGAGTTGGAGGCAGAAAGGTATTGACTTTCCCCAAGTCACACAGCGAGTGACAGCTGGATGTTGAACCCTGGAATCCCTGATTCCAAATCCTGTGCTTACACTGCCAGACCTCCCCTCTCCATTTGTGTTCAGAATGTTTCCTGTTATATCATATATGATGGTTTGTAAATTCTATGTGCTAGAGATATTGTGTGGCATGAGTTTATGAAGGCCTGTATATAGTGACAGTAGCATGGAAATAACAATGCTCTTTTTCCTGGTCCGCTCACAAGTTTCTCTTCCTCTTTTTTTCTCTGAAATGACCGAGTCCCTTTAAGCCTCCTTGTTTCTCAGCCCTTATCTACACTTTAAAGTTTTCTGACATAGCTATGCCTGTTGAGGGGGGTGCAGAAGTCAGATTACTAACCAGCATAGCTATGCTAGCAGAAGACCTAGTGGAGATGCAGTTAGACCAGCAAAAATGTGCTTTTGCTGATATGGTTTATTTTGTTTAGGGACTGGTATAAAGCATACTGGCAAAAGAACTCTTCGGCTGGTATAAGCTGAGTCTGCCCTGGGATAGTTTGCTGGTACAGACAAGGCCCAAGTGGGAATGCTGCTAGTTCAGCTGGTCCAGACAGGTGGCTATAGCTTCAGCTGCTTCTTCCTTCCAGGTTAGGTCTCTGTTCTTCTCCACTGCCCAGGGCAGTGTCTCTGTCTTCTGCTTCTCTCAGTTTGGACTGTCTGAGCTCCTGCTGTCAGGAATTTTAATTTTTCATCTCTCCCAGTCAATCAGCAGTCAGGAGACAGCATGGCCAATTAGCTCCTGTTGCAACCATCAACAGCAAACATATGTGTGTTTTCTCTCAGCACAAATTCCTGCCATTTATAATATGCTGATATTTACTTGTGAGAACTGCATTTCTAAAAGTTGAGATGCACCTTAATTTTATTTGAAAATAACTTAAAAAAAAAAAAAAAAAAAAGAGTTACCAGGCAATATATGGTTGCATGCAGAAAAGCATGCTCAAGTGTGGGAGGGCATAACTTACTATCCTTGAAACCTTTTTGTGTGATTACTACAAACTTTGAAAGTAAAGCAGCCTTTTTACACGTGCAAAAATACACATTGTTCACACAGTTCTCTGGCAAAATGTCAAAGACCCAAACAGGTTAGATGGTGCTGATAAGGCAAAGGAAAGCCAAGTAGTAAATGGACAAGATGTTGAGTAGTATGCACTAATATTCAATAATGAGTTTTTCTTTATTCATAGGGAATGACTCTGCATAAAAAAGCAGCAGAAGATAGACTGGCTAGTACAGGCTCCGGACAGTCCTTCCTGGCTAGACAAAGGCAGGCCACCAACACAAGGAGATCTTACCCTGGTCATGTCCAACCAGCTACAGCAAGGTAGAGAAGCCTGGCCTTTAGAAAGGAATCAACCCTGTGATCCAGGCATACTTTGTTCCATGTGACGTTTCAGGAAATGCAACTAGCATCCTTTCTCTATCTTTATTCCTTGTTACCACTGTTATTTCTCATTTCAGGAAGGGGTTTTATTATGATTTCTCATTGTTTTAATGCATTCATTCTTATTTTTTTGGCGTCGTCGTCTTTCTCTCTCTTTAAATGTGCCAAAATTTTGAAAACATCAAGAGGAGTGCTGTGTTATAATGGATTTTTTAAAATTTGTATGAAGTTGTCATCTCTTACCTAATGTCTGACATAGGCTATTTAGCAAACATAAATTTTCTGTCACAAATGGTATACATGTACCTATGTGTGTTACTATCCTTTATAACTCTTTTCATTGAAAGGGAATTAGTCTCATTTTTACTATGTAGTAATCAGTGTTTAACATTGCTGAAAATCCTTTATAGGAAATGCAAAATTTATAGGAAATGCAAAATTGCTGCATAAAATTGTTATAAAACATGTTTCTTGAGGGCGGAAACACCGCCACCATAGACAAGTGTTCAATGGAAACTCAGGTGTCACAGGATGTAGCTACATCCTGTGACACCTGATGTGGAATGTTTACAGAAGAGAAATGAGTGTCTCCTTTCATGTGAAGAGGTTGCTCCTGTTCTTGGCATTTGGCATTTAATAGGGAAGTAGGATGATTTGGAGACCATTCTTTCATTCTTTTTCTCTTAAAAGGCTTCAGATCTGCTTTTATTTCTCCACTAGTATCGTCTATTGTTTGCTGCCACGTATGAAATGTTTCAGATTGTTCTCCCCACTCCGGTTGTTTGAGTATGTCCAAAAAGAAAAATCAAGAAATATTTGGAGTGCTTTAATGTGCTACAGCATCACTGTTTTAAAAGAAGGCATTTATTTTAAAGCCTTGTAATGATGGACTAACCATACATCAAGGATCAAGGCCCAGCTGAATATTGTTAAGGTTAATGTATTCAAATTGTCGTCCACCACTGAAAGATTTATTTTAATATGCTAATTAGGAGGATGATTATATCAATTGCCTTACTAATGGTAGCCGTGCCCTTAGGCAAGTTCGTTGCTGACTTTATTGAGAACTGGCTGTTTGTAGTCTTATTCTTTTAACACATACCTGTCCATTTATATGTAGCGTCTTCGCTGCATCTTCACTTTGATTGGTAAGACAAGTGAGTGGTTCTCACTGCTGATATTAATTTAGGACAGATCCTCCAACAAAGAGCTGAGTATTTCTGAGCGTTCTGAATGCCCTACACTCCCAGTAACTTCTTGAAGAGTTGAAGATGCTCAACACCTAGCACCTCATAGGATCAGTCTTTATGGATTTACTAGTAGGGCAGCTTCGTGTGTGTGTGTTTTTTGTGACATCACCTTCAACATAAATCTTGCTCCTAATATGGTGTGCATACAATCTAGTTTCTAAGTTTAAATTTTGTAAAATTATTTTAATCTCTTGCCCAATGCAGGACTTTCCTTCCTATAAATCCCTTCAAAAGTAGCTCACGTTGGCTTTTTTAAGCATCCCAAGGTATATTTTAATCTAACCTTTTGGGTTAAAATGGTGAAAGGACCCTGAAGGACCAGTACACATGGATTCAAAGACAGGACATTTGTAAGTGCTGTTTTATTCCAGAGCACATCCAACTGTTCATACCTAATCCATGTTAAAAATGGTCATTAAATATGTTGAAAGCATTTATCTTGACCCTGAAGTCCATGAGCAAAATGTGTTGGTCTTTTATTCCAAAGGCATAGAAATAACTGTTTAGTAGTGATATATGTAGAGTAGTGATTAAAAAGACTTGATAGCTGTTGTCTGCCCTCTGTACTGTGCCTAAAATTAGGTTAGGTAATAAAAATATCTCCTGTGGTATGTATAAAGCTAACAATGTAAAGGCAGTTCAGGCATAAACTGATGTTTTTGCCTTCCTGTATTTTGTTGAGAAACAAAATGCTAGAGCGACAAGTTTCATAAGCACCATCTAGCAATATGATTATTCAGACACGTCTTTTGTGGAGTTCAGACTGGTCACTTTAGGAACCTTTCTTGTGTGTACTGTGTGTGTAAGGGAGCAAGACTTACTCAGTCTCCTTGAATAAGTATATGCAGCATTTTTCAGCCCCTAGGAAGGAACCCAAGAATATTTAAGGCTTTATTTTTATTTTTGTCTGTCAGGCTCTTCCTTTGCACCATCTGCCAAAATCTACTTGTGAATGAAGGGGATTCCCAAATTGTAATGGGGAGGCTCTATCTCCAAGTTAGTAAGTCAGTTTAAGATTACTGTTCATTAGATGGGTATCCGGAAGAAACTCTTGAAACAATTTCCATCCTAAAATTAAACAACTTTCTATTTTTTTTTTCTCTCGCTCTCTCTCTCTCTTTTCTGGCTCCTTCTCCCCCTCTTAGCTGCCATTGGGTTTTTGTCTCACGTTCCTCGGGTTTCCTTTTTTTGGAGCCCACTCTCTCTTTTTATTTTGGCCTTTCTCTTCCTTTCCCCCGAGATCAGACACTATCTGAGGTGCCTCCCATAGTTCTGTCTGAGTGAAAGCTGTACTCTCCTGTTGAGTTGTATGCTGCGTTTACAGAGGACACTGTGTAAGATAGGAACAGCAGAGACAAACCCTGAGTCTGTATTTTGCTGCTGTTGTGGATAATTACAAGTTTATATGGAAACTGCCATCACTATTTCTAACACCATAAATTGGTACTAAATAGAGTCTCCATACCGTGCCATCCTGCTGACCTGAAAACGTTACGTCCCTGATGGCAGAACTAATTTGCGTTCCTGCAAAAGGTGAACAGCCCTTCTTGGCAGCAGCATTTTTAGCTGGTTGTGACAGAAGAGCTGAGCAGTCCATACGAGCCCTTTCTGGGGTTCCTAACAACTGTGGCAATGTCGGGCAGGCAGCTTCTTTCTGTGAGCTTTGTATTAAATAAAAGCAAACAGTCTAATGCACAAGCAAGTCCACAGGATTCCAGATTGAGGCTACTACTTTACATGCTGTCAAGCAGTTGGAATTTAACTTCTTTTGTATTCAAGGACGTGTGTGGATTCAAGCTTGTAAAGTGCCATGCATGTGATACTGGATACATAATAAAGAAGAATATTAACAGTCCAATTTTTTCCTAAGAATACTTAGCACTTGTGTAATGCTTTACATTTTTCAAAGTGCTATATAAACAGTAACAAACTGATTTTAAAGTTAACTTTTAGCTAACGTGTAGCACAAAAGAGAAGTCTCATATAGAAATACACATTTATAAACATTTTAAAATGAAAATAACACAAATAGGAAATTGCCAATTATTTTTTCACTGTATCCTTCTTGATATTAAGCAAATGAGAATCCCTTGCAATTCTAGTGTCACCAGTAGATGACTAAAATAATTTCTATATTCACTTCAACAAAAATTACTAGTAGTTTTCTAGTCCAACGGGTTCCAGTAGAATATCAGGGTTAGAAGATCATCTAGTTTAACCCCTTGCTCAAAGAGGGACCAATCCCCAACTAAATCCCCAAATGGCCCCCCAAGGATTGAACTCACAACCCTGGGTTTAACAGGTCAATGCTCAAACCACTGAGCTATCATTAGCAAATTTACATTCTTTTGTGTATCAAAGGGTGAATTTTTAAAATCCTGTTTAGAACTACTCTGCCTGCCCTTTCTAGTATCTCCTTAACATGGAGTGATTAAGATGCGTTCAAATGATTTCCGCATTTCCAATATTAGCCTACATCAGATTGTCCACTTGGCAGCTTCCTGCTTGATTTGTAATGGTTCTTTTTTTTAATGGCTTTGATGCTTTGGCATAGATGTAGTAGTTAGATTATACTTTCTCACCACTCCCTTTAGACAGTGACTCTGAGGAAGAATACTCTGAATGTGTCTTTCCAATTTTTCACTTTCTATGAAACACACTTAAAACAGCACCTGGATCTGATGTCTTTGATTGAGCATTTTCTCTTTATTTTACTCTTGGAGAGGATTGGGAGGAAAATCTTTTTTGCACTCATAGGTCCAAATACTTAAATCTGACTTCAAATAGGTTTGCATGAGTATAAATTGAATTGAATTTTGCCTTTTATGTTTTACAATGTCTGTCATTAAAATAATTAAGTATCCCCAAAATTATTATATATGAGGACTTAGGCAGTCACATACCTATGGTGCCATCTACAGCAGTGGTTCTCAACCAGGGGTCCGGGGCTCCTTGAGCCACCAAGCAGGGCCAGCATTAGACTCACTGGGGCCCAGGGTAGAAAGTCCTGCTCACCTAAGACCAGGGCCCTGAGCCCTGCCACCCAGGGCTGAAGCCTGAGCAATGTAGTTTTGTGGGAAACTCTGTGGCATGGAGCCCCAGGCAATTGCCCTGCTCACCCCCTAATTCCAAACCTGTCTTTTATACGCAGAGAAACAGTTACTGTGACACAGGTGGGCCATGGGGAGCATCACAGAGAAAAAGGTTGAGAGCCCTGATCTACAGTGTTTCAGAGAATTAGACTGCTCTTGGTGAAGCCTCTTCTCAGCAGGATCTAAAATGAGCTCACTTGCACTTGGTAGCAAAATGACGTTCAACAACCCTTCCTTAAAATTATTGCACTGGCTGAAGCTTGCATGTGATTTTTCACTTTAAACTGAAAAGGTGAATCTAATGGTCACAAGACTGAGGAATTAGATTAATGATGGCTTGAGCCAAGTTGATCCTAGTTAAGACTTGCCAACTTCACTGTTGGGAATAAAATCACTTCTCCTGCCTACCTGCCTTTTCTCATTTAAAAATAGGTGCAGTTTGGCACAATCTGGTGTGCCTGGATATGTGAGCCCATCACATCTCAAGAGGCAAATCCTGACTGAGCCAGAAACACCTCAACCTCATGTCTACTAACGACACTAAGCCTCTAAAACAAGCAACAAGAGTTGGAATATATAGGCCAGTGGCTGCCACTTTCAGGGAATTGGAAGGCTTCTCAGCAATTTTATTTCAGATCCTAGCTGGGTGTTGTGGGTCCTTGGCAATGGAGTTCCTCAAGCATGAGCAGTTGACATTTCTTCCCTGTATGGAACTCAGGAAGGCAATCGAAGCCTGTTAGTGACTCTGCAGCCAATACTGGGTGAAAATAAGAGGATTTTTTTCCTCAGCTGAAAAAAGAAGGAAGATACAAGCATCTGTTCCAAAGTATAAAACTCCAAGGAGCAGTGTGTTTTTCTTTGTAAGATTTTCACTGCAATTTGTGCACCGTATGAAGTAGAATACTGAACACCTGGGCTGCTGGCAGTGATTTAAGTTTGTTTTGAGTTACAGCTGGCTAAAGAAGAAACTCTAGAAAAGGGCTTTTTTCTCATGAGAGTAAGATTGTCTTTTTCAGCCATGCCAACCTCACTTTTTTCCCATTTGGTGTGATAGATCTCTGGAGATTCACTCTGCAGCCAGCACCATACCTGAAGAATTTGAATGCTTCTCTTGTGTTTCCATTCATGACTTTAATGTTTTCCTTGGAGATTGAGACATGAGAGTCATTTAAAAAAGTATCCAGTCATTGATTTGAACAGATGGTGACATTTAACAAATAACAGTAGACTAGAAAGCCCTCAAAAACTCTGCCAAAAGCAGTATGCATTGTTTCCCAAACTGCACGATCCTATGGGACATCAGATTAACACCTAACAGTGGATTCAAGGCAATCTAATTGTTTGATATGAAAAACAGCTGATGACAAATGCTCTACAGTCTAGGAGAGAGGCTGACCCTTTTAAAATGTAGGGGCATTTTGCCACTGATCTCAGTGGGGCCAGGTTTTCACTCTCCATTTGAAGAGATTAGCTGAGATAATGGGGTTGCTCTAAAGTGGTTCTGAGCATTGGTAGGTGCTAATGGAGAATTAGAGATTGTCTCTGCTGCTGTTCATTGTGTATATGAAGGCACTTGGAGAACTGACAAAAGGAGGCATACCCTGAAGTACTATATGTCAATACCACAATTTAAAGTAAACCCCCATCTCATGAGATCACAGGAATTCTCTCTCAGTGCTGTTCTGTTGCCTCAGATTTCAAAGTGGGTTTGAGACAGCTGGTTGAAGCACTGTCCAGACAAAATGAAAGTGTTACTTGTAGGGGAAGAGCTGGGGCAACCAGGAAATTGTTCGTATTTGGTTGCAGCCTTATTTACTGCTAAGTGCTGACGTGTTTTGTAGTTAGGCCTGGGAACAATTTTTGAACAGAAGCTGAAGGTTACAGTTAGGGAGAAATAGCTATTTTCATCTTCAAAAAAGTGGAAGTTTCAGCCTTTACTTCCAGCTGTGGATCCTCATGACAGTGATCTTTGCTTTTGTGGTGCCAGTTTTAGGGCCACCATTAAAAACGCACTTACAGAGTGCAGCTACTTCAAAACTCAGGTGATCTCTCCCTGGAGGAATCAGTGCTGCCCACAGTTCAGAAACTGCTTATTATTCAGCCTTTATGCTTCCATGTCTTGCTAATTTATCAGCATTATGAAAAACCTGTCCTACACTGTCACTGTTATAAAATGGCACGGTAACAAAAATGCCAAAGATCTGAATTGCTGTGACAGAAATAATTACACAGGGAGCTAGTAATTGAAAAGATGAGTAAACTAAATGTGGCGCTCATCTTTCAAAAGAAAGCAAGCTCTTGCCTGACAATTGCTATCCTGCAAGTGTAACTTGAATGCCCCAATGGCATAAATTTTAAGAGAACAAAGCGCTGAGATCATAGTAGCTCCATGATCAATAAGCAAGCATGGTTTAAAAGATATAATCACAAAGAAACCAGATAATGTATTTATGGAATTACAGTATTACTAGATGCAAAGAAAGCAACAGAGTTTCAATTTAGTTTAACTAGACTTTAGTAAAACATTTTTTATAGATTTTCATGAACACTTAACTAAACAATTCTAATTGGCTTGTGTATGAGCACTGTCTTTTTAAGCCTAAAACTGAGGGGCTAGTAAGCAAAGAGAAGTGGATCACTATTTCTGGATGAGGGCAGAAGCTGTCCAGTGGAGTTTTATTGGGATTGGGGTTGTGTCTGCTTTCATTTATCAACTTTAGTGAGAATCTGGGATGAGAAGTGAAGAACGCGATGAGGCAGAATATTTATAAAGTGATCAAGTATCTCAAGATCCTTAGATTGAAGGAGCTATGTAAATGCAAAGTATTATCAATACATTTGTAGAGAACCAAATGTGGGGAAGTGTTGGAAACACTGGTGGGGAAGGAGAAACCACTAGAAGTAGGAACAAGGAAGATGATGAAATGGGATTCAACGTGGAAACATGCAGGCTAATAAATCTGGAAAAAATATATCCAAAGCACATACTTACTGGATGCAAATACTTGGGAAGGACATAGTGTAGGGGCGATGGATGACAAATTGCAATGGGACACAGAAGCCAAAAGGGAGAGTATGCCATCAGGTCTTCTCAGTTGACACTGCAACCTTTAGTGTCCTCAGCTCTGACATCATTCTGAAAAATAACATTATTTTAGCTGTAAATAGTTCATCCCACCCACAGAGGATTTATCAGATTTTCGGTGGGCTCTGACCATTTCCAATACAGAGTTCTACCCTTTGAAATAGCCACGACGCTCAGAGTCTTTACCAAAGTTTTGTCCATGGTAGTAGCTCACGTAAGATATTATGGCCTCCTTGTCTTCCCTTACAGTGATGACTGATGCCTCGCTGTCAAATCTTGCCATGAAGCCTTTATGTCAATCTCTATGATGCTCCATCTCCTTTTCTCACTGGGGGTCACTGTGAATATTGAAAAATCTGTTTTTACCCCTGCGCAATCTTTGAATTTCATCAGGGCAACCTTGAATTCTCACTATAAAGGCATAGTTGCCCACAAACAGGTTCCAGACTATGAATGATATCATAGTTCGTGTCATGAGCAGCCCTAGGGTAAAGGTCAAAATATGTCAGTCCCTCCTTGGCCATGTGGTCTCATGCAACTTCGTCACTCCATTTGCAAGACTGCGCCTTCATTGCCTTCAGAAATGGCTACAGTCGGTTTGATCCCCAAGCCACCTTGAACCTCATGCTGACCGTTCCCATCAAGGTGCTGTCTTCCCTCCTGTGATGGACAAATCCTCATCACATATATATATAGGGGTCCCCTTTCTCCCCTCGTCACCGGACAAGACACTTATTACGGATGCATCTCTACATATGGGCAACCACACGACACAGGGAATGTGGACATCTCGAAAGTCTAAAATGAACATCAATGTCCTGGAACTATGGGCGGCACAGAAGGTGTGCGAGTCCCTTTTCCTTTCATCCACTTTCACAATGTCCTCATAATGTAGACAAAACTACAGTGGTCTTCTACATCAGCAAACAAGCGAGATCTGCCTCCCTGTGTACAGAAGCAATCAATCTCTGGAACTGGTGCATCAAGAATCAGATCACCCTATCTGCAGCCTACCTTTCGGGGATGCAAAATGTGCTCACAGACTCCCTCAGCAGACACTTCACAATCGACCATGAGTGGGAACTTCATGACACTGTGTTTCACAACATTTTCACGCAATGGGGGACCCGAACCAGGCATCTGTTCACTTCCCAGGTCAACAACAAGTGTGTAACATGTTGTTCCAGAGGAGCCCTCAGTTACCACTCCTTTCCTGGTCATACCAGTTCAACTATGCCTTCCTCCTGCTACCACTTCTGCCACGAATGCTACTGAAGAACAGACAGGATAGGGCAACAGTTATACTGATCACCCATTTCTGGCCCAGACAGTTTGGTTCCCCAACCTCCTGTTCCTGTCGCTCACCCCCTCCCCATTTCCTCTCCCAATATTCCTTGTGCTCCTGGGCCAGTGCAATGGCAGGATCAGACACTGCAACCGACCAACAGTTCACCTTGGGGCATGGTATTTGGATGGTCATCAGCCTTAGAATGGGGATACTCCTCGACCGTGCGAGACATTCTCTCTTATAGCAGAAAGAACTCAACTAAGAAATATTACCAGTCTGCTGGAAATGCTTCTTATCCTGGACACAGCATTCTACCAAAAACGATGGGTATTCTGCTCATCTTAGACTATATCCTATCTTTAAAGACATCAGGCCTGTCCCTCAGTTCCATGCAAGTCCACTTGGCAGCTGTTAGTGTGTTACATCCCCCTGTAAAGGGCAACTCTGTTTTCACACACTCACTAACCACTTAATTCTGGAAAGGCCTGATGAGAACTTGCCCACCCCCATTGGATGTAACCTCCAGTTACAGGTATGTAACCATTTCATCCTCAACTGCTGGAAATCATCATTGCTCCTTCCTTGCTGGAACAAGGACACTTTCCAGCAGCTAATTATCTGCCCTTATAGCTTAGATTTCTCCGGGCTTCTAAAACGGTGCTGCAAAAACAAGCTGCTGTTGAAATGATTGAAAAGTTCCCTGCTGTTGAAATGTTTCCGAGAAGAAGTTGTTAGTAGATTCTTGTCTAGTAATAAAACATGTGCTATTCTAGCCAGAAGGGCAATGGCATCTCTCCCTCTGTAGGACCATAGCATATTCTGTAATATCCTTGGCCAGACTCCCACAAACACCTTGAAGAGTACATTGTTGTCTCCATTCTGTTAATGTGCATTAGCTGTGTACCTCTATATTTCACTTAGTCCAGTTGTACAAGCAGATTGGCACTATCTCATTCTGATGAGAGTAAAAAACAGGATTTTCTATTTAAAGAAGCAAACTCTGATCTCAGCTTTAACATTTTAACTTTTTATGGCATTACTAAAATTAATTGTTCATTTTATTATTTCCAATCATCCACACCCCAGTGCGCATGCTCATTTAGCAGTGCTTGAGTGGATAACAATGCTCCTCGTCCAAGGGATGTATTATTCAAAACACACTTTATCAGGATTCTGCTTTGAATGTGTTCATTTAATGCATGCTTGATTTTATTTCACTTGATTTGTTACAGTCTGTTCTCTCTGTTGTGTTCACTTTCCAACTCTCCTAAATAAAAAGTATTCTGGTTAGGAGGAAACAGGTGAGAAGGGAGGTGCACAGTAAGGTCATTTTGTTGTTACAGAAATTTGAAAGAGTACACTTGTATTATGTGCAACAAACTTGAGTTACTGTATTCTTTTGGCTTCCGCAGAATTAAATCATCAGCTACAGGACTTGTGCTGTAGTTACAACTTTCAAAAGTAATGTTTTAACATTTAGTCATACAAATATTTTCTCTAATAAATTCAATCCAGATTTTCCTGCCACAAAAAGCATTATTAGAATCAGCTACTGATCAGAGCAATTCTTAGAGGGGAAAAAACAAATTCACAGAGCATGTCTTCTATCAGATTTGAGCATTTGCTGTTTACATTGTGCTGGAATTATTGAAAATCAGAATGAGCGGGCACTAGAAAGAAGTCTCTCTCCTAGTCTGCATATTTCTGTAGTAATAGCTAAAATTTGCTTTTGATCAAAAACTTATTTTACATCAAATGGTTAAAGCTTGTTTAATGTAAAACGAATGTGACGGGATGTGCTTGTTAGGCATCAAACACAGGCTTGCTTTGGTGCAGCTAATCAAAAACTAATACTTAATCATCAGTGTTTTTATCTTGTAACTCTATGTGGAATTTCTCACAGATGAGAATGGAAATTATAAGTCCATTGCCTTTTTCAATAGTTAAAACATATGATGTGAGAGAGGCACCTTTTTACTTCTGGAAACGGTTTTTTTTACTGACTGTGATGACAGGCAGCAAGAATGAGTGAAAGTTGTGGGGGCCAATTTCATAACTATTCCTTCTTCTTCGAGTGATTGCTCACATCCATTCCAGTTAGGTGTGCGCGCCGCGCGTGCACGTTCGTCGGAAACTTTTTACCCTAGCAACTCCAGTGGGCCGGCAGGTCGCCCCCTGGAGTGGCGCCGCCATGGCGCCCAATATATATCCCTGCCGGCCCGCCCGCTCCTCAGTTCCTTCTTACCGCCGTGTCGGTCGTTGGAACTGTGGAGCGCGGCATAGCTGTCCTCCACGTCCCTAGCTCTCCTAGTTTCTATCGCTTGTTTATCGCTTATCTCTAGTTCTATATAGTTGTTAATTAGTATTGTTAAGTAGATAGTTTAGTAAATAGCTGTTAAGTAGTTTCTTGCCGGGGGCTTAGCCCTTCCCGGCACCGGGCGCCAGGCTCATGCCTGTTTCGCCAGGCTTCAAGCAGTGTGCGGCCTGCAAGAAGCCCATGCCTACCAGCGATCCCCACGAAGCGTGCCTGAAGTGCCTCGGGGAATCGCACAGATCTGACAAGTGCCGCATCTGTAAGGCTTTTAAGCCGAGGACAAAAAAGGAGAGGGATCAGAGGCTCCGAACTCTCCTAATGGAGGCGGCACTTGACCCGTCGACTTCGCAGACCGTGGTTTCGGCACCGGCACCGGATCGCTCCGGCACCGAGAAGACTCCTCGGCACCGACCTTCTCCGGCACCGGAATCAGAGCCTAGGCCGTCGAAGTCTAATACTCCGGCCAGGCAGACCCAGCTTGAACGCCCGGCCTCGACATCGGCCGCGGCGCCGCCGGCACCGTCAGCACCGTTGACTCCGGGCCCGGCGGGTCTGTTGAGTCCGGTGCCGCCGAGCTCCCCCATGAGATCTGGGGTTGAGATAATGGTCCCATCCACACCGGAGACCTTCGCCTCGGCTCGGGACCTTATTGCCCTGACGGAGCCTACTCGGCTGCCACCCCCGGTTCCTCCGGTGCGGGTCACGTCCAGAGGCAAGCCCATGATGTCGGCACCGCCCACGGACAGTCGTTCGCCATCCAGGCCCCGACGTCTTGGGCGCTCCAGATCCCGACGCCGCTCGCAGTCCCGGCACCGCTCCCCTCAGCGGTACCGGTCGCACTCGCGGCACCGGTCGGCATCGAGACGGTCGCGGTCAGGCTCCAGTCGACACCGGCACCGCGACTCCAGGAGCAGGTCCCGACGCTACTCGCCGCACCGGTCGACCTCCCGGCACCGAGCTGGTGGCAGGTCCCGGTCCCGATCTCGCTCGACCTCCCGGCACCGAGCTGGTGGCAGGTCCCGGTCCCGGTCGATCTCCCGGCACCGAGCTGGTAGTAGGTCCCGGCACCGAAGCGGCGCCCGGCACCGTGACAGATCCCGGTCCCGAAGCAGCGCCCGGCACCGTGACAGATCCCGGTCCCGAAGCAGCGCCCGGCACCGTGACAGATCCCGGTCCCGAAGCAGCGCCCGGCACCGTGACAGATCCCGGTCCCGATCCCGGCACCGTTATGACTCCCGGCACCGGTCCCCGGCACCGAGACGATCCTCCGTGCTGGCCCGCGCAGACCCGTACCATCCAGGGTCGGCCCCGCCGTGGCCCTCCAGGCAGCCGTCCGTGTCCTCCCAGACGGACAGCGGCTATGCACTGGGCACCGACCGGCAGGCGGCGCTGTTTGCTGATCCGCCGCTGCAGGACCAAGGCCCCCCACAGTGGGGATTCTGGACACCCTGGGCGTACCATCAGGCCCAGGGCCCCCAGCAGATCCCTGCTAGGCCGGCGACTGCGGAGCGTAGGGCCCCTGAAGCCTCTTTGTCTCGCCCCCCTCCCTCCCCGGAAGGGGACGAAGGGTCCAAACAGCAGGACTCCGCTGCGGCTCCGGAGACAGAGGCGAGGGCTGAGGAAGACCCTCAGTTGGACACTATTGTGCCTGGGGTCTCATCATCCTCCTCCCCGGATGAGGCGGTGGCGGGTACCTCCTCCAACAGTCCCCCCCCGCTGGATCTCAGGGCGCACCAGGACCTCCTCAGGCGATTGGCTCAAAACCTGAGTCTGCAGGCAGAGGAGGTCTCGGAGATAGAGGACCCAATTGTCACCATCCTCTCTTCCGATGCTCCCACCAGGGTCGCCCTGCCGTTTATACGGACCATTCAGGCCAATGCCAATACTATCTGGCAGTCCCCGGCCTCCATCCCTCCGACAGCGAAAGGAGTCGAGAGGAAGTACATGGCCCCTTCTAAGGGGTACGAATATTTACATGTTCACCCGACTCCCGGTTCACTGGTAGTGCAATCGATGAACGATAGGGAGCGTCACGGCCAGGAGGCTCCGGCCCCCAAATCCAGAGAAGCCAGGCGGATGGACCTCCTTGGCCGTAAGGTGTATTCGGCTGGGGCGCTGCAGCTCAGGGTCTCTAACCAACAGGCCCTGCTGAGCAGATACGCCTTTAACTCCTGGGTGGCAGTGGACAAATTTAAGGAGCTGCTGCCACAGGATGCTCGCCAAGAGTTCACGGCCATCTTGGACGAAGGCAAGAAGGTCGCGCGCACGGCCTTGCAAGCCTCCTTGGACGCTGCGGACTCGGCTGCCCGTACCCTCGCGTCAGGAGTTACGATGCGTCGCATCTCCTGGCTGCAGGTTTCCGGCCTTCCGCCAGAGCTCCAGCACACGATACAGGACCTTCCTTTCGAAGGCCAGGGCCTGTTTTCCGATAAGACAGACCCCAGACTTAAGAGTTTAAAGGACAACCGGGTCATTGCGCGGTCCCTCGGGATGCACACCCCCGTGACACAGCGTAGACCCTTTAGGCCGCAACAACAGCAGCACCGTCGGCCGTTTTCCCAGTTCCGCCAGCGGCAGGACCCTTACAGGCGCCGCGGCAGGAACGGGAGGCGCAGGCAGTCGGGGAACCAAGGGGGGCAGAACCAAGGCTCCTCAAAACCCCCGCCTGGTCCTAAGCCTTCATTTTGAAGGTGCGCCCGAGGGCGCAGTAACAGTTTCCCCTACGGATCCTTCCCCTCCGTTTTCCAACCGCCTTTCGTTTTTCCTCCCGGCGTGGTCCCAAATAACATCGGACCGCTGGGTCTTGAGCGTGGTGCAGACGGGGTACCGCCTGCAGTTTGTTTCGTTCCCTCCTTCCCGCCCTCCTTCCTCGTCCCTCTTCAGGGACCCCTCTCACGAGCAATTCCTTCGGCAGGAGGTGCGGACGCTCCTCAGCAAAGGAGCTATAGAGGCGGTTCCCGAAAACGAGAAAGGCAAGGGGTTTTATTCCCGCTATTTTCTGATCCCCAAGGCCAAGGGGGGCCTCAGGCCTATCCTCGACCTGCGAGAACTCAACAAATACCTCGTGAAGTTGAAGTTCCGCATGGTATCCCTGGGGACCATTATTCCATCCCTGGATCCGGGAGACTGGTACGCCGCCCTCGACATGCAGGACGCGTATTTCCACATTGCCATTTGGCCACGCCACAGACGCTTCCTCCGCTTCGTTGTGGGGGCTCGTCATTATCAATTTGCGGTCCTCCCGTTTGGCCTGTCCACGGCCCCGAGGGTGTTTACAAAATGCATGGCAGTTGTCGTGGCGCATCTTCGGCGCAACCGTGTCCACGTGTTCCCTTATCTGGACGATTGGTTGATTCGGGGCACGTCGGAACAGCAGGTGTACAGCCATGTCCGCGTGATCACCGGCATGTTTGCGAGTCTGGGCCTCTTGATAAACACAGACAAGTCCACCCTGAGGCCCACTCAGAAGGTGGAATTTATCGGGGCCATCCTGGACGCCACTGTGGGCAGGGCCTCGCTGCCTCGGCAGCGGTTCCAGACCATGGCGGCGATCGTTCAACGCTTGCGGTCAGCCCCGTTGACGTCAGTGAGGACATGTCTAACCCTGTTAGGCCACATGGCGGCGTGCACTTTTGTGACCGACTACGCTCGGCTCCGCATGAGGCCTCTCCAGCTGTGGCTTATCAGTCATTACAGACCAAGGCAACCGCTAGACATGTTAATCACAGTCCCCCAGAAGGTCTTAGATTCCCTCGGCTGGTGGTTGGACCAGTCCGTATTGTGTGCGGGTCTTCCCTTTCACCCGTCTCAGCCCTCGGTATCCCTGACAACGGATGCCTCAGATCTAGGCTGGGGGGCCCACCTAGGGACCCTGCGGACGCAGGGCCTATGGTCCCAGGAGGAGGTGGGGCTACATATCAACATGAGGGAGTTGAGAGCGGTCCGCCTTGCTTGCCAAACGTTTTGTCATCAGCTTCAGGGTCGTTGTGTAGCCGTGTTCACGGACAACACGACGACCATGTATTATATCAACAAGCAGGGCGGCACCAGGTCCTCCTCCCTGTGCCTCGAGGCGATACGACTCTGGGACTTTTGCGTAGCCCACTCCATTCACCTCAGGGCTTCCTTCCTTCCCGGAGTACGGAACACGCTGGCGGATCGATTGAGCAGATCCTTCCTGTCACACGAGTGGTCCCTTCGACCGGACGTCGCTCTCTCCATTTTCCGGAGGTGGGGTTATCCCCGGGTGGACCTCTTTGCGTCCAAGGGGAACAGGAAGTGCCAAGCGTTCTGCTCCTTTCAGGGCAGGGAGCCGGGGTCGATAGCGGATGCCTTCCTCATCCAGTGGTCGACCCACCTGTACTATGCGTTTCCTCCGTTCCCTCTGGTTCACAAGGTCCTCCTGAAGGTGCGCAGAGACAGGGCTCGTGTGATCATGGTGGCCCCGGCATGGCCCAGACAGCACTGGTACACCATGCTGCTAGACTTGGCCGTAGCCGACCCAGTTCCCCTGCCCCTTCATCCGGACCTGATTACCCAGGACCACGGGTCCCTCTGTCACCCAGACCTGCAGTCGCTGCACCTAGCGGCGTGGCTCCTGCGTGGCTAACTGGTTCCGAGCTGCGCTGCTCCACGCCTGTGAGAGAGGTGCTCTTGAGCAGCAGGAAACCATCCACAAGAGCCACATATTCGGCAAAATGGAAACGCTTCTCCTGTTGGTGCGTAGAGAGAAATCTCCGCCCTATGGAAGTTTCGGTATCCGAAATCTTAGATTATGTTTGGTCCCTCAAAGAACATGGTCTGGCCTTATCGTCGTTGCGAGTCCATCTGGCAGCTATCTCCACCTTTCACCCGGGTGCGGACGGTCGCTCCGTTTTTTCTCACCCGACGGTGTCGAGATTCCTTAAGGGGCTGGAACGGTTATTCCCTAACGTCCGTCCCCCTGCTCCAACCTGGGATCTTAACCTGGTGTTGTCCCGGCTCATGGGGCCCCCCTTTGAGCCGTTAGCTACTTGCTCCCTGCTTTACCTCTCTTGGAAGGCTGCCTTTCTAGTAGCTATCACCTCAGCTAGACGGGTGTCGGAACTCCGAGCCCTTGTGGTGGACCCCCCATACACGGTCTTCCACAAAGACAAGGTGCAGCTTAGACCACACCCTGCCTTTCTACCCAAGGTGGTCTCAGCCTTCCACGTCAACCAAGAGATTTTCCTCCCGGTTTTTTTCCCAAAACCTCACTCCTCAGGCAGGGAGCAGCAGCTCCACTCGCTGGATGTCCGTAGAGCTCTCGCGTTCTACATAGAGAGGACCAAACCCTTCCGCAAATCCCCCCAGCTTTTCGTGGCGGTAGCGGACCGTATGAAAGGGCTTCCTATCTCCTCCCAGAGGTTATCCTCGTGGGTTACGTCCTGTATCAGGACCTGTTATGACTTGGCCCATGTCCCTACGGGCCGTGTGACTGTGCATTCTACCAGGGCGCAGGCGTCGTCGCTGGCTTTCCTGGCCCGTGTGCCCATCCAGGAAATCTGTCGGGCAGCGACCTGGTCATCGGTCCACACCTTTGCTTCCCACTACGCCCTGGTCCAGCAGTCGAGAGAGGATGCGGCCTTCGGAACTGCAGTGCTCCATGCCGCGACTTCTCACTCCGACCCCACCGCCTAGGTATGGCTTGGGAGTCACCTAACTGGAATGGATGTGAGCAATCACTCGAAGAAGAAAAGACGGTTACTCACCTTTGTAACTGTTGTTCTTCGAGATGTGTTGCTCACATCCATTCCACACCCGCCCTCCTTCCCCACTGTCGGAGTAGCCGGCAAGAAGGAACTGAGGAGCGGGCGGGCCGGCAGGGATATATATTGGGCGCCATGGCGGCGCCACTCCAGGGGGCGACCTGCCGGCCCACTGGAGTTGCTAGGGTAAAAAGTTTCCGACGAACGTGCACGCGCGGCGCGCACACCTAACTGGAATGGATGTGAGCAACACATCTCGAAGAACAACAGTTACAAAGGTGAGTAACCGTCTTTTGCCTCGGCAGACACATGCCAAGCTCATTCTGCACTAAGGTGTTGGGTAGAGCCACTTGGGTGCAGATTCCCAAAGGTATTTATTGATTTGAATTAGGTGCCTAAATGCCTTTGAGGATCTGGGCCTTGTCTGTTACTAGGAGTTGTACAAGACTCCCTTTTAGGATGTCTAAACCAGTGGTGCCAAATTCAGATATTTTTGGAGAGGAGGAAGGGTGCAGTTCCAGCCCCACCCCCAGCAGTGACCCTGTTCCAGTCACTGCTTGTCTCTTCACCCCACCTCACCCCAGGTCTTCCTCAGCTGCTGAGTATCTCCTCTCTCTTACCCATGCTGTGCATAAGCCTATGCTGCCAGGACTCGCTTTCTGAACAGACTCCCGTGAACTCCCACCCCATGTGCCAAGGCACAGCACCATTTGGCCCAGTCACCTCTCTCTGTGTGGAGTCGCAGCCTGGTAGCGCTGGCACCATGCAATTGGAGTGATGCTCTGGACCACTCCAGCAGCAGTCGTACTGTTCTAGCATAGGACCACTGCTTAAAAGTGGGCAGGCCACAGCCATCTCCAGCTCCATGGCCTGTGGATTTTTGACCAAATGCAAAAAGCTTGTGGGGAGGGCTAGGGACAAACACCCCTCCTCCTAGTCCCTCCCCATCCCAGGTGACAGCGCTGGTCTAAACTAAGACTAGCTTTTGTCCTCCATTCAGCTGTTAGCACATTACACATATTGTGATTGCTTTTAGTCACCTTAATAAAATAACAGTTAAAGCCTCTTGACCTCGCTGAACTAAACTTGACACAGCTTTACTAAACTGCTAAGAAAATACATGTTCTGTTTTCATTTTTAACAGTAATGAAATGTTGGCTTCTTTTTAACTTTCTTCTTTATTTTTTTTTATTTGCAGTGATGTGATTGCATGACCTGCAGCAGTATTTATCAAACAGACACTGTTCAGTGCATGACTTTTCTGTCCAGACTGCATAACCCAAAACTAACCAGTTCTGCCACTTAAGGCTCATAGCATCTGATTTCAGAGAGAGAGATCCACTTGCAAAGAAGCTTGCCATCTTGGGGAGTGGCTTTACCATCTCCCTCTTGCACCTTTTCCCTCCCCTGCAAAATAAAGTCTCCCCAGGAGACTGGGGCAGGGGAAAAGCCAGTATTCAGAATTCCTGAGAGGGTATTTGGTAAATTGACACAGTTCCCTTTCTGCACTCCATTTTACTTTGTCTATCCACTTTGACTACTTCATTCTGATTATTAACACACAACCTTCTGCTACAGTTCCATTTGCTAAGCTAGATAACAGCTAGTCGTAATGAGGTCATAAATGTACCTTTCTGATCATTCATATGTTAAAGCTCCTGCACCCTTTAAAGACTCTGCTTTAATCAGGTTTTAAATATTTAAAGTGAAGCCACGAAAGTTTTCTTGCAGGAAAAAATGATTATGAATGGTTGTTTGACCCTCCCATGTTCCTTAAAAAATAAGCAAGATATATCTGCTAAGCTCCAAGCCTGGACAAACTATCATGGAATATTTTATTTACAAACATTGCATACTTTCTTAATATGTAGAGACACATTAGTTTGTAACTGTTACATTTAGCTGTCATTGGTTTCTTTCAGTAACATTTTTTTTCTCTATCTGTGTACAAATGTTAAACAATTCTAGAAAGGAACCTGAATGGACATAACTAGTATAAAAGCAGCCTACACTTGCTGACTTACAGTATTATGCAAAATGGCCTTGCCAGTTTATTTGAGTTGTTTATATTTTACTTGTACTATTTTAGTTATCTCTTATCCCCGTTATAGTTATTTCATTTCCAATTGCACTAGCATGCCTGTTACTTTGTATTATGAAGTATTGCAATAAGATTTGCGGTATGTAGACAGTATAACTCAGAATGCTTTGGTGCTGCCTATATTGACTAATTTAAAAAGCTGCTTATTTAAAATTTTAAATTCTTAAATATTCACACATTTGTATTACTGTATTTTCACTTTGTACTCAGACAGCACTGGCAAGATACAAGACATGAGGAAATGCTGTTTTATAGTATTCTAAGTTCATGTGTCTATTGTGTAGATACTGTTGTTTTAACACCTGGGGCAAAGGGGAGACCTTGTAAGCCATAGTATTCGCTAAAAAGCCTCAAGAGCATCTGAAATCATTAGTACTGGACATGGTTGGGTTTGATTAGAAGTCCCATTCTTGAGTAACCCCACACTTTCTCACCTGGATGTCAATCCTGCGGAAACTTAGATGTATCCTTAACTTTACTCATGAGCAAACTTAAGCATCAGGGCTTTGGGGACAAATTGACCCTGTCTTTGTGCCTGCAAAGGACTTGGGAGGTTGGGTAGGAGCAGCACATCCCTTGCTTGGTACAGAGGCCTGCCCTGTGCACCCTCCTTTCACATCAGTACACAGGGATAGGTGGGGCAGGACTGGAGGAGTATTGGGGGGGTCCCCTATCCTCCTCAGCACCTGGTCCAACTAGCTAGGGCCTGGGCTCTCACATTGCCCCTAATTGTCATGTGTAAGTCTCAGGCAGCCCTCCCTGTCAGATACACCCCAGGTTTAATCAGCCTGGAGAGAATCTTGAGGTGGTGATGTGAGGAGTGATGCTGGGAGCTCACTGCCACTGTCCCTCTCTCTGCCCTACAGCAATCACTGACTCTTCTGCTGGGGTCAAAGGGAGATGAGGACTGGGCTCTCTGCAGGAGGTAGAGGAGAAAATAAGAACTGGGATGGAATCCGAAACTCTGTTCCTTATTCCTTTTCTCTGCGGGAGGGCAGAGCAGGGTGACTCATCCCTCCACATTCCCTCTCTTGAGGGCCATGTGGGGGGTCTTCAGCCTTATGGGATCCCAGTACTCTGCCAGGAAGGGCCCTCATCACTGCCATCTAGAGCTGGGGGCTCATTGCTAACAACCCCCCGACCACCCCAGGGAGCTCAGAATGTGGGTGGCATCAGAAGAGTGTCGCAGCTGACCCACACAGAGGAACGTTCAGGCCTTAGGAGCTGATCGGGGTGGGCCAGGCAATTCTTCAGCAATGCACAACGAAGAGCCCCTTGGGCTTGGTATGGGACATTTGAGCCTTAATAACTGTCGATCCCTTGCTAGGAGGTACAGTATAAATGTGCCTTCTCTCCTTGTTGGGAACTTGAGCTGCGTTTTCCAGCTCTGTAGTGCAGCTGGTGACGTCTTCCCCAACCCATGCTGGATACCAGTGTCTCCAGAGTCGGTAGTTTCGGGCTGGCGAAGCCATTTGACTGTTGAGGGACTGGACCTCAAGCCTTCTGGAGTGGTGGCTCTGGGTGCATTGGATTTGTTCTCCACACCCCCTGCCTGGCTGTGTAGGTTAGTGGTTTCCTTTTCCAGGCATTTGTATCTTCCGGAAGCGTTTTTAGCTTTTGACATAACTATGAGTCAGCTCAGTGCAGTAGAGAAATGTCAGATTGAGCTAGTAACCTCAAGTAAATGTGCTGTCTTTCTTTTAACTAGCTTATCCTAGCATCTCTCCCCAGAGGGTGATCCCAAGCATGTTTCTAATGTACTAACTTGATGTGTGCTGCATAAGAGACTATTTTCTCAGTGGCAGCTTTTTTAACTGTCCTAATTTGTGTTGACAAGTATCAGAATAACTGTTTGCGAAATTGCCAATAATATAGTTTCTGTCAGAGAATGGGCTTCTAGAGTGTCAAAGCATTAATTTCCCTTTTCAGTTCACCTATGAATTCTTATCCTGTAACTACCAGATTGTCATGGTAGTGGCATTAATATACATATCTGTATATAGACAAAAATACAAGATAATAGAAGAATTCAAACATTTTAATAATGTTTTTCCTAGTCAAATACAATAATGCTTCCAAGGCTACAGAAAAGTGTACAGTTGTTAAACAAGTTGTAAATAAAGGCTTATATAAAATGGAATATCTTGTTTTTCCTCGTCTGTTACTATATTAGAGAAAGTGCACAAAGTGAGGTTTCTGTTAAAATTGTGGATTTGTTAAATCTGCAACTATCCTTTGTAACAAGAAGCTAGTGGTGCCATATATTTTTGATCGAGATTATTAAATAAATACAAGTCAATTAAAAAACTTTAAGGCCTATTCATTACAGCGTCTCAGAGCTGGCCCTACATCCCACCACACAGGGACCTTCCTCACCACCCTCCAGTATTTGCCACCCTCCAGAAGCACGTATCATATTTGCACAGTGTGTCTGAGTTCTGTACAAAAGGTGAACTTTGGGTAACAAGTCCACGCCCCAAAGACTGCACAGTAAAATTACAGAACAGTGAGGTAACGGTCATTAGTCATAGCTTGAATGCTTCACTCGACAGGTAGATTTTCAGAAATATTGGCGAGGAGGAAAAGAAAGGGGGCTTGGTGTACATTAATATGGCTTAACCATATGCAGTGTATGGAAGAAAGCACAAAGTCAGGAGCGAACTAAAGGAGACAGGGAGAGGCCTGGAGATGAAGTCAAAACTGTAAGTATGGACAGAATCATGGAATGAATTGAAAGTGAACACAAGCTTGAATGTAACGTGGAAAGTAGATGTCAGTGCAGATGCTCAAGAGAGATAGATGAGGGGTTGGGATGGTTGAGGAAGAGGCCAGAAGAGAGAGTTGAGGTAGTGAAGAAATTACCAAAATTTAGACTGCAACAGGGATTAGAGTAACAAAGAAATTCTGGGCAACAATATAATGGAAGAAATGGTGTATTTTGATGTCGCTGAAGAATCAAAAAGATTGGCTAATAGCCACTGTTTCCAGGGAAGGCACAGAAAGTTCCAAAGTGACAAATTTCCAAGCAAAGGCCCATAAAATAAAGTTCTAAAAATGTCCTTAATGTACTCCAGAAATGTCAATTTGGCTGTTAAGATGTCCTAGAAAGGCCAGGAAATAGTTCCAAATTTGTGCCAGTGATGTATGAAAAATGTCTGAATGTTCCATGTGCTCATGACAAGGCCAAAAAGGTCCTTAAAATCATAAATATCCAAACTTACATTAGAAATGGACTCTGAAACAAGACAAACCCTAGCTCAGAGTTGTTCCAAAAGATCTGGATGTTGACCTCAAACAAACCTTGAGAGAAGTCCCAGGAGTGTCCAAAAAAAGTCTTGACATGCCCCCAACCAAAGTGCTTGAAAAGATCTTAATATTATTATCTGAAGGTGTGCTAAGCCCTTCCTAGAGAATGTAAGAAGAACTAGTCCTTGTCCCAAAAATATTAAGTCTCCCCTCCGAACACTTGTGGTAACTTTATCATTTAATTTTATTGAATGGCTTGTTACTCGGGTGCGTAAGTGGGTCTTGGTATGGGTCCTGTGTGTTTCCAGATTTATGTCTGAAATTGCCCCTGCAAAAAGGAAGAACATTCTGAAATATTCCACCAGGACTGGAACCTTCTCTGGCCATTTCTTTGGTGATTGTTTTTGGGATCCTTTTCAAAGCATTTTAGAAAGGACTAAAAAATGTCCCCTGAAGCACCTCCAGAAATATTCAGTTATCTAGAAACAGTCGTAAAATTCTACCAGAAGTCCAAAATGTATCTGAAAAGTGACCATCCCCCCCTATATTATCTTAGAAATTTCCCAAGATTGAGAAAGGAGTGTCAGTGGGCTACAGTGGCCCAACTATTTTTTTAAAAATTAAAAAGAAAACCAGAAATGTTCCTTAAAAGTTTCCCTTGAAGGTGAAAAATATTCCAGCACCAAACTAGCCTAGAAAGTTCATCCTACCAGTTTGCATGAAGATGCAACAGTTAGCCTCGGAGTTCAGGTGACAACAATCAAACCAAGACAAGAGGAACTGCAAGGCTTCTGTTTCTCATCTCCTATTAATAATTGCAGCACAAACATCTTCATAAATCAGCCTGTTCCTGGAGACTCAGGGCCTGCAGCGCTCTACCATGCATTCTTCTAGCATACACCTCCATTATCTGGTGAGATGTCACACACCCATCTACATTATGGAAGCTTAATTTGTAAATGCAAACTACCCAAAGACCATCAAGTCCATCACTTTAACCTTTCAACCACATCCCTTCTATTAAAACATTAACATTATCACTGATTAGCATCTGTTTTTTAGCCAACAAAAAGATAAAGATAGCTTGGAAAAATCTGAGAACCATTAACATCTTGCGGGGGGAGAGACGGGGGGGTGGGAAATGTCCCAGTAAAGTTTAAAAAAAATATTCAAAACAATCCCCAAATGTATATTGAAAAATGCCCTCAAGTGACCCATTTCCGAGGGGTAACTGTGTTAGTCTGTTAGGAGGAAAAAAGGATGTAGTTAGCTCTGAGCAAACTGTAGGGCTCCCTAAGTTTAAACAGTTGGGAACCCTTACGCCCAGGCTTTTATTCTGGCTCTGGGAGAAGCGTGTGGGTTGGGACCCACTACAGCAAACCCTGCTGTTTTTCACTTTGAAAATTCTTTTTCTCCACTCCCCTAGGACCAAGTCCCAGCTCCTGTCTCTAAAGCTGGTCTGTTAACTCTGCTTTTGACTCCAAACCCTGTTGTGCCAAATCATCTTTAACCATCCCTAGCTCTAATTTACAATCCTCCAGTAGTCTTCGCTGGAGTAGCACCAAACTTGAAAGATTACTGGCAGCTTCCCAAAATGCTGCCTTTACTTCAAACCTCTTACCAGTGGGCTTAAGTGCCTCCTGTCCTGAAAGGCATCCTGTCCCTATGGGCATGGACCTCCTTCTACCCATTTACCGAGGAAGGTGAGCTCCTCAGCCAGCCCCCATCCCTCTGGGTCCCCTAACAGTGCTCCCATTTCCTTCTTAATCTCATCTCAGGTTGACCCCCGTACCTGGAATGGGCTCTGGTTCTTCCATATCCACTTATCCAAAATGCCCATTACCCCAGCTTGCAAGAGCCTGCAACTACCATCATGAGAACCTGCCATACTCCCTCCAAGCAGCTGCATGGACAGTTGGGGACGGGGACTTAACCTGGCTGTAGGGTGACAAGATGTCCTGATGTTGTAGGGACAGTCCTGATTTTGGGGTCTTTTTCTTATATAGGCTCCTATTACCCCTACACCCATCCTGATTTTTCACACTTGCTGTCTGGTCCCCGTTCCTGGCTGCTACTTACCTGTCCAGCATGATGCATCCGAGACACAGCACCAAGATGTTATAGGGCTTTCCCTCACCCCTCCTGCTTCCCTGGGACCAGAAGTCTAAAGTGCAGACAATGCAATGTTTATTGGGATTAATTTCCAAGCAAGCATATTCCAAAGCCCTTCACACCAGTCGGGCTTATCTCGATAGTCTGTTCCCCAGTGTTCCCTTCCCAGCTCTGACACTGCAGCCTTTACTCCGTGTCCCCTTCCCAGCTCTCACCCTGCAGAGTGTTTACCCTGCGTCCCCCTTCCCAGCTCTGACCCTGCAGAGCGTTTACCCCGCGTACCCTTTCCTGGCTCCGACCCCGCAGAGCGTTTACCCCACGTCCCCCGTTCCCAGCTCTGACCCTGGAGAGCGTTTACCCCGCGTCCCCTTCCCAGCTCTGACACCGCAGAGCGTTTACCCCGCATCCCCCTTCCAAGCTGTGACCTCGCAGAGCATTTACCCCGCATCCCCCTTCCCAGCTCTGATGTCACAGAGTGTTTACCTGGTGTTCCCTTTCCCAGCTCTGATGCCGCAAAGCGTTTACTCCGCACCCCCCCCCAGCTCTGATGCCCCATGTCCCTGGTCCCTGTTCACCCCCCTTTTAGTGAGCGTGATTCCAATTTCCCTCCCCGCCACTTCCTGTTTGACCCTGTTTATATGGTAAAATTCTCAGCTATCCCTTAACCAATCAATCATTTTACTGAAATTTAACTAACCTATCCTAACGTATTGTAACATAATTCCCTAACCAATTATATCCCACTCCCCTAATTAACTTAACACCTAGCAAAGTTAATTATGCAGCAGACAGAAACAGAGAACCATACAGATTAACAGGAGAAAAGTGGGAGCCATAAAGATAAAACAATACAGAAATGAGGGATTTACAACCACTGAGAAGTGAGTTCTTGCCATACAGGCAGCTGTCAAAAGTTTTCTTCAACCATCTTAAGATCTGTTTCTTTATCTGGTGGTGATGAGCACTATCCGGACAGGATCGTCTTCCTAACAGCCCAACCCCACCTTATTTCAGTGTGACTGGTTTGGGATGAGAGGATGTGACCAGTCGCTTTCCAGCTTATGGCTGCCCCTGCTGCTTAGCCACTATCCTAGTGAGAGAAGACCCAGACACAGGCAGCCTGTGATTTTGATTCTTTGTTTTATACCCCTGTAACTAGCTAAATGATAAAAATACACCTAAGTTCTTGAAGTACAGGGCTTAGAGGCAGGCCTGAATAGCTATATTCTAACAAGTACGCACAACCTGATGGACTTTCACCCTCCTATTGAGCTTTAGGTATAAAGAGTGGCCACATCTTTTTTTAACCACATCAGCAAGCATGAAATCGAAATCTACAAATGCTTTAGGTAGCTGCCCAATCAAGCAATTGAAGTCCTCTGAATTCATAAAAATCATAGAAGATTAGGGGTGGAAGATGTCTGTTACAGCTGTCCCCCTGCTGCATTCCTTTTCCCCTCTCCTTTCTGTTTGTCCTGTGTGGCCGCCCCTCCCGGCCATTGTGCTAACTAAAGTCACAGCCCTATTCATAGGAATGGCTTGTACAGACTAACTGGAGCCATTGCTCTGCCTAGGGAGGGGGCTTCTTGCTTCTTTGTTTGGCTCCTTTGTTCAGACCTGGGCTCGGTGTGGGGGGCGCTGCCCAGAAATGCAAGACCTGAAGTGGCCAACTAATTAAGCATATGAGTCATACCTGTGGCTCAGAACATGCCCAGGCATGCCTATGCTTACCTGCAGCCTTTCCCTGCCTTCTCTCCTCCCCTGTATCAAGAGGAGCCAATCAAAAGTACTGGTGGGAAACTGCCTGAGTTTGCCTTTAAAGCCGGACATTTTCTGATCAGACCTCGGAGAAAGTTCTTGCTTTGCCACCTGGTCTGATCAGCTAGGGGTCTTTGGGGGGGCCCTCTCCCCGCTCTCATTTGTTTTTTAGCGTACCCCCATTTTTAAACTCCCCTCCTACGAACAACGAATTTGTGCCTGGAGATCTCCTGATTATTCTAAGCGAATCGAGTCCTCCCTCCATCCTCCGATGCTACTGCTGTTCCTGCCTCTGTGCTTGCTGCTGTCCTGGGGGTTGGTAAGAACTCCCTCTTGCAGACTCCCCCTGTCCTAGCTGCTGGCCTTGTTTCCGCAGCAGACAGACCCAAGCTAACTCCTTAGTCTGTATCTGTAATCTGTTTCTTGCTCCGCAGCGCCTTTGCTGTTAAAAATAAGCCTGTGCCGCTGCTAAGCTGTGCCTTCCTGGACTGTATCCTGGGCCGCCGGCTTGCAGCCGCCCCACTGCTGCAGCCACACACCCCCCGCCCGGGGGCTGTACCCTGGGCACACACCACTCTGCCCTCTGGAACTGCTCCCCCTCCCAATCAAAGAATCGGCATAGTGTAAGCTGCACCTGTTAGAATCAGGTTCTTAGTCTAGATAAGTTGTAATTTCATTTTGCATAGCTGTGGTTAAGTTAGGTTTAAAGAATTGTTTGTATTGTGCTCTGTAAGTTAAGTTTAAAAAAGAATTGTTGCATTGTGTTCTGTTACTTGCTAATTTGTGTAGTCTTGGTTAAGTTAGATCATAAATAAGATTTTGCTGTGTTCTATACAATTGTGGTTAAGTCTGTCTTCCCGCTGCCCTAACACCCCCCCCCCAAGCTTGCCCGTGTCTCCCCCGGAGCTCCCCAGTCACTCGTTGCAGTCTCTCTGCTGTTTAAACTTGCAGCCTGTCTGCTCTCTGTGTCTCCCTGAGTTTAAATCTCCCTCTGCAGCGCCTCTGCCCCACCACGTGCTCCTCTTTCCTCATCCCCCAACCTCATTCCTCTACCACGGTCTTTCTCTCTCTCTCTTTCTCTTTTAATCCCTTCCCCCACGTGTTCACCCCGCTCCTACTGCTGCCAAACCTCAATTGTATTGCTGAAGTCTAGCATAAAACCCCATTGGTTACCTTTTTTCTCTCTGACACACCTCACATTTTACATTTACATCACTGTGACACATTTTTACCTAGAGTTGTTGGTTATTTAACACATTTTACCCATAACTGTTAGTTGGTTATATGCTGCTGTGACACACCCTTTACATAGAAATTGTTAGCTACCTGTTACATTTATACTTCAGTGTTAATTGGTTACCAACTGTATTATACCCCACTGTATTGTACCCCACTATTGAAACCCTCTATACTATTTACTAAAAGAAACCCCTCCCCAATTGTCTACCTTAACAAACCCCATACCTCTCTCTATTGAATTTTCCCTTTTTTTGCATTTTCTTAATAAAGTTTATTTTGCACCCCACCAGTGCAGTAGTTGTCCCCCAAGATCCCCTACCTGCTGGCAGGGTCAGAAGAGACCTCCAGAGGTCATCTAGTCCAACCCCAACTAAATCATCCCAGCTGAGCCTTAAAAACCTCTAAAGGTGGTGGAATCTCCATCTCTCTAGGTAACCCATTCCAGTGCTTCACCACTCTCCTAGTGAAAAAGTTTTTCCTAATATCCAACCTAAACCTCTCCCACTGCAACTTGAGACCATTACTCCTTGTTCTGTCATCTGCCACCACTGAGAACAGCCAAGTTCCATCCTCTTTGGAACCCCCCTTCAGGTAGTTGAAGGCTGCTATCAAATCCCCCCTCACTCTTCTCTTCTACAGACTACATGAGCCCAGTTCCCTCAGCCTCTCCTCGTAAATCATGTGTCCCAGACCCCTGATCATTTTTGTTGTCCTCTGCTGAACTCTCTCCAATTTGTGCACATCCTTTCTGTAGGGGGGGAACCCAAAACTGAACTCAGTGCTCCAGATGTGGCCTCACCAGTGTTGAATAGAGGGGAATAATTACTTCCCTTGGTCTGCTGGCAATGTTCCTACTAATGCAGCCCCATATGCCATTAGCCTTCTTGGCAACAAGGGCGCACTGCTGACTCATATTCAGCTTCTCATCCACTGTAACCCCCAGGTCCCTTTAATTAGGGGGAGGAAAGATGATAGGGCACAGGATTGAGACTTGATTCAGCCACAGACATCCTGTGTGACCTCGGAAAAGTCGCTTAATCTACTCAGTGCTGAAATTCCCTCTCTGTACCATGGGGATAGTCCCAGGTTGTTGTGAGGATAAACCCCATCAATGACTGAGAAGTGCTCAGATGTTGTAGCACTAGGTGCTCTAGAAGAACTTAGATAGAAAGGAAGTGGAGTGGTCGAGTTGTTGAGTACAAGAATGGGAGCCAGACCTCCTATGTTTTATCCCCAGCTCTGGCACAGTTGTGAGAGTTCTCACCCTCTCATTACACTCACTTTATAGCTAGGGAAACAGGCTGTCCAATACCTACCTTCACAGGTCTGGGGAGATCACAGTTATAGGCCCTTCTATGCCAGGATCTCCCAGCACTTCACAAACGCGTACTGAGAATGTTACTGTTCTGGCACAGACTGAGTACAAGTAATGAGACATTAAAGTCAGAAATGGTTACAAGAAAAATAAAGATAAAACATTTATTGGTGGCTTAACAAACTACAAAGCAAAGTTCTCTCATGACATTTGCAGTGGTTTTACTGACCAAACTCTCTGGGTCAGGACCCCTTCCCCAGAGGCCAATTGCTGCTGGCTTTGTCCCTTCAGGTGCAATGAATGTGATGGGCAGAGGGAGAGAAAGGGGTGCCATAGGGTGTTCCTGCCTGATGGCTTGTTTATTGCTTAAATGCAAGTTACACAGTGTGCACACTCCTTTCTTTAGGACAAACCTGTTTGCCAACTTCTGTCTGGGCAGGGCTATGGGGTTTGGAATGTGTAATAACACTATATGGGGTGATCTTATAACTTCACATACAGTATTGGCACCCAGATTTTATGAGGACAATATTGACCAGCAAATTAGGAGTTTTCAAATGATACCTCACAAAGCATACCTTCTACAAAGAGTCTTATGCTAGTGTGTAGGGTGTGAACACAGGGGTATAGTCTATCACACTAATACATATCTTTCCTCAATTTACAGCACATTATTTGTGACTAAAGATTGAATTTGGGGGAGATTTTTTAACTAAATATATTACTTCATTTGCACTAAAATAATGAATGGTCTAGAGACTATAGATCAGGAATGTCTTTACTCAGTCTCATAACACAAGAACACTGAAATTCAAACTAATAAAAGGACTTTTTTTTCCACGTAGTGTGTAATTAGACTGTGAAACTCATTGCCACAGGAGTGCATTGAACCCAAGAATTTAGCACGTTACAAAAACACAATTGAACCATTATATGGATAACAAGCATATCCATTATAATTAATGATAAAATTGTGGAAGGGATATTAAACCTCATGCTTCAGGGTTTTTAAGCCACTCTCTAGTTTTCAGGAACAGAAACACTCACACACCAATGAAATCAGACAGTAAGTGACAACATGATCACTCCTGGCTGTCGCAGTACATTGTCCATCAGCAAACGTGAGGGGAAAAGCACATCTCTAGTTCTGGGGAACGGCCTCGCTAAAGCTATAGTTCCAAATTCTGCACTGGTCTGCTGTAAAAGTAGAGTAACACTACTTCTGTCAATGGACTTACAGTGGTTGTACAATGGGGTAATTGAGATCTGAATCTGGCCCCCTCTAAGCCTTGTTTCCCATGATTTGGCTTTCAGCAAAATGCTACATTTCCCACAATGCCTTGTGCTCCAGCCTCAAACCCCTTTCCACCCCCATCCCAGCTCCATCAAGTGCAAGTCACCACCACAAAACAAGCCTGCCTCAGGGTGTGCCTCGGCCCAAGCAGAAGAAAGCTGCAGTGAAAGGCATCCCTGCCCACAAGACTAACGCACTACATACTATTATTTAGACAGCACAGTACGTGTGTAATGGATGAATGGTAGCAAGTCTCTGCCCTCAAAAAGTGCTAAAGTTACTCACAGCATTTAAACTCTTGCTACAAAGAGGCTTTAGTAAATATGAATTACGTTCCAGCAAGATTATTTTTAAAGGAGCTAAATTTCACGCAGTTAAAGCATTTTCCTTGTGTTTTCATACATTTAATTTTTTGAAAAGTGTTTGTTAACAAGCTCAGGCTAATATTTTCCACCAAAATAGTTTCTAAAAATGCCCCCCCAAACACAAAAATGTATTGCACACGGGTGACAGTTTGCAAATACTCCATTGAAAGTTAGTTTCAAGCTGGAGGCAATTCTGTAAGTAGTTGTGTGCTGTGAGCATTAGCAACAGTGTGTGTGAGGTTTTTATAGCAACAGGCTGTGTCATGTGATGACCTCAAAACTGGCCTTGAGTAACATCAGAATCACAGCTTGGAAACAGCTGCATCTGCTGCAGTTGAGTTTTGAAGGAGCAAGGCTGGGATGAGAGGCTCTGTGAGGCAAAAGGCACCAGAAAGATATGCCGTGCTGACAATCCGAGCCACCCTCTGGCTGGGGTCTACCCCTGGCTGAGGTAAGAATACTGTGTTTTATATGAGTACTGTTGCATGGCTGTTGTGTCGCTATTGTCCCAGGTTAGACACAACACCACACTTCCATTTTGTAACCAGGAAGAGTTGTGTGAGGAGCTAAATCCCATGGACCAGAGGGACACAGAGTGGCTGCCGGTGTTGGGGGTATTCATTTCCCCCACTCATAGCCTAAGACTAAGAACTACCCCTGGTTGCCTTGCTTCCATGGCCCTCCCCGCTCCTTCCAGCTCAGAGGACTACGGCCCACGAAGAAGACTTGAACCTGGGTGTCTCACAATACAATGCAGGCAGCACTGCTCCCACTAGTCAATGGGCTGGCTGCAATCAAATGTGTTTCAGGTTTAGTGCAAATTTGCACTTATGTGAAGGTAGAAATGTGCCTTTGAGTCTTTCTATTGTCTGTCACTCTTCCAGACCTTTGCCTGTTCATCTGACGCCCCGGTTAGCCCAGAGGCATAAATGCAGCTCCCCTAGAATTCCTCTGGGAGGTATTCATTGCTTGAATCATAATTATACTGGCACTAAGGTTTCACAATGGGGCCTAAAGGGTGATAAAGTTGCTTGGGACTTGCCAGGCCTGGCTCCAAAACACATGCATTCCAGAAGTCACTAGGGGTTCATGAATGGAATTCTGTAAATACCCCACTCAGAAACTCCCTGCCGGAACTAGAGTAATATTGGCAACAATAACCCAACGCTACTGGGGGAGGTCCTGGATCACTGGAAAAAGGCTACTGTAGTCCCCATCTTTAAAAAAGGGAAGGAGGAGTATCTGGGGAACTACAGGTCAGTCAGCCTCACCTCAGTCCCTAGAAAAATCATGGAGCAGGTCCTCAAGGAAACCATTTTGAAGCAGTTGGAGAAGAGGAAGGTGATCAGGAACAGTCAGCATGGATTTACCAAGGGCAAGTCATGCCTGACTAGCCTAATTGCCTTCTATGAGGAGATAACTGGGTCTGTGGATGAGGGGAAAGCAGTGGATGTGTTATTCCTTGACTTTAGCAAAGCTTTTGATACAGTCTCGCCAGCAAGTTAAAGAAGTATGGGCTGGATGAATGGACTATAAGATGGATAGAAAGCTGGCTAGCTCGTTGGGCTCAACAGGTAGTGATCAATGGCTCCATGTCTAGTTGGCAGTTGGTATCAAGCAAAGTGCCCTAAGGGTCGATCCTGGGGCTGGTTCTTTTCAATATCTTCATTAATGATCTGGAGGATGGCGTGCACTGCACCCTCAGCAAGTTTGCAGATGACACTAAACTGGGAGGAGTGGTAGATACGCTGGAGGGTAGGAATAGGATACAGTGGGACCAAGACAAATAAGAGGATTGAATCAAAAGAAACCTGATGAGGTTCAATAAGGACAAGTGCAGAGTCCTGCACTTAGGACGGAAGAATCTCATCCACTGCTACAAACTAGGGACCGAATGGCTAGGTAGCAGTTCTGCAGAAAAGGACCAAGGGGTTACAGTAGATGAAAAGCTGGATATGAGTCAACAGTGTGCACTTGTTGCCAAGAAGGCTAACGGCATTTTGGGCTGTATAAGTAGGGGCATTGCCAGCAGATCGAGGGACGTGATCATTCCCCTCTATTCGACATTGGTGAGGCCTCATCTGGAGTACTGTGTCCAGTTTTGGGCCCCACACTACAAGAAGGATGTGGAAAAACTGGAAAGAGTCCAGCAGAGGGCAACAAAAATTATTAGGGGGATGGAGCACATGATTTATGAGGAGAGACTGAGGGAACTGGGATTATTTAGTCTGCAGAAGAGATGAATGAGGGGGGATTTGATAGCTGCTTTCAATTACCTGAAAGAGGGTTCCAAAGAGAATGGATCTAGTCTGTTCTCAGTGGTACCAGATGATAGAACAAGGAGTAATGGTCTCAAGTTGCACTGGGGGAGGTTTAGGTTGGATATTAGGGAAAAACTTTTTCACTCAGAGTGGTGAAGCACTGGAATGGGTCACCTGGGGAGGTGGTGGAATCTCCTTCCTTAGAGGTTTTTATGATCAGGCTTGACAAAGCTCTGGCTGGGTTGATTTAGTTGGGGATTGGTCCTGCTTTTGAGCAGGGGGTTGGACTAGATACTCTCTGAGGTCCCTTCCAACCATGATAGTCTATGATTCTATATTCAAAGGAGGATCTTCAAAACAACACGTAATTGTTTCTCTAAAGCTTACAAAAGCCTAGGGCTCACTCTGAACATTGGCAAAACACAAGTTTTCTACCAGTCAGTCCCTGGTCAATCATCAGACCCAGCAACTACAATCTATATTGACAAAGAAGAACTGGAAAATGTATAATTCTTTGCCTACCTTGGCAGCCATGTCTTACAGAGGGCAGACAAACATCGAGATTCAGCACAGAATTCGCTGTGCTAGTCTTCCTTTGAGTGACTGTCTCGCCAGGTGTTCAACAATCACAACAGGAGAATACCTACTAAACTTTTAGTTTACAAAGCGGTGATAATCCCAACTCTCCTCCATGGCTGTGAGACTTGGATGATCTACAGAGAACACCTGAAAAACCTGCAACTCCAGCACCAGCATTTTCTTCAGAAGATTATCAACATAAAGTGGGAGGATCATCGCACTAATGTCAGTGTCTTCACACAGCACAATTCAGTGCTGAGGCCTGGATTATCCAGCACCAGCTGAGGTGGAGCGGGCATTGTGTGCGCACACCTGATGTGCGCTTACCAAAACAACTGTTGTCTGCCCAACTCACCAAAGGAGAAAGGAAACAAGGAGGTCAAAAGAAACGCTTTAAAGACACCGTCAAGATAAACATCAAGAGATGTGGCATCGGGATTGGACTAGATGACCTCCTGAGGTCTCTTCCAACCCTAATCTTCTATGATTCTGTGACACTGCACACTGGGAGACAGAAACCCAGGATAGGGAAAAAATTGGTGAAGACTTGTCAGAGGGAACCTCTACTTTTGAGGAAAATTGCCCTGCCCTGGTCTCAGAAAAATGCCAGAAAAGAAAGGAAAGACAACTGTCAGGCAGCACTCGCAGCCCAACCCTATCTTCCAACACCACCTGCAAAGTCTGCCAACAAGCCTGTGGCTCGAGGATCAGACTCTTCAAAGGACCCATGAAAAATAAAACCTGTGAAAACCATCCTCGGCCTTGAGGGATTGATGATGACAGTAAGTACTGCAGCCTATTCTCTTCCTCCTGACGTTGTCTGCAAAGGAGAACATCACCTCAGTGCTAAATCCACTGCCTAGCTCTTTCCTGGACAGTACAAAACAGAGAGTTCTTTGAGTCTGGGGCTGTATGAGAATTTCACTGAGGAGTGCACATGCACTCCAGGCACCTGAGACCAGAAGACTGAAGTCTAATTACGGGTGAGAAACCTTTTTCAGCAAAGATCTTCCACCTAAGACGACAAGGGAAGCCAGCACCTCGTACTTCTGTGGAAGGTGCTGACTGAGGGAAAGTCAGCCAGGCTGGGAAGAAGAACTGGTGAGAAAAACCATCTTGAACAAAGCCTGTATCTTACTAGATTTACTTTTGGAAGCATATTTTGTTTTTGCAGCTATTTCCTTCATTCCTTGTACTTGAACTCACCTTTAATCCTACATCTATTTTGTTAATAAATTTGTTTCATTTTTACCACAAACCAACTCTGTGCTGTGTTTAAAGGGGCAGGGTGTATTTGCCCCCAGTAAAGTTAGGCTGTGATGTGTTTTTGTGTCTTTAAAGGAACAAACAAAACATTATTTCTCTGAACTATTCTGGAAAGAGCTGGACATTGGAGGGCAGATGGTTTTAGGGAAATTCGGGACTGGCAGTGTTCTGGGGTCACCCTCACATAGTAACCAAGGCTGGTGGAAGCCAGAGTGGGGCTGTAGTCAGGCTGCTGGAGTCAGAGCTACTGCCCAGCATACAGACACTCCGGGTGTAACCTGCACACTGGCAGGCAGGTTGGGAGCTACAGCAGCAAGGCATTGTGAGGCTCCCAAGGTTGCAGGGAAGATGGTGACAGAGTCCCTCACTGGTCTGGATTGCACCCCAGAATGTGATGTAGTCAAAGGAATACTACTCTGTGGTCCCAGGAGGGAATTGTGAGGACAGGGGAGAGGGAGGGGACAACGCCGGCTGTGGCTTAGCAGAGGGAGACAGAGCATCTCCAGGGATGAAAAGGGAGGGAGCAACACTCAGCAGAGGAAGCAACTATCCAAGCTGAGAGCAGGCAGGAATTTGCAGAACAGAGAGCACACTCGACCCTAGGAAGTATAAGGGGCCATGGCTTCGGTGGACACCAGAGAGAGGAAACAGGGGAAGGTTTTTTGTTTTTGAAGAGGGGAGAAGGATGTAAAGAGACACTCCTAAGGGGAAAAATAAAAGTCCTGGACAGCCTTACAAGCTGCTGGTTGTGCCCAGTAAGCACTGTAGGGAGCTAATGATGTCAGCTCATGATTGTCCTTTTGCAGGTGACTTGGGCTCTTCCTTGGCCAGATAGTCAGAATGCAGCTGTTGCGACTCCCTCAGATGCAGAAGAGGCCAGTAGGGTGTCACAAAGCTCCCCTACGCCTCTTACCTGTAATCAAGGAGGCAATTTATTAGGGTGGCAATGGCTAGTGTGGGCACTATGACCCAGCCAACCCAGAGGCCAAAGACCTATATTTTAGAGGTGGTGGATTATGCCACTAGCTATCCAGAAGCTGATACAGTGTCAAAGGCCCTTTTCACTATTTTCAGCTGAGTAGGATTTCCTAAGCAGCTTTTGTCAGATTTCCTGTCCCAGTTATTCAGGGCACTGTGGAGGACGTGGGGTGTAAAACAGCTGACGGCTGCCCCATATCACTCAGAGACAACCGGTTTGGTTGAGCAGTTCAATGGGGCACTGAAATCGATGCTGTGAATTTATACAAACTAGAGGGCGTGTCATCGGAGTGAAGTGTTACCCTATTATTTTCTTCCCTACAAATCCCCAAATTTGTCCCATTTGATCTCCTGTACTGGAATGGGAGAAAGGTGAGGAGACCCCTGGATTTCATCAGGGCCTCTGAATGCACTGCCAGGCATGGCTCTGTTGAGCGTGAGAAGGTATGTCACACACAGCACCATGTAGTGGCTGAACAATACACTAGTTTAGCATTCCATTACATTGCCCCTTTTACTTTCTCCTTTCCTACCATTTACAAAATGCCCATTGTCATGCTGTGGTCAGTCAGCATGCGTGTGTTCTCTCTGTGTGCTGTCTCAGCCCTGCGCCGATGGCTGGTGCAGTGGCCCTCGATAGCACTACCCAGAAAGACTAAAGACTCGGTTCAGTGGCTAAGGCACTCGGCCAAGTTTATTGCCCTCAAGACACTGTACTAGCTGTAGTGGAACGAGCGAGCCTGAAGCATCCACACGCGAGCCAACTGACAACACCGGCATCCCATAGGCGCTACGGGTATACTAGCACATTCATGCCCAGTGGCAAGGCCCAGCTCAGTTAGCAGCTGGCCTTTCTGCTGCCTCCTCGGCTGGACAAAAGGTGCCCCACCTAGGATTTCTCTTTTATACAATGATAAAAATAGGGCAACCATATTTCCCTATGCTGAATTACTCATATTTAAGTGAGTTCAATGGCAATTGCTCAGAACTATGTAGTACAAACATTCAAATTAACATCAAGTTGACTGAACACCCATTAAAAAGAAATATGGGTTATTATAGGATTAATAATAATTAAACATTAGACGTATGTGCTTACAATTAAGTGGTTACTGTTCTTTAGAAGTGCCTGCCCTGGCCTCATCTTCTTGTCCTCCACAGCACAATGTTCTTGTTGACTATTTGTCGCTTGAAGCAATTTCTCGAAGGGTCTGCTTGTTTTTCTGCAGCTTGTCATAGAACACAGTACAGTCCAGGTCAAAATTCACTCACATAAACAAACTAGCCTTCATGATAGAAAAACAGATGTGATTTTTTCAGGTGCCCAAACTGTGTTCATTACTGAAAAGACCCATTCAACATGGGCTGTGGTGCCTGGCAAACAAATGAACTCAACTGCCTCTGCTAGATCTGAGTATTCTCCCATCTTTTGAAAAACGTTCTGCCACCTTTCCAAAATAGGTGCTTTCTGAGTGTTGCAGTCAGACATGTGACAGGATATTATTGGTTTTGCATTTGCCCATTCATCAAAAAGATGATTTTCATCTATCAAACTTAGGGTGGGAATTCCCATGTGGGAATGCTGCTTTGTATATTATCCCACACTGACATGCTTTTCAACAGGGCCCACTCAAGCTTTTTTGGGCAGGTTTCCAGTACTCCAAGTACTTCAGAGATAGAAAACATAGACTATCAGGGTTGGAAGGGACCTCAGGAGGTCATCTAGTCCAACCCCCTGCTCAAAATATGACCAAGCCCCAGATCCCTAAGTGGCCCCCTCAGGGATTGAACTCAACCCTGGGTTTAGCAGGCCAATGTGCAAACCACTGAGCTATCCCTCCCCTCAAACTAAAAAGTAAAAAAATCTCAACTGCATTGTAAAATTCCTGTTCCTTCATTCCCCCACCCTCAACCAAAGCCTGCAACAGGAGCTTTGTGTGTGATGTGACAAATCTTTCTCTGAGCCTTTCTGCTAAATTCTCTTAAAGGGTATGACTATGCAGCACAATTTCTGTCACCGATGAGTCGTTTTTCTCTTTTGCATCTACCCTCTTCTAAAAGGTGGCTGTTTATTTACTAGCAAAAGCAAGCCACAGTTTCAGGCAAGGGTCACTGAAGACTTTCTTCAACAGTGTAGAGCATTTGTCTTGAGAGAGAAAATATGCCTTGAGCCCATCAAAAATCAACAACGTTCTGTCAAGCACTGGTCTAAGAGAAAGGAATCGTATGCTGCTGCGTGCTGGTAATTTAAAATGCTCAAGGTCAACAAATCGGCAGAAAGCTTTCAGTTCTTCGACACAAACTGTGTTAATGTGACAGCATTTATAACTGCAAAGGACTCCAAGTCAATTGGAAGACTGTCAGCTGCTGTTTGCAGACAGTTATGAACATGAGCTAGCTTTGGGCTGTGCACAGGCAGGGGGTAGCTCAGGGGGCAGGGAGGGGGCAGCTAGGTTCTGTGTATGGGCAGGGGGCAGCTCAGGGTGCAGGGTAGGGGTAGCTAAGGGCTGTGTGCAGCCAGGACATAGCTCAAGGTGCAGGGAGGGGGTAGCTAGGCTGTGTGTGCAGCCAGAGGGTAGCTCAAGGGGCAGGGAGGGGGTAGCTTGGGGTGCAAGGAGGGGGTAGCTAGGTTGTGTGTGCAGCTAGGGGGTAGCTTGGGGTATAGGGAGTGGGTAGCTCAGGGTGCAGGAAGAGACTTCACTAAGGTCTGTGTGCCAGGAGGGCTCCCTGACTGTCCCTGTTCCCCAAAGGCTTTGCCAGCCATAGAGCCGGGTCCCTGCACCCACGTGGCTCTTACCAGTTGCCTCTGGGGGAGCAAAGGGAGCTGGGGGCTGAAGAGCAGCTTCTCTCCCCACCCCCAGCAGCAGAGGAGGGAACAATGTGGTTGCCTGTTCCATGGCACTAGCCAGAGCAGCAGTGCCTGGCTCCGGCTTCCCGCCTCTGACCTGGCCAGGGCGAGAAAGTGGGGTGGGGAGGGTGGAGCTGCCCCCAGGACTGCCCTGCCCTCACACTGCAGTTTCATGGCAATGCCCCCCCCCCCCCCGCCTCCCGGCTCAGGATTTCTGCCTCATGGGAAGCACTGGGGTTTAGTGCTCCAGGATTCAGCCCTGCAGGTGGCACTGGGGGTTCAGGCTCTGGGTTTCACCCGCTGGCCCCAGTTGAGAACTGCTCGCTTATGGTTCACATGGGGAGGAGTGACACGCACCCCCTACCCCTCTCTCAGACACACGGGTGCACCTCTCCCGGTACCTGGTGTCATGTCTCCTTAGCCTCCCATCTGGCCTGAGGCCTCCACAGCTTTCACTGACCGGCCACCACCTGCCCACACTCCCCAGCTGCTACAGCTTGCCACATGCAGCCAGCGGTGGCAACAGCACAGGGGGCCGGGCCCTGCTAGCCAAGAGCCAGCATGCAATTGGGGCTGCGCTGATGGGGGAGTGGCACGGCCCCGCATGCTACAGCTTCCTTCTCAACACCAGCCTTGCGTACCTACCCCTATTGTTGGCCACAGCCCCCCCGGTCACTGCTGGTGGGTGGGCAGCTGGCAAGCAGGGATCCAGCCAGCCTCCAGGGGGACCTGCCCGTACCGATCGGGGAGAGGCAGAAGCTAGAGAACAATTTGCCCATTTTTATGAAAAATGCAGGACACCTGCAAAAGGGCTTAAAAACAGGACAGACCATCACCCTAGATACAACCGAGTTACGTATCACACCTGATGGGGCGAGTTACCTACTCCACCTTTAACAAAACACTGGAACTTTGTCCCAGTGCATCAGACACTGGCTTAGGAGCAAGCTTTGTTGCAAGCAGGGGAATGCAAGAAGCAGCATCCTGCTCCATTCTTGAGCGAGGAACCTGACACTCCCTGAACAGAATAACTCTGCCATAATAAGTTTATGCTATAACTTGGACTAATCAAGCAATGGAGGCCCCATTTTTTAATAGAAAATTCTGGGTACTGTCTGACCCCTCTCCATTAGAGAGAGAAGGTGGGTGAGGCAATATTCTTCACTGGCCCAACTTCTGTTGGGGAAAGAGAGAAGATTTTGAGCTCTTTCCCCAACCAAAGTGCATCCAATAAGAGAGATCCCCTCACCCACCTTGTCTCTCTAATATCCTAGGACCCACACGGCTACACCACCACTGCAACCAATGTTCTCTATTAAAGTCCGGTTACTCAAAACCAAGGGTACGAATTCTAAATTGCTTCACTTGCGCATCCTACTCCAAGAATAGAACATGACGACTGTACATATTAAAGGGAAAGAAAATATTGCGGCCAATGCCCTGTGCAGTAAGGAAGGTTCTGATGAGCCAGTGGTTAAACCTCCTGAAGTTTTGTATGGGAGGTGGTGTGACCCCAGCCATCCCTCTAGTCACAACTCATACACTATTGCAAAAAGGTTTCTTCAAAAGATACCTCCATCAGGTACCATATGAAAGTTAAATAACATACTGGTTATTAATATCAGTGTAAAATACAAGTGAGCATTATATGCAAAGGTCTGAATTCCCTCTACAGGATGTTATTAAAGCGTTTGCAACCAGACAGCCTAGCCCAGGCAAAGGTAATAAACCAGAATAAAGCAGTGTGTCCTAGACAAAGGAAAGTGGGGTTACCTCAGTTTACCTCAGCGGTAAGGAAAGCCATTGAGCTAAACTGGGGGTGGGAGGGGACATGTCCTGATGCAGCAACAGAAAATTAACACGGCATCTGCACCCCTGAGCTTGACATGTAAGACAAAGATGTGCCTTTGGGGCTGTAAGGAACAGAGAGTGTATCATAAACAGATAGCTAAGGGTTAATGTCTCTTACACCTGGAAAGAAGTAATCTGAAACACCTGACCAGAGGACCAATCAGGAAACAAGACTTTTTCAAATCTGGGTGGAGGGTTTTTTGTGTGTGAGTCCTTTGTTCTTGGGTCTTCTGCCTGTACTCTCTCGGCTATGAGGAGTGAATTTTTCTATTTCCTGCTTTCTAATCTTCTGTTTCCAAGTTGTGAGTACAAAGATGGTTTGTTGTTTTGTATTTACATGTCTATAGCTGCTGGAGTGCTTTGAATTGTATTCTTTTTGAATAAGGCTGTTTATTCAATATTCTTTTAAGCAATTGACCCTGTATTTGTCACCTTAATACAGAGAGACCATTTTTATGTACTTTTTCTTTCTTTTAAGACCTGTTGGAGTTTTTCTTTAGTGGGGAACTCCAGGGAATTGAGTCTGCAGCTCACCAGGGAATTGGTGGGAGGAAGAAGTCAGGGGGAAATCTGTGTGTGTTAGATTTACTAGCCTGACTTTGCATTCCCTCTGGCTGAAGAGGGAAGTAATTCTGTTTTCCAGGACTGGGAACGGGGAGGGTGGAGTCCCTCTGTTTAGATTCACGGAGCTTGCTTCTGTCTCTCTCTCCAGGAACACCTGGAGGGGGGAAGGGAAAAGGTTTATTTCCCTTTGCTGTGAGACTCAAGGGATTTGGGTCTTGGGGTCCCCAGGGAAGGTCTTTGGGGGGACCAGAGTGCCCCAAAACACTCTAATTTTTGGGTGGTGGCAGCTTTACCAGGTCCAAGCTGGTAACTAAGCTTGGAGGTTTTCATGCTAACCCCCATATTTTGGACGCTAAGGTCTAAATCTGGGACTAGGTTTATGATAGAGTGACATCATCTTTAGCCTTCACCTTAGAAGACAAAGAAAGTGGGGCAGGAGAAACATCCCATCCTCAGGCAGTGGGATGATTATCCCCAGGGAGTTGGGAAGGAAGCCAGGAGGGGCCCATGGAAGGACGGTGGCTCCCGACCAGAAGTGAGGTGCTGAGAAGGGTGAGGGGCTGCCTTTCCCCCCTAGAACGGGGGAGGGGGTTGTCAGCTGGACAGGGATGGGGCCAAAGTCTGCCCTGCCCTGTTCCAGATAATGGGGCAGGGAGCTTTGGGGAGCTATGGCACATTCACCTCCCCCTGAGGGAGCGGGGTGATGAGGATCCTTCACTCCCTTCTCCCTCTGAGGAGACACACTGGGGGAGGCGGGGGCATCGTAGCTTCATTCTCACCCCCAGCTCCTTCACGCTCTGCACAAGAGCACACAGCAGCCGGGGCAGCAGGGTGTGAGCTGGAGGGAGATGGGGGCAAAGTCTGCAGCAGGGAAGGACTGTGGGGAGGCAGGAAAGCAAGTGAGCAGTGCCTGCTTGGCAGCTCCCCAGCACCTGCCTGAGGAAGCCCTAAGCCAGGGCGTGGGAGGCAGAATGGGGGACGGAACCCCTCTCCTAATCCAAGCCAGGGCCAGATTACAGGATGACAAGGCAGTCACATCTGTGCGCGCCGGGCTTGACAGCACTGAGTTCAGGTCCCACAAGGGAACAGGATCATGCACCTGAGGCTACAACTTGTTCAGGCCTTTGAGAAGCCTTAGCAAACCAGACCAATCATCTCCACACATCTTGACTGAACTTATGGCCAGCCCTTGGCATTTCAGGTACAAGAGTTATTCTAGAATGTGTTAGACCAAGGAATGGGATGGCAAAACTCTGGAATGGAGCAACCAGGCAGAAAAAATCTCTTCACTGTGCAAAGTAAGTAGCTCTATTACACAACTTTCTACCATTTAGCAGGACATTCTGCACCTCTTTGAACAAGACTCTTCTCTATTGTCTAGCCATGGGGCATAGTTAAACGAAGAGCTTGTAGGTGATGCAGTTGACCATGGTCTTGGGTAATTAGGTACAAGTCCAATGGAAGCAAAACTGGAGGCTTCACTGACCAAGTTAGGAGACTGGAGAACCAGTGCTGGCAGGCCCATGCTGCGGCTACGAGTATTACTGTATCCTGTTTCCGTCTGATCTTCAGCAATACTCTGTCAGATTGCTGGGAAAGCATAGAGGAACCTGTTCGACCAGCGAAGACTGCGTCCTTCAGGGAGCCTGGACTGCAACCGTGCAGGGAACAGAATTGCTGACATTTTTTGTTGGCTCTTGTGACAAATAGATCAATTTGGGGAGATCTCCACCCTTGGACGATGAGTCTGGCCACATATGAGCAAAGAGACCACTTGTGGTGATTCATAAATTACCTGCTGAGATGATCTGCAAGATTATTCTGCATCCCCAGCAGGGGAGATGCTTTGAGGGCTACCAAGCTGGCAATTCACAACTCCCAAAGCTGAGTTGCCATTTGGCAGAGTGGGGAAGATTGGGCTCCTCCCTGCCTGTTCAGGTAAAACATTGCCACTGTATTATGAGAACAGGCTCTTCCTCTGCACCTGCAGAACACCTGACATGCTAGCCTGATAGCTTTCAGTTCTCTGACACTGATATGTAAAGACAGGTCTCCTGAAGAACATCCTCCCTGAGCCTGAAGAAAACTAAGTGGCCGCCCCCTCCCCCCAGCTAAAGCAGATGCATCCATCACTAACATGAGGATCAGTTGAAGACAGAGGGTCAGTTGAGGACAGTCAACGGGGACACCCACCCACACACTGTCTGGAGGGAGGCAAGGACCTGAGAGGGCATCCTCATTACCAAGTTGAGATGATGGCTCAGTGAGTAAACTGAGGCTAGCCAACTCTGAAGACTTTTGAAGCACAGTTTGGCATATTTTGACCACGTGATGTGCACAAGACCATATGCCCCAGCAGCCTCAAACAGTTTTGTGATGGGGTGAGACTTGAGATCTGTAATAATGGAACAAACTGTCTGAAACCGAAAGTCTGGAAGGAAAGCTCTCGCTTGAGACCAGTCCAGCACTGCCCCTATAAACTGGCAGACCAGTCTCCAGGATAAAGGAAGGGGAGAATAGAAGCTAAGGTGACCATGCAAAACTGTCTTTTTTAAATGCTTGTTGAGAAGACGCAATCTCAAGAGTGGACTGAAACCTGCCCCCGCCCTTCACTTTCAGGACTGGGAATAAAACCCCCATCCCTCTGACACCTTGTGGAACCTTCTGAGTGGCACCTATCAGAAGGAGAGACTGAACCTCCTCGAGGAGAAGCTTCTCATGAGACGGTCGCTGAAGAGGAATGACAAGGGTGCGACGTAGGAGTAGAGGCTGTAGCATGCTTCCACAGCGCTGAAGACCTGTTGGTCTGAAGTAATTCCAGACCAAGCACTGGGGAAGTGGGGGAGAGAGTTTGCAAAAATAGGTGAAACAGGATCTGGAAGCATGGAGACCGTCATGACATCCTCGATTGAGCCATCAAAATGTCTGCTTATCACTGCCTGTCACTGAGTGTCTAGAAGGGCCAGGAGCTAATGCAGAAGTTGAAGGAGGGGCAGACGTATTCCTAAAACCCGCTACTCTTCTTTCTGGACAGGTCCTGACAAGGAGTTGTAGCTTTATACTGGGATACAAGCCCAAAGACTTCAAAGTTTGTCCCTGAGTCCTTGAGGCCATGGAGTTTGGTATCTGTTTCCTCTGTGAACAGTGAAGCACCTTCAAAGGGCAAATCCAGAGTAGTTTGCTGGACTTTATGGGGTAAACCAGAAGACTGTGGCCAAGAGCACCTTCCCATAGAGACTAAATGTGAGTCTGCACCCGCTCGCCCTGCCTTCACCTGAAGTCTTCACTGCTAACCTGACCTCAATCACTAGTGAGTAGAACGTCTGCCTAGCATTCTCAGGCATCAGATTCTCAATTTGCCCCATAGAAACCCACCAGTTAAAACCATAGCACCCCAACAAGGCCCGTTGGCTGGCAATTCTAAGTTGCGACCTTCCAGTCAACTAAACATTTCTACCAAATAAATTCAGATTTTTTTGCACCTTTGGATTTGCGGGGTGGTAGCTTGATGCCCCCTCGCATTCATTGCCTCTCATTAGCCTCCGCAACCATTAGTGACTCTGGACGAGATGGGAGTACAGGTAGCCAAACCCCTGTGAGGGCGCATAATATTTGCACTCTGCAAGCTTTTATGTGGGAGGCCACAATGATGGGGTTTGCCAAAGGGATGTTATAGGCTCCAAAATCACCTTATTGATTGGCAGAGCCTGTCTAGATGAATCGGCTGTAGGTAAAATATTAATGAGATGAGAGGGCTCCCTCACCTCCTCAAACCTGAATGCCCAGGTCCAAAGCCACACAAAGCTCCTGCTATGTCTTATAGCCGTCAGCTGGGGATGATGTTATCCCAGAAGACACTGCCTTACCTGGAGAGGATGAGGATGAAAACTCAGGATGACTCTTTCTCAGGCTGCTATGCAGGCTCTTCGGGAATCATTGCCAGAGGCTCAGGACTGGGCCCAGTACCCACCACAGGAGCAGGTTTGACTCAATGCTACCTTTCACCTCATCTGGATGAGGAGACTGAGTAAGACGGATGTGGGGATGACCTGGCAGTTAGGGGAATCCACAGGTGTTCCAAAAATGCCACTGATAAAGGACCAGGCCCCAAGGGCCTCCTGGCCCCATTCCCACCACAATCCCTGAGGCATTGGCCTGAGGGTACCCAGGTTGGTAGGGTCTAGGGCGGGACGAGTCTTGCTCTGAGGCTGGGAGATGTATAATCCCACCTCAGAGACTGAAGAAGAGGCCTCTCCTTCCATCAACCATGGAGGGGCCAATCCTGTCAGTGCCGCCAGAGACTGGTGCCGAGATCCTGACATCTGAAGAAATGCCATCATTGCTAGCTTCCTGCTAGCCCCCAAGGGTACTGATGAGTAGGCTGACTTGTAAAAGTGGTGCAGAATGGGATGCTGCACCAAAAGAGTCAGTGCTGGGCAGTCTGATCCTTAGAGAAGTTACTGCTTAGGCACAACTCAGAAAGGGGTGGGACTGAGATAGGAATTATGGTCTTGATGGAGGAATCACTGAGTTGATTAGTTCCCAAGAGCAGGAGAATGAACTTTGGGTTGGTTTACCACCCAGCCATATGATTCCAAGGACCAAACCTCATCCAAAGTCAGCATTTATGCAGTTGCTGAGATATGTATAGATAAACTGGTCCTTCCTCTGTAGGACCTGTGACACCTTGCCTTGGCAAAAGCAACAGGAACCATGACCAGACCAAAAGGCAATGCTCTGACTTGCCAACGAGGGTCCAGAGAAAAGTAGTGAAGAAACTTCCTGGGGGTGGATCAGATGCATAGCAATATGCATTACAATAGCTGGGAACCAAGTCAGAAACTGCTGTAGGATGGCTATGAGCAAAATCTTCTTTCAGGACAAAAGTCCTCAGGGAAATAAGTTAACATGTGTTAGGTAATGTTAGGATTATTGGTGTTTTTCTGAGCTGGTCATTTGTGAGTAGGAACTTAGTCTACCATTTCATGGCCTACCCTTTATTTTAATGGGCTGCTTAGAACAGGAAGGTGATGAAAGCCCTTCCAGGAGGATAAAGAGAACTTGATAGAGTAGCCATACCGGGCCAATCTCGGCCACACTTTGCTCTGAGGTTATGCAAGAACGCACTTGTGTGGCAGCCTGGAGACTGGTCCTGTGAAGGTTGATACAACCCTCTATCCTTTCAGACGGCTTTGCTCTTAGGCTGTAATGGAGGAAATGGTGACAGGTGACAGATGTAATAAAGAGAAGCCACTGCTATAATTCAGGAAGGGGCACTAAAAGGTCATCCCTGCTGTCCTCAGTACACTAACAGCCATGGCTGTATAAACCCAAGGAAATACACTCGCCATTTTACACAAGGAGATTCTCCCTTCTCAGGCAGTCCTTCGGCTCCTGGTAAAATGTCACTGTTTTAAGGGTTAATACAGCTGAAACATCCCAAGGGCTTGGTGAAAAAAGTGATAGGACCAGAAAGTCAATTTTAGTGATGGCCAAGAGATTAAATTGTTTCATTATAGTGTATTTCTGAGAAAAATAGCTGAAAAAGGCCTGATTGAATCTAGTAGTTAGTTTCAAACATAGTTCGAGTCGCAATTTGTATTAAGGGAGAAGCATCCACCTAGAACACTCAGTGGGACTTGTTCCCTGTCCCCCAGTGAACAAGAGTTTGCATATCCCTTTGTCTCCTGTATATAATGTAAAATATGCTAGGAGGTAGCCCCTACTGCCCCCGACCCATGTGATCACTTGTGTATCTTACTGATCACCAAGTGTTTTACATGCTTCAGTCAGCCTCACTTTTAACTTCACACACACAGAGGACTCGGACCTTACAGTGAGACTGCCAGAAGAGAGGGCTCATGCAAGGACCCGTGCCTGTTCCACAAAAGGGCAATGGAGCCAGACCGCCACACCCCATACGCACTGCACTGATATTCTGTTCTGACCTTAACAGAGAAAACAGGAAGAGGCTACTGCCAGGGGGCCGCACCATCATTCTGCCAGCTCACCACCTCTGGCCATAAGGTAACCCCCACCCTCTTCCAGATGCCCACAAGCCACCCAACTATTAGGGTGTTTTTGCCAGGAAGTGGGAATTTACTTTACCATACAAGCTGCCCATTGACTTCCATGGGACTCCTCACATACAAACTGAATGTTCAACTTTAGGTGACCCAGGCCTTCCACTACCTGAAGAGATTCCAGAAGGTATGATTGCTGAGATATCTTTCTTTTCCTCTGACCTCACCCCTTTCCCTTAGAAAATCCTCAAGGGCTGTTTCATTCCACACCGGGGCATCTTTACTGTAAAGCACTGATTTAATCATGGATATTCTTGAAATATCCCAGAATACAAAACACTGGAAAGCTTTTAGTTTCAATGAGAAGACCATTTTCTTATGAATACAACTTTTATAACTGTTTTAAACCCGGACACTGACCTTTCTCAGCCCCCCCACTCAAAAGCTGCCACTCCTGCACAATTACCATTTATGGGGAAAAAATATTTTAATAGTATTTATAGGATATTCTTCATCCATCTTACAAGCACTCTTTAGGCAGGATTTCTTTTAAGCTTCATTAGGCCACAGTGAGTTTGCCATGTTACATATAGCTAAAAAATCTGAAATAGCTGGGCTATTGAAGAGTTCAAATATACATCATCCAAAAGTTTAATGTTAAATATAAGCCAGCAGGTATCAGACTTTCATATGAAACAGACGCTTGTGGCACCAGCCCTTGCAGAGAAGTGAAGTTTGCAATCATGTAACGTAAGCGTCTCACAAACCAGCCTTATACAGATTTTAAAGAAGTGTTCAGTATTCATTAAGAAATGCATATTTGGTTTATATGCTGGCTTTTCTGGTAAGCGAAGCAAAATTACATCCTTAAGAATTTCACTTGTACATGCACTGTGGAAACAATTGAACAGTTTTAAGTATGTTTTTGTCTTATATACGCTGTGTTGGATATAGGGGCGGCTCCAAGCACCAACATGCCAAGCGCGTGCTTGGGGTGGCAAGCCACCGGGGGGGGGGGGGGGAACGACTCTGCTGGACCCCGTGAGGGGTGGCAGGCAGGTTGCTTTCGGCAGCATGCATGCAGAGGGTCCGCCGGTCCCATGACTTTGGTGGACCTCCTGCAGGCTTCTGCCAAATCCGCAGGACCAGGGACCCTCCTGCAGGCAAGCCACCGAAAGCAGCCTGCCTGCCATGCTTGGGGCGGGCAAAATGCATAGAGCCGCCCCTGGTTGGATAGTTGAACTGACCTTGTAGACAGTAGTTACAGTCTGAAGATGATGGACCTAGGTTGTTTTCAGTAGTGGCAGATGACAGAACAAGCAGCAATGTCTCAAGTTGCAGTGGGGGAAGTCTAGTGTTGGATATTAGGAAATACTATTTCATTAGGAGAGTGGTGAAGAACTGGAATGGGTTACCTAGGGAGGTGATGGAATCTCCATCCTTAGAGTTTTTTTAAGGCCCAGCTTGACAAAGCCCTGGCTGGGATGATTTAGTTGGGGTTGGCCCTGCTTTGAGCAGGGGGTTCGACTAGATGACCTCCTGAGATCTCTTCCAACCCTAATCTTTTATGATTCTATGAAATTAGAGTCAAACTGTCAGATAATGCACCACACCAAAAGAAAATCAACTGAACAACAGTCTTGAAAATGCTTTATTGAACGGTGTGTCTTATTGTAATGTCAGAAGATGTGTTTGAAAAGACTACAGCTTGAAAATTGGTTCTGAAAATCCTCAACAATCATAAAAAAATCCCTACTGGGGGTAACTCCTAGTATAACCAGAGGACTGGCGTAAAATTTCCCTTAAAACATTTTCTTGCAGAGACTGAATGAAAACAAAGTTGTACTGTACTGGCTGGAAATACTTGGAATCTGAGGATTAAGAAAATGAGAATGAAAACTGAAACTTCAAACTGTGGGGTGTTTTTTTTTGTTATTTTAGATTAGCGTACACGTCACAGTTCTGTTGAGAACACCAGCTGGTGTTCAAGTCTGTAATTTTATTCTAAAATGCTTGTAATGCTGCAGGAATGGAAAATACAGAGAAAGAGAAAGCGGGTGAGGTTAGAGAACAGGAAAGAGACATGATTATAGTATAAGCCTATTTTAAATTTATCAGAAGCTGTGTGCACTTTGTCTTTATGGTCTAACTTTACATTCCAAAAAAACCAACCCCCTGCTGTCTTTGCATTGGGGCTATTATGAAAGTCTATGCACAAAAAACACTGTACATTTTTTTACATATAGGATTAATAGTATAGGCATGTAGGTGGCATGATTCAATTAAAAGGCTCTTAACTTTTTTTTTTTATGCCAGAAAAATAATCAAAGAGAAATAATAAATAAAAGGTGCTAAAGTTAGCATTAAGAATTCAGTTGTAATATATTGACAAAATCTGGGTAAGTCAAATCCTCAGCTCTCCTGATACTGACAAGTCTCTGCAAACTATGAAGCAATACATAATAACTCAAAAATATGATTGAGACTGTGACGCTTTTAAACTAAGACAACATAATCCAGGTTAATTTTTTTTTTAAGACAGTGAATAAATGAATCATCTACACCTGAATAAAACACGTTTAACAGTTGAAAAATTTTAACAACTACAAAAAGGAAAAACTTCAAACAAAGATGAACAAGATTGATTTTAGGGCACCACAAGCCCTTTGCAGTAGATTCCAGCAGTGGCATTACTGTTGTGTCTCCTACAGATGCATAAAGAGAAGCTGAACTCCACATGGATGTGATGACTAATATGGCAACATAATAGTCACATATAGCAAAATGCCAAACCCTGGAAACAATAATATATCCCACTGCAGAGCTTGCTTTATGTGCCAGAAGCACACAGAAATAGGTGATTCAGTCACATATTATTCAAAGCTATTTCATGGCTACAAACTGCTAGTGAACACAAACCTTTTTGTCATGTAACCTTTGAATAATGGGAAAAGCTTTGGGTTTTTATAGTTTACTCCTTGTATTTAATTTTTTAAATGACAAGGTCACTAAAACTCATGCACGCTGCAAAAAACCCTCAGGCAGTAGTTAAGGTAAACCATCCAAGCAGTTTTTATTCATTAATATTCATAAATACACACAGCAGCTTCATTAGAGATTTTCATTTTTTCCTCTTCAGTTTGAACGTGGAGTATTAGGAGAGCCTTTTGCATGTCAAGGTACAGAACACAGAGGTTTCTCCTCTGCACTGCAACCTACATTTACCTGCTAGAAGTAAAAATTAGTTAAGATGGAAATGATTATCATATATATCTTTTCTCGCTTCTTTTGAATGTACACACTGTAACAAGAGTGACAGACCTGAAATTACAATCACCAAAACAAACCCAAGATAGTAGTTGTCCACTTTCATTGGCAAATACAGCACAGAGGACATTGTCTGCGAAGTGGGATGTCATCAAAGAGGAGGTGGAGGAGGCTCGTTTCCTTTATTACTCTCTTTTAAATTTAGGTTTTCTAAAGCAACATCTAAAGGCATAATATCTACACAGCCCATAGCACCAAAATCGGCAATTTCCCCCCTCTCATCCTCATCTGAGGAGGAACTTTCTTCCCGCATCAAAGTGGACAGTAGAAGCTCCTGAACAAATAGGCTACGGTCTGCCCGTTCGCTTTCCATTGACTGACGCTCTGCTTCTGACATCTTAGGATCATTCAACCTGCACAACAGTGAAGGGAGACACAAGACAGGCAGTTGATAAAAGCCCAATGGGCTGAAGACATTACACAGCAAGAATGCTCTCATCTGCTGGACTGACACACACTGGAAGGTGTTTGTGATCACAACTTGGGAACCAGTACGTGTACTGCTATCCTGCTTTGGAGGCGGACAGATCTGACAATGACTGACATACCTGATCCAACTAAAACAGACATTTCTAAAACTTTCTGTTTAAAGTCACAACAGTCTGCACAGACTGGATTGATAAAATGGAGAAATTAAATTCTGAATGCAAACATGACAACTTGCACCACTAAATGTAAAAATATTCTATTCTACACACTCTCTGAAAGTCTGTAACTGCAAAGTCTGTAAATACCAGCCCTTTGATTATTTCTAAAAGATTTTAATTTATGTCACATATATTTGATCTCTGGAGGTCAGATTTTTTGGTAACTTAGGTAAAACTCAGTATGACAGCAATAAATTATTTGATATAAACTTCAAGTTTCTGCCATAGTTTTCCAGCAGACAGAAGCTGAGGAAATGCTGCAGAGGAGAATGTATCAACTTGGAAGCCAAAGATGAAAAAAGTAAAAGGAACTTTAACATCCAGAAGGCCTGTATATTACAATGCCTTGAGCATCCCAAGAGAGCTGGAATCACACAAAGATGATGAGTCTTTTTTACAGAACCACCCCGAAGTTTAACATTTTCTAAAGCAGTAGTAATTATTAACGACATCTTTGTTTACTGCATTTTTCTTCTATTCTCACCTAAAATGTAATAAAATACTAATGTACATAAAAACATAACTGTTGTTCCTCGAGATGTGTTGCTCATGTCCATTCCATTCTAGATGCATGCATGCATACGTGCGTAGTTTGAGATTTTGCCTTAGCGGTATCCATAGCGTTAGCTGCAGCGTCCACTTGAGTGCCGCACCCATGCTGCAATATATCCAGCGTCGCCAACCCTACGCCCTTTCAGTTCCTTCTAACAGAGGGGCAGGAGGGTGGACTGGAATGGACATGAGCAACATATCTTGAAGAACTACAGTTATGAAGGTAGGTAACCGGTTTTTTCTTCAGTGCTTGCTTATATCAATTCCATTCTAGGAGACTCACAAGCAGTATCCCTGGTCGCGGCTTCGGAGTTCACAAAGTAAGCATTATCTCGGGCTTACTTGGTGAGCGCATAATGAGACAAACATGTGGACAGATGACCAGGTAGCAGCCCTGCAGATATCCTGAACCAGCACCTGGGCCAGAAAGGGTCCCGACAAAGCCTGCGCCCTAGTCAAGTCAGCAGTCACAGTCGCTGGTGGAGGCACCTATGCCAGGTCATAGCAGTAACAGATGCAGGCTGTGATCCAGGATGAAAACTTCTGCACAGACACTGGGTGACCTTTCATCCTGTCTGCCACTGCAATGAACAATTGCGTTGACTTACGAAATGGCTTGGTCCTGTCTATGTAGAAGGCAAGCACTCTCCTGACACCCAGGGTCTGCAATTTGCACTCCTCTTCCAATATATGAGGCTTTGGAAAGACAAGTAAGTATGTGTCTTGGCCAGTACGAAACTGTAGAACTACCTTGGGCAGGAACACTGGATGAGGCCACTGCTGGACCTTGTCCTTTTAGAACACCATAACGGGTGGCTCTGAAGTAAGCACCCTGATCTCAGAGATCCTAGGATGGATGTTATTGCGACCAGGAAAGAAACTTTTCAGAAGAGAAGAAGGGAGCAGGAAGCTAGAGGCTCAAAAGGAGGACCCATGAGCTGCGACAGCACAGGATTCAGGTCTCAGGGAGGGATGGGATCCCTGACATGAGGGTAGACATGTTCCAGACCTTTAAAAAACTGGACTGCCATGTCGTAAGTAAAGACCGACCTGCCCTGGAGCAGAAGATGCAAGGCCAAAATAGTGGTCAAGTGGACTTTGATCGATGATAACAACCACCCCTGGAGCATGAAGTGCAGAAGATAATCCAGGATAGTCGCAGTGAGGCCTGCTCAACCTGGATACCCTGGTCCAAGGTCCAGCCCGTGAACCTCTTCCACTTGACCAGGTAGGTAGCTCTGGTAGAGGGCTTTCTGCTACCCAAAGGGCCTGTTGGACCCGGACCAAGTACTCCAGTTCTTCTGCACTCAGCCATGCAGAAGCCACACTGCCAAGTGCAGCACCATCAGGTTTGGATGCAGGAGACTGCCGTGGTTCTGGGACAGCAGATGCGGCCAGAGAGGCAGCTGCAGCGGAGTGGCTAGCGAAAGGTCCATCAGCTTGCTGAATTAGTGCTGCTGAGGCAACACAGGAGCTATCAGGATCACCTTCGCCTTGTCCTGTTTGACCTTCATAAGGACCTTGTAGATTAGCAGCGCCGGGGAGGAGGCATATATCAGTCCCCCCCCCCCCCGGGAGCAGAAAGGCATGAACAAGACCACCTGGGGAGTTCCCCACCTCCAGAAGATCACACAGACCACTCCGGGTGGAGAGACCACTCGTGGAGAGATGAGCAGGTCCTACTGAAGTGATCTGCTACCATGTTCTTGGCCCCGGGCAGATGTGCGGCCACCAGATGGACCGTATGAAGCACATGGAAGTCCCAGAGGCAAAGGGCTGACGACCTGGCCTGGCCCTGCTCTGCCTGCTGATGTACTACATCACTGTGATATTGTCCTTCATGTGAGAGGCAGGAAAGACTGGCAAGCCAGGCGAAGCGCTTTGAGCTCCCTGACGTTTATGTGGAAGGACAGATTGTTCCAAGACCAGAGGCCTTAAATGCTGAGTTCGCCCAGGTGGACTCCCCATCCCAGGTCTGATGCATCAGAAACCAGGGTCAACCATGTGGACAGGGCTGCTAAGGGAACTCCCTCCACCAGCAATTTGGGGCTCAGCCACCAATCTAGAGATGATTGGATGTGAACCGGTACCCTGATCACTCAGTCTAGATCGTGACTGTTGGGGATGTAGACCAACGCCAACCATGCCTGCAGTGGCTGGAGATGGAGCCGGGCATGCTGGTCCACGTATGTACATGCGGCCATGTGGCCTAACAACCGCAGGCAGGTGTGAGCAGTGGTGAGCAGGCAGTTTTTCACATGGGAGATGAGGTCTGATATGGCCTGGAAACGCGCCACCGGAAAGAAGGCTCTAGCTCGTGTGGAGTCGAGAACTGCTCCAATGAACTCTATTCATTGCACAGGCCTTAAGGTTGATTTCTTTTTGTTTATCAACTGGCCCAAGTCACAACAGGTGGAACAAACAAGATCAAGGCTTCTTCATACCTGATCCCGAGATCTGCCTTTGATGTGCCAATCATCGAGATATGGATAGACCTGAACTTCTTCACACCTGAGGTAAGCGGCCACTGGTGCCGTACCTTTTGTAAACACCCTTGGGGCAGACGAGAGACCAAAGGACAACGCCATGACTGTAAATAGTGCCCACCCACCACAAAGTGGAGGAATCGTCTGTGACCTTGGAAGAGAGAGATATGGAAATAAGCGTTCTTCAGATCGAGGGCGGCGTACCAGTGTCCCGGATCCAGGGAGGGGATGATGGAGGACAGGGAGACCATGCGGAATTTCAACTTTTTGGAGAGACTTGTTGAGGCGCTTCAGGTCCAAAATGGGTCTTAGACCTCCCCTCTTCACTTTCAGGATTAGGAAATAACGAGAGTGGAACCCTTTTCCCCTCATGTCCCAGGGTACCTCCTTCACTGCTCCCAGCTGCATGAGGTTCTCAACCTCTTGAATAAGGAGTTGATTGTCAGAAGGGTCCCTGAAAAGAGATTGTGTGCGTGGCTGAGAACTTTAGGGTGTAGCCCTGAGATACAATCTCTAGCATTCAACGGTCCAAGGTGACCTGTGACCATGCCAAACAGTAGGAATGAAGACGGTTGAGGAATTGCGCCTCATGACACCACCAACGAGACCACCCTAGCTGCTGAATCGGCCGCATCCCACGCCATCTGGAAGGAGAACCTTACAACTGTTGTAGCCTTCTCCACCAGGGCCCCAAATTCCTGGGCCAAGTCCTAGGGCAGTGAGTCCTTGAACTTATGGAGGGAGTCGCATAAGTTGAAGTTGTACCTCCGCAAGAGAGCCTGGTGGTTGGCCACCTGAAACTGAAGGGTGTCCGCCTGTTTGGCCACCTCCTCCACTTCCAATCCCAAGTTCGTAGCCACCCTATGAAGCAGGGCCTAATGTTCTCCAATATCACCTGGTGGGCTCGGGCAGGAGGGGCCAGCCACCACCTTATCTCGGGATGAGGATGATGACTGGGTCACTGAGGGAGGCCCTGATGGATCATCCCCAATGTGGGAAGAGGGTTTCGGGGTGGGGGCATGCTCCTCTACCCTGGCCTCCAAGTGTGCTACACACACCAAGCTCAGTGCCGCCAGTTGCTGTTCAGAGGTGGTGGCCAAGGAATGGACTGACTGAGGCATCGGAATCACAGGCTCCAGTAGGGCAACTGTGCCAGTGGCATCACAGAAGTCGATGTAGCCTCAGGTGCTCACTCGCATTGGTGCTGTCATGGTGAAGGGCTGAATTCCCTTTCCGAACCGGAGGAAACACCTTCTGGTGACCACAGAGGGGCCATCAAAGCTTGTGCCTCATGGTTAACAGTAGCCACGGGAGACAGGTGCCTTGAGTAGTAGGATCGGTTCCAGGCAGGAGGGATCAGCACCACAATAGAGACCGCTCCCACCGTGGGTACCTGCGCTGAGGAGACAGCCGGCAGGAGGATGATTGGTGCTGGCAACACGGTGACCGGTGCCTTCCTCTGGACAATCTGCATGGAGAGGGCGGAGACCGTGACCGTGGTGCTGGCAATGAAGAACGTCCCGCAGAAGACAGAGACTTCGGAAGTGGAGATGGGGATCTCATCTCCAGAGACAGGCATCATTCACCCACCCTCTGGGGGGCCTTTACGACTCGCTTGCCCTCACCATTTACGACTGGCTTGCGGCACACGCGATGATGGCAGTGCTGGTAGAGGCCTCTGATCTCTGTGTGCTGGGAGAGCCTGGGAGGGCTTTGGCACTGCCACCAGTCTGGGTCCGTTACTGCTCCCTGGAGTCAATGCGAATCCCTTAGTGGGCTAGGAGGCCCCATCGAGGGGCAGGAGGAGGGAGGCGGGCGGGCGAGAGGACACAAAGAGATCCCATGTGGTTCCAGTGTGGGCAGTTGGCACGACTGGGTCCTTTGCCCTTCTTGCTTGGTGCAGGGCAGTCATTCTTCTTCAATCTCTTCTTAGGCGGTGCTGGGGAGCAGTGATAGGCAGAGCCTGGTGCCAGGGGTATGCTGCGCACTGTGTCTGAGGTGCTCAGGGC